>NW_026251753.1:0-315868 GCF_025024155.1 Gamsiella multidivaricata
GTCTTGGAGGAGCCTTGTGCTTCCACTGGTATTTTTTCGGCGGATTCCAAAAAACGGCGTCATAATTTGGCGATACGCTCAGATCTTGGGTGACGCGGTGGATCCATGCTGGCAACCGATCGATACGAGTACCATCGGGCTTGATCATGGTGATCTAAGTGATCGTGGGAAAAATAACATCAGACATGAATTAACAGGGGGTGTCGTGTGCGCTTGGGTACAGCAGCGCAAATGAAAAAGATAGAACAATACCTTGATTTTGGAGTTGTGTGCGATAGGCAGTGTCCCGTCTGCATTGTTGGGCAAAAAGATCTCATATACTCCAAAATCGTCCTTTTTCATGGGATGGCTCGTAGGATTCCATTGATCTATTCACGACGTTGTAATGAGAATGGCGACACGCATGTAATGACAGTCAAGGACAGTATAGAATGGCACATTGGCCATGAAAAAGTTTGGAAGACGAATGCGAACGCGATTCACAAATGACATAGCCTTGTCACAATCAACCACAACAAAGCACATGAACGACAAAAGCAAGGCACGACATGGATACTAAAGTCGCCGAACAAGAAGGCCTTGGTTGCATTGGGGGCCCACTCCCTATAGGTGATTCCCTTGTCGGAAATCTGGAAGCCGAAGCGCTCGTAGCCACGCGTAAACTTTTCGTAGCCGCCTTGTTCATCGATGGCCTGTTTCCATTTTTTGTAAGCAGCATATCTATCGGAGGGGGGGAAAGGAGAGTATATCATCGAAGGTGGGCCAACAGTGCTGAGTGAGCGAGAAATGACTGTGGTTTGCAGTCGCAACCAGATGTGCCCAAGGATAGAAAAAGGTACCTCTCCAGGAGATCAGGCTTGTAGGGTGCCAGCCAGGGATCCAGCTTGATCACTCCGGCGCCTTCCTCGAGTGTTTCCGACGCAGGAGCATTTGCGGGTTGGTTGGGGGCCGTGTTTTTTGCTGTCGACATGACTGGGGTGCAGGAGAAGAGTAAGTGGTAATAAAGATTATGAGCAAACGAAAAAGTGAACGCATGTCATGGAGACGTGCATCACGACCCCAATTACTGAAGCCTCAAACGTTATTTCGCGTCATGTCTTCCCTGCTCCATCCATCATCGTATTCGATAGGCTGTATCTGTTGAAACCAAAACCACATTTATTGCTCTAGCTAGATTTATACCGCGCTTTGCAGATCTGTACGTGCTGATTGTTCAACATCGCGCTAGACGCGTCCTTCTCGCCACAGCGTAAAGAGTTTTCTATTAAGCAATGACACAGTAACGTGGTGTTAGAGCGATAAATCACCAGTCGCAAGAGCTATGCCATTCCTTGGAAGAGTGCCGTACGTTTAGAGAGGATGTGTTGATAAGGCTACAAGTCTAGCATATCGACAATAAACTTTGCCATCGTCAACATCATCAGGTTGCGACCAGTAATGTCATTGGTCTCGTCGATCTCATCGATCTGCCCCTGGCTCTGTAGGAATAAGAATATAGTGCATTTCTGGATCAACTTCTTGATTGCTGTCGAAATCGTAGTTGAGCTGGCGATCAGTTGCCTCAGCCGAATGTTGCCCCCTCTAAGCAGCTCACACAGTGTAAAGAGGGCGAGGAATTCATATTGTCTGTCGCCACTTTGAAGCAAGCGAGTATAAAACCCCTGAAGACCATCGGTGGGCGCACTCCAGACCTGGATAAAGCGTTCAGAGTCCTGGATGTCCAAATGAAGGTTTCGAATCGCTCCCATGCTCATGAGCTTTACTTCTTCGTGTGGGGAACACGAGAGGCGAAGTAAGACATCGAGCACCCCTAGTTGAAGTAGCTTCGGTCGAAGGCCATCTAACAGAGCGGGTTCGCCATGCCAACGAGAATGGTCAATGACACGCGAGTATGTGGTTGGCAAGTTCGAATATACACAACGGTCCCTGTAAACTGGCTGCCCTTACCATCTTCAGCTAATACATTAATACATACAGCCATGCCAGCCTGCGATTCCGCGCAGACGTCGAGCGCCACGTTGCAAATGCGCTCTACTAGCCCTGCTTTGAAAATTGCCTTCCGATTCTCCTCTCTCTGAATCAAGGCGTGAAGAGCCATCATGGTGATATGCTGAACTTTCTCGCTTTTCTTCGTTAAAAGCGCAATCAAGAGTTCAAGGAATCCGGATTGAACAATAAACGAATCATTCGATGGATAGTCAGCAAGTATAGTGAGACAGGCCACAGAGGACAAAATCTGAAGCTCCGAATCCGACCTCGACATGCGGAGAAGAGGCGGAAGGGCTCTGAGACGGGCAATTTCGAGTCTGTACGTCTCATCACGGGCCATATTTGCTAGGACGCAGGCAGCTTTGGTCTGGATTTTCTCAATTGAATCCAAGAGTCCGACTAGGGTGCGAACAAGCCCGGGAGCCGTTTGCAGAAGGATATTCCTGTTCACGCTTTCTGCTGTAAGATTTTTGAGAGCTATAGTGCAGCACTCTTGAACAACGCTATTACTGGAGCTCAATAGCCTGACTAGCACAGGCATACCGCCAGCTTTGACCAATTCTTGCATGCTCTCATCCGAACCGGTCAAGTTCGCAAGTGCCCATACCGCGTTCTTTTGAGCCCTCGGGTCGCTTGATTTAGCCAAGCGCATCAAAGGTACAATCGCACCCGATCTAGCGGCCTTCAATCTGTTATCGTCTGTAAACACGCATGGTTAGCCGTATCACATTAGTTTGTGAAGATTCCTATCATGCAACTTTTTTGTTTGCGAGGAGGCAGTACCATATACTGTAATCTGAGCGATGCAGCTCGAAGCTATCCAATGCACATCAACGTCGGGCGACTGTACGAGGCGCGCGAGTCGTTCCAGTGCTCCAAGGCCAACTGCTAAAAGGACGTTTCGTTCGTCTAGATCCAATTCAATGTAGTGCTTGTTAGCGGCATCATGGCCACGACTATTCTTTGGAAGACATCGCCGCGCTTTGTTTTCGCGGACTGTAAGCGCCCCTGTCAATACCTTCGTAAGTGATCTTGGCTAACGCGTACAAGGCAGGTTCGTGGACATCGGTGAACTCAGATCGAAGCAAGCAGCCGACAATTGGTTTCAACACGTCCGGACCCACGTATCCGCCGCCTATTATAGCCGTATCCATGTTATGAGATTTTACAACAAGCATTGTCCATATTTGCAGCAGACAAAAACAGCAACCAATCTTATGTTACTCAATGAGAGGACATTGATGATGCCGCGTACCTTGAACAGCCTTTCCCGCAAACATAGTCGCTGCCATCCTTTGAAAATCTCGACTACTCGAGTATGCAAGCGTTGAAAGAGCACGCAAAGGTCCCCCTTCAAGAAAGTTGGTCTGGGGATCTAATTATAATGGCGGAGTGTTGTGTAACCTTTAGTAAGAATATGTCTCTGGATGTGGCAGCGAAAACAGGGGAGATTAAGCTCTTTTGCTAGATATTTGGCCCCTGTCTCAATACGCGCAATTGGAGATGGCATATCCATCGAGTTACGCGAGCGAATAACCATGTGTTAGAATCGCACCGATGCCTCGATTCTTTCTTGATACCGACTCGCTGGTCGAGTAAAGCGTTGGTTTCTAGAGCTGTGGTTTGTGTGTGTTATGAGATGAAATTACTTACCTTGCATGTACACTCGCATTTTCAAGACTGCCTCGAAAAGGTTTGCCTTCAGATTTTCCTCTCCTCTCGCTGTGGTTGTGGAACCCTTTACTTCTTCTGTGGGGTGAGCAATCTCGGCCGGTGTATCGTCCACAACCCCTTGTCGGGGATCGATGTCGGCAATGGAAAGACTCTCTAAATCTGGCATCGATGGACATTCCTTGGCGTCCTCAGCGGCATCATCCGCCCCCAGTGGAACTGAAAAGGGACAAGGATGTTCGCGTCATTACCGATGCAGAATACTTGAGAGCAATCATTTACGATAGAGCGGCTATCGAGCGCGGTTGATGGAGGCATACCTGCGGATTCGTTCCTTTGCGCATGGTCCGCGACCACTACTTCAAGAATGACCCCTGGGTGATGGCTAATTCTCTCAGGCAGGATTCTACCACGCAAGGATAAGAGGAGGGTGTTAGTATGGCATAGGTAGTTATTTTGATGCCGAGAATTGTACTGAAGCAACTTACTCCTGGAAATTTTCGTCTGCCAAGAACGAAACCACTAAGGAGCCGTTCCGCACGTACTTGGCATTCTCAAATACTCGCTGGATATCTCTCCAGAGAATAATTTGCTGCCCGGTCGTTTTATCGTAACGAGAACTGATTTCGATTGGGTTCGGTGGTGGCGTCCCTGGAGGAAAGGAAGCCCGAAACGACTGAGATGGATTGTTAGTCATTGTTGCTTGTGATAGGAAAGAGAAAAGGAGAACGAGAAGGAGCAATAGAAACTGAAAAAGCTGCATCTTTTATCGGGGAACACAGTCGAGAAGCATGGGCAATGGCGAAGGCGTGTGCTTATGGAAAATGGCGAAGGCGTATGCTTCTCCCTGCTTGTCTCATGCTGTACTGTTGTTGTTGTTTTTGCACAACATTGGAAATATACCACCATTCATTGCAGCATGGTCGAAAAATAGCACAGCAATTTGCAGGGGCAGAGGCAGACCTGTTTCAAAAGAACATTATCTAGTATTTCACGCTGCTAATGTTTTTTGTGGTTGTTGTTTCTCGGCCGGAGATGGGATGCAAGATCTCACCTCCGCATTGTTTTTTGCCCTCGCCATTGTTGTCAATGTTTCAATAACAACTTCGGATTTTATTGTTTCTGTGCATTGAGCACGCTGCCACGAAATACAAAAAATAAAAATGAAAACAGCTGCATTGCTGTGGGATGAAGATCATAAAGTGTATGCAAATCGAGTTTGTGAAAGCAAGGCCCGTTATCGTTCGTTCCGCGAAAACGAAGGACTTTGGTGACCAAACGTCTCACGGCGGCCAATGCTTTGCTGAGCCGTGAATCTCCGTTACATATCGCCCTCCGTATCTACAACTACAAAGTCATCGTCAGAATCCTCTTCATTCTCCTCAACAGTCTCGTCCTTCTTTTCCTCAGCTTGCTCAACAGCAGCAGATGTAGTCATCGCTTCAATTTGCGTCGGCTCTTCAACAACAATACTATTCAAAAAAGAGTGGTATTAATATTCGCCGCAGCAATGTCCATGCAGGTCTTTTAAAACAATGTTGCACATGCTGGCACCTACTCGCACCAAACGCGCTGACCAAAAAGTTCACCAGATGGCGAGACCAAACGCCAGTATCTATGTTCAAGGATAAATAGCACAGATAAATGTCAGCTCAACGTGCCATGTTAATTAACACTGATTAATTCACGAAAACAAATGCACTTACGAGATGTAGCGTCCAGGGAAGGAGGGGACCTTGAGATTAGCAGAAACACAGAGAGACTCTGCAACGCCAATAGCATCAACCTTCACCTCAGGACTCTTACAGTCGTTATCGTCTTCGGAAAACATCCTGTCCCCACCGACAAACTGAAACACAGTTCCTTCGGGCCACTCTGCAGGTCCGGGGTTAGCAAGCTCCCAAATCTTCATGAAAGATGCTCCAGCCTGGACCACAGTACCGTCCTTGTGGGTGATATCCTTTACGAACACTGCATTCAAGGCCACTTCAGATGCTCTAGAACACGACAGACATAATGTAGCATTGTACTAGGTAAACGACATGGAATTAAAATGTTAGGGTACACATGCCAACTCGTCACGTACTTTGATACAGTGTCCTGGGAAGAGGTCTGCGAGATGGCGTCCTGCCTAGGCTTGCATAATGCAGCCATGGGACACTTCTGGCCGGTCTGTTGCGGATGGTGGCACACAGCCTGGCCCCAGCCCTTCTTGTACAACTGCGGCAGCAGTGGAGTTGGTGTAGTCATGCTAGAAGAGATTGGCCTGCGAATCTTGAGCATGATATGGCTAGGATCATGGACAGCTTCAGGCAGCGCCTCACAGTTGCCACAAAGATCGTAATCAGCGCAGTTGCCGCACTGGACAGAATCAAATAAAATATGCAGTTTGTCAGTCCATCTACCAAAGATTCAGATACTTTGTTTTAGGTGCGCCAACCAACCAAGAAGAACCGCCTTTATGCATACCTTGTAACGGACGCCATAGATGTCGTTGTCGCAGCCATCACACACCACACCATAGTGGGGCGTCTGGTCGACCTTGACCTGGATCTGTCCATGGTAGGCAATTGGAATGAAGGTGTGACCCTTATGCTGAGTCTTGGCCAAGGGCAGACATCCCTGACACAGGTCATAGTCAGGGCACTGGAAGCACTTGTGTCGCACACCAACAATTGAATTCAAGCACAGATCGCAAGAGGCATGGTGCTGCATAGCGTGTTGACCAAACTGGCGGGATGGTGTGGTGCTGCCTCTCTCGGTCATTTCCACATATTTCTCAATAGGTTTGAAAGTGTGGCAGGGATGCCGCAGACCAGCGACTTTATGGCAGTTTTGACACAGGTCATAATTGTCACAGTCTTGACACTTCCAGCGGGTGCCGCGGACAGTGTTCAGGCAGTTGTCACAGTAGACATTCGGATGGACGGATTCTTGTAGGTAAAAAGAGCAAAGAACATCAACACCAAAAATGGAAGACAAAGATAAGAGCGAGGATATGGCGATAATAGATTGACACCTTACCGCTGGTTTGTTTGTCATCTGAGCAGCTCCTGTTACATTGGGCGGTGCCGGTATCGTTGTGTCGGTTCTCCAGAGAGAGGTCCTTCAAGGATCTTTTGGCAGCGAGGACGTCGTCCGCCTTGGCGCTTGCCACTTCTGTTGATTAAAAATGTTTCCGGGTCGCATTGAGCCAATTGGGCGTTAGATCTTGCTGCTTTCAAAGTTCAACAACGTTTGGTCGTTTGGTAAGGCTGCAGTGGCCATGTGTTACCTCGCTCATAGGGTTCCACGTCGAGACGAACGACCATGACGGAAGGACTTGGCTGCGCTTGCTTACTGAAACTCGCAATGGCCTCGAGGACATCTGCATCCTTGTTGATGGTCTTGCGAACACCATTATGGTCCTCGTACGAGATGGCCATATTGGTTTGGTTGAACAGTGAACAAATCTAGTAGGGGCAGAATAATTTTTTTCCACATGTTTAATATTTGTACAAAGCAAATTGAGTATTATCCAGCCAGGCATGGACAAGACACTGTAGTACCTTCTCATGGATGATAGTGTAGGAGAGCCGCGAGGCATCCTGGTCGAGGCGGTCGAGGTGGATGTTGGCGAGGGTGAATCGCCTAAACTCCGACTCAAGGGTGACCTTTATAACACATAGCATGTTGGAGGGATAGTAGAGTATATACAAAGAAAATAAAAGAAAAATAGGGAATTGATCGAGATAGATGATAGTGGAAACAAAAAAAGCGAGTTCAAGAGATGAAGGACGTAGGCCACCGTCCACACGGTACACCAGTCACATAATATGTTGTGTCTCGCTCTCCTTTCAGCGCCTCCAGTGTCAAGTTTGTTTAGCATATCCGCTTGCTCATCTCATCTTCCCACCTCCGTTTACTCATTTATTGCACCCTCTGTGACCTCATTCAGCTATGGATCTGGAACAGTTCGAGGTTCTGGAGCTGGTCAACAAGATTCGCAATGAACTCTTGAACCACACAGGCATTGACGACAAGACTGCTGGTAGGCAACTAAAGAAAAAAAAAAAAACTTTTTTGCATCCGTTATCGAACCTGAGTTATGAATGTGAACTACCAACCTGACCCAATCGCTCTCTCGCAAACGTCTCTTCAGCCGAGTTTGTCATCAGTGTCCATGAAGAGTCTCCTGACTATACGACATTCAAGAAGAATATGCAGGAGATTGGCGAGTTCTCGGATTCGTTTGTTGGCAACATCGATCGACTTATCAGGACCATGCATCCAAAATACAAGAAGGCGCCTGAGCCCGCAAAGGTCGACGAGACCGCTATCAAGGACGAAAAGACGCATCGCTTCCCTGGCCTTGCTTTACCCAATAACCCTGGCTGGGTAAGTGCTTATGATCTGTGGATATCCTTGTTGTTCATTGCTGCGTAAAAAGTCCACCTCTAAATAATCTTTCCCCTGGCATTCAATCACTTTTAGACGGCAGACGACGATGAACCGAGCATTAAAAAGAAAGCTGCTGCTAACGATTTCATGTCGGAATTCGAGAATATGATCGAAAGCGCAAAAAAGGAGTCAAGGAACAGGAGCAGGAGCAGGAGTCATAGCCCCAAGCGCAGGAGAGTGCGCTCGAGGTCAAGAGACAGACATGGTCGTGGACGTAGTCGTAGCCGCAGCAGAAGCCCTTCTCGGAGGGATGAAAGAGAACGATACGACCGATCAAGACCGTCGTTGGACGACGCCCCGGTCTTGTACAAGATCTACACTGGCAGAGTCACCAACACTAAGCCGTTCGGTGCATTTGTGACGTTGGATGGCGTTCGTGGCAAGGTCGAGGGCATGGTTCATATTGGCATGTTGCACGCAGGTCGAGTGAACGAGGTATCGGAAGTGGTCAAGAGGAATGACACTGTCAAGGTCAAAGTCATGTCCGTGACATCTACTAGGGTGTCTCTTTCCATGAAGGATGTCGATCAGAAGACCGGCAAGGATCTCTCGCCTCATTTGCGCATCAGGACAAAAGAAGAGATGGCCCAAGATGCGGCACGTAACCCGGACCGACCTTCCTCAACCACAGTACCCATTATTGAGGACGCCGACTCTAAGTCATCGAGGTTAAAGCGCATGTCGTCGCCTGAGCGTTTCGAACTCAAGCAGTTGATTGCGTCCGGAGTTGTGGACGCCTCAGAATACCCAGAACTCAACGAGGACTTTGGGACTGGTAACATGGAGGCCGAGGAGGAGTTAGATATCGAGCTTTGCGAAGACGAGCCATTGTTTCTGAAAGGACAGGCACGCCATGCGCTGGATCTGAGTCCCATCAAGGTTGTCAAGGCTCCCGATGGTACTTTGAATCGTGCTGCCTTGTCGGGCGCAGCATTGGCCAAGGAACGTAAGGAAATGCGACAGTCGGAAGTGAATGCTGAGTACGATTCTGTTCCCAAGGACATCAACAAGCCATGGCTTGATCCTATGCCAGAGCCGGGAGAGCGGAACTTTGCACAGGATCTCCGAGGAAGCGCCGCCAGCAGCAAAGCGGGACAGGTCCCGGAGTGGAAGGCCAACACCTTTGGCAAGGCAACAACATATGGTCGAATCACGGACATGAGCATACAGCAACAGCGAGAGTCGCTGCCGATCTTTGCATTTCGTCAGGCCCTCGTGAACGCCGTCAAGCAAAACCAGATGTTGGTTGTGATTGGTGATACAGGATCAGGAAAAACGACGCAGATGGCACAATATCTTGCAGAGGAGGGCTTAATAGCAAATGGTCGCATTGGATGCACACAGCCACGTCGTGTTGCCGCCATGTCGGTCGCGAAGCGTGTTGCAGAAGAGGTGGGATGTCGATTGGGCCAAGAAGTTGGTTACACGATTCGCTTCGAGGACTGCACGAGTCCCGAGACGAAGATCAAGTTCATGACGGACGGAATGTTGATGCGAGAGTGCCTTGTGGACCCATACATGTCGCAATACTCTGTCATTATTCTGGACGAGGCTCACGAGCGTACGGTCAACACGGATGTTCTCTTTGGACTCTTGAAGCAGGCCACCAAGAAGAGGAAGGACCTGAAGATTATTGTTACTTCAGCAACTCTGGACGCCGAAAAGTTCTCGACGTACTTTTTTGCCTGTCCTATTTTTTCCATTCCCGGCCGCACCTACCCCGTCGAAGTCCTTTACACCAAGGAGCCAGAGTCCGATTATCTCGATGCCTCGTTGATCACAGTTATGCAAATCCACTTGTCCGAGCCTGCCGGAGACATCTTGCTGTTTTTGACCGGTCAGGAGGAGATCGACACCGCAGCCGAAATTTTGTACGAGCGCATGAAGGCTCTAGGACCGATGGTGCCCGAGTTAATTATTCTTCCAGTTTACAGTGCTCTTCCTTCTGAGATGCAATCCAAGATTTTCGATCCCACCCCAGCAGGTTCGCGTAAAGTCGTTATTGCCACCAACGTCGCCGAAACCAGTATTACAATTGACGGCATCTATTATGTGATCGATCCGGGATTTGTTAAACAGAACGCTTACGATGCCAAGCTGGGAATGGACTCTTTGATCGTAACACCCATCTCTCAAGCTCAGGCCAACCAACGCAAAGGACGCGCAGGACGTACAGGACCCGGAAAATGCTACCGACTCTATACAGAAGCCGCCTACCGAAACGAGATGCTGCCCAGTCCAGTTCCTGAAATCCAGCGCACCAATCTCGCCATGATTGTGTTGACACTGAAGGCCATGGGCATCAACGATTTGATCAACTTTGATTTTATGGACCCGCCGCCAGTACAGACGCTGTTGACTGCTTTGGAGCAGTTGTTTGCGCTCTCGGCATTGGACTCTGAGGGATTACTGACTCGTCTCGGCCGCAAAATGGCTGTCTTTCCAATGGAGCCACCACTTGCCAAGATGCTGATCCTGTCCACAGACCTGCACTGCTCAGAGGAAATTTTGACTATCGTATCGATGCTGAGCGTCCAGAATGTGTTTCATCGACCCAAGGATAAGCAGGCATTGGCCGACAGCAAAAAGGCCAAGTTCCATCAACCTGAAGGAGATCATCTTACGCTTTTGACGGTCTATAACGCATGGAAGGCTTCGAAATTCTCAAATCCCTGGTGCTTTGAGAATTTTATTCAAGCGAGGAGCATGAAGCGTGCATCGGATGTTAGGAAGCAATTGCTCGGTTACATGGATCGATATAATCAGGACGTTGTCTCGTGTGGCAAAAACTATACACAGGTCAGACGGGCTCTTTGCGGAGGATATTTCCGTCACGCTGCCAAAAAGGATCCACAGGAAGGTTACAAGACCTTAGTGGAGGGCACGCCTGTGTATATCCACCCAAGCAGTTCTCTATTCAACAAGAATCCAGAGTGGTAAGTCATCTCGTCGTATTCTCTGCGTACTTACTTTATTTGCATGAATGTTGTCGCCAGCATTTATCTTACCGTATATTCTATTACTGGTACGTAGGGTCATTTATCATGAGCTAGTTATGACGACCAAGGAGTACATGCGCGAGGTGACAGCAATTGAGCCAAAGTGGCTCACCGAGGCAGCACCAACCTTCTTCAAGGTCGCAGACGTCAATAAGATTTCCCGCCGCAAGCGTCAAGAGAGGATCGAGCCATTGTTCAACCGCTACGAGAAGCCGAACGAATGGCGTCTCAGTCGTCTCAAGACAGGAAGCCGCGTGTCGCAAACATTCTAGTGAACGACCAAAAGAGTCATGTTGCATACACACAATATACTTCTCTACTATCAGACATACACACGTGATTGGAACACCAACATATGTATAAAAAAAATGACTTTCAGGTACTTCATAAATTGTTCTCCGCACTCTTACTTTCTTCACCATTCATCATGTCGAGCGATCAAGCTGTCCAGGACATCGTAGCGTATGCGCATACGCTTCTCGGCTCGGATTCAACTGGAGTACATCTTACATTTTCCATAGAGAACTGAGATTCGCTGCTTCTTACTTTGTCCTCACTGCAAATAGGCCTTTGGAAAATACCAAAATTGCCTCCGAGCAAAAGGCTGAACAAATTGGTAAGGACAAAGGGAGCAGAAGCTATGGAGCATGAAACGGAAGGCTATATATCATACATATCCTTTCGAAATTGCTACACGTATGGTGCGAACGATCCGTTATTGCTGGAACTGCACAACGATGTCTGATGCTAGGCTTCATATTGAACTTTTGAAAAAAAAAAAAAAATAGTTGACCCTTGGAATGTTCAGGGAGCCGTTGTCGATGGCAAGCAACTGGGAATTGATTATGATCGCCTGATTGAGTCGTTCGGCACCCGAAAGATAGATGAAGCTCTCTTGCAGCGCATGGAGACCTTGACGGGCCATAAGCCCCATGTTCTTCTCAGACGTGGCGTGTTCTTCTCCCACAGGTATGGATATCCTTTTAATAAGGATGGCGCAACTTGATACCACGTCTTTTAAAGTGTTCCGATTGATTGATTGCTTGATTGCTTATTTTCCTCATGGATCACAAGTGCATCGTTGAAAGAAAAGCACAAGGTTACTAATGCTGCTTGTGTAATCTGTGATTTGTATTATCGTAGAGAGCTGAGCAGGATCTTGGATCGATATGAGCAAAAGAAGCCATTCTATCTCTATACTGGGCGTGGACCTTCTTCCGACAGCATGCATCTGGGACACATGATCCCCTTCTTGTTCTGTCAGTACCTGCAGGAAGTTTTTGACTGTCCATTGGTTATCCAGCTGACTGGTAAGCAAAGCCTTTCCGGACCTCAGGATCTGGAATGATTGTTAGCTTTGAAGACTCGTGATAGCAGGAGGAACTAACATATGTGCAATTTGACATGCAATAGATGACGAAAAGTTCCTATTCAAACCCAACCTCAAACTGGAAGAGTGCATCAAGTTCTCGAGACAGAACGCCAAGGATATCATTGCATGCGGTTTTAACCCCGAGAAGACGTTTATCTTTTCTAACCTCCTTCATGTCGGGTAAGGCTCGTTTTCAGGAAAACCATGGACTTCCGACAGATTGTTTATGCTTGCTGGGATAGTTGCTTGGATGAAAGTGATCAAATTCAGGGCAACTAATATCCTTTGAACCTCACCTGTCTAAAATCAACTAGTGGCCCATTCTATCACAATGTTGTGCGCATCTCCCGCTGCATCACCTACAGCCAGTCCAAGTCGACATTTGGCTTCAACGAAAGTGACAATGTAGGCAAATCACACTTTGTCTCCATTCAGGCGGCACCATCCTTCTCCAACTCGTTTCCTGCCATCTTTGGGGATCGCTCGGACATTCCTT
Source organism: Gamsiella multidivaricata (assembly GCF_025024155.1). Lineage (NCBI taxonomy): Eukaryota > Fungi > Mortierellomycota > Mortierellomycetes > Mortierellales > Mortierellaceae > Gamsiella > Gamsiella multidivaricata. The sequence goes on from NW_026251753.1 coordinate 12,968, forward strand.
GTTTGATCCCGTGCGCCATCGATCAAGACCCTTACTTCCGTTTGACGCGTGATGTCGCGCACAGGTTGAAGTATCCCAAGCCCGCATTGATCCATGCCAAGTTCTTCCCTGCGCTCCAGGGACCTGGCACCAAGATGAGTGCCTCGGTCGATAGCTCTGCTATCTTTATGACGGACACTGCAGTCCAGATCAAGAACAAGATTAACCGTCATGCATTCTCGGGCGGTGGAGCGACCATGGAGCTGCACAAGGAACATGGCGGCAAGCCTGAGGAAGACATCCCCTTCCAGTATCTTTCCTTCTTCCTGAACGACGATGCAGAAATTGAGGAGATCGAGAAGAACTACAGGGCAGGAACGCTCTCGACAGGTGATCTCAAGAAGCGTTGCATTGAGGTGCTCCAGAAGTTCGTTGGCGATTTCCAGACTGTAAGTTGACATGCTGTCTTTAGGGGGTTTTCTTGGAATGGCTTTCCTTCCGTTTCATATTCTAACGTTTGTGCTCTTTTCTATCATGAACAGCGCAAGGCGGCTGTCACGGATGAGGTCTTGGACTACTACATGACCCCCAGGTCCATGGACATCAATCTTTCGGCTAAGTAGGACGATGCGAAAGCAGGCAACACAGACATTTCAAACCACCTTTGTACAACGTCTATATTGTTTTTCAGACCTGTAGACCAGAAGGAAAATAAACATCATAGAGCAACATTCAGTACGATGCTGCTTATACATAGCGGTATTTATTTGGTTGTAAATGTCCGTCTAACGTTCCTTGCTTCATGGCCTCCTGCCACAGCGACTATCACAACATGAAGAACCCAACTTCCTACACTCCCTTGAAAACCAATGACCAACGACTGTGCTCTGTTTTTCATACACCTCTACTTTTGCAACTCGCCGACGGCAAACAGTTTTCCTAATGTTGGTCCAGCAAATTCGTTGATCTGTTTGCAATAGTTATCGATCTGTCCAGAAATCAAAAGGTGGTCCAAACGGCTGGGCTCGGCAGGCAGCTTGAACATGGCATCGACATCCTCGTTGGGCAGAGGAGCCTGACCAATCTGAGCACGACGAGCATTCTCGGTTTTCTAAAAAAAAAAAAAAGGCACAGCGCGATTAACATCCTGGCACAAAATCATCATCGTGATCCTGAGCAAATGCTTTTCATCCACGATGCGAGACGATGACGTGAGAACTGGGAAAGACATACTCTGTTCAAAAGATAGGCCGCCTTTTTCTTGTTCTCGCGATCCACGCTGCGCTGCCAGTAGGCATAGTTGCCCTGCTCCTGCTGGTGGTCGTCAATGGTGTCCATCAGATTCTCCAAGTTCTTGGCAACATAGGGATCCAAGCTCAACTCCAGCATATCGAAGCTGGGCGTGAGGACTGATTGCTTGTTCTGACTGCTGTTGACGGTGCTCTTATAGGTCGTCAAGTGTGATGTCGAAATCTCGACCGAATCATCCGAGGTCTCGAGCTCAAACAAAAGTGCGTTCAGCAAAGCGGTGTTACGGATCGTGATAGGGAGCTCCTCGAAAATGTTAGAGAACGTCAACTTGGCCTTGGCGAGGGCCTCGGTTGTGAACTTCTTTTCCTTATACAACTTCATGAACGTAGGGGTGAGGCGAAGAGCACGGAGGTTAAGGTTGCCCATGGAGGAGCGAGCGATATCTATATATGAAGAAAAAGAAGGACGCAAGTCTGAGATGGCGGCGGATATCCATTGAAGTTTGTCCTGAGTAAGGGCGTATTGCAGCTTTCCTGGCTTCCAATCTCATTGATGTCCCATACCGTGGATGATAAGAACAGACTTGCTCAAGGCCTGCTGGAACTCGAACTGATGCTCAATCAGGGACTGATTCATAAAGTTGCCCATGTTGGCCGACTGGTACCAACCAACTGAGTTGTCGTCAACATTGACCTCGCGCAAGCAGCGCATCATCTGCAGCTGGTATTGGGATCCTAAAAAAAAAAATGCCGTAAGAATTGTTAGCAATGTCTTCCATTAGCCTTACTCTTTCATATATCGCCATTCCTAATGCTCAATTACGTCCTGTCCTTCTTGTTTGCTTACCCTCAAAGTCCTCAGAATCTTGGTTCTTGGGCATAGGGAACGAGTGGGTGACCTCAAGAACGCCGTTGACGTCCAAACCCATCAGCTGGCCGGTGACCGTGGTGGGAGTTGACTCGCGGCAGTGCTTGACAATCTTGAGAACGACCTGGAGTATATTGGATGCATAGCAGAGAGATGGCGGTATTGATTAGATTGAGAATGGCGCCTTAATAATTTGCCATCAAGTGGTCCTGAGAAGTGTGGCTGCAACACGACGTGTTCTTAAGTTCAGATCGCTGCTCCTGATGTCTTTCGAGCCCACTGAGTCGAATTTAGGCGAGCAGCTCCATTCGTTTCGTTTTGTTGTTGCCTGACTCCAGCTACGGCTAGCGTATCATGCACTTTAGCGTTCTGCGGTAGCGTCGAGATTGAAAGAGTGATGAGCTGTGCTGAAGAGATTCGAGTGGACACGGGGAGGTTACCATGGCATCAAGTTGGACGCTGTGGATGGGGACGGTGCCCTCGATATCCAGGGCAGCAGACAACTCCTTATTGGCGGGCATGATGGACGTTGATGAGGAGTGAGTGATGGAAGGAGGAGGTGGATCACAAATATATTCTTTCCTTTTGAGTTATGCGCTCGCTGTCAGCCTGCTTGCTGTCACTCCTTTTTTTTTTTTGCACGGCCCTACTGCTAAAAAAAATAACACACGCCACGCCGCAGATGACAGCGGATCGCATGTGCATCGTATAGCAGTCACTAAATGTTTATTTTGTGCTGTCTTGTGTTGCTTAAAAAAAAAAAAGGCAGGCACTCAAAGTGTTAGAGCACACACATTGTCTTTTCCATCTCCATCTCCCTCCCCACCTTCCATCTCACCAAATATACTTGTACAATGGATGTCTCAGGAGTTCTCGAAGCCCACAAGCAAAAGTTTAAGTCGGTGTCGGTAGAGGGAAAGGTCATTCCTGTTGAGTATGATCTCGGTCTCCTTGCTGCATACGACCAGAACCCCATAGACGAGGCCGAACTCAAGTATGATGCCGTTTTACAACCGTCCTTCTATCTTATTGTTACCAAGCAGCATATCCCTGCATCGACTTGACACTGACAAATAGTATTTATCATCCTTTGGACCCTCAGGAAAAACAAGGACGAATACCTGCAGGCGCTTTCAAGAGACAATGCCCAGCTTCTTTTCAACGAGATCTTCCAGCTGCAGACGATATCCGACGACAATGGTGTGATGGCTATGCTCCCTACCCCTACAACGCTGCTTCCTCGTGAGAAGCCATTGCCCAAGCCCAAGCCCGAGACCCGCTGGGAGAAGTTTGCCAAGGCCAAGGGCATTGTCAACCGCAAGAAGGAGAGAATGGTCTATGACGACGCTTCAGGAGAATATAAGCCCCGTTGGGGTTACAAGGGCGCCAACGACGATGGAACAAAGGACTGGATTATTGAGGTCCCTACAAGCGCCAATCCCATGGAGGATCAGTACGAGGCCAGGCGAGAGGCAAAGAAGGATCGTATCGAGAGAAACGAGAAGCGTCGTCAGCGCAATACGGAGGAGGCTGCAGTGGCGACCAAGATGGATCAGAAGGCTGTCAACAAGGGCGATCGGCCCAATATGGACAATGCTCGTACTTTGAAGAGGAAGGAGATCGAGAACCAGATCTTGATCAGCAAAAACTCGACCGCCAGTGCTGGAAAGTTCGACGAGGCCATCAAGGGGGATCTGAAGCCCAGAGGTATCAAGCGTCAGTTCGCGCCTACAGTCACCGATCTGTCAAAAGAAAAGGCCGGCAACATGAACATTCTGGACAGGGTTGTTGGAAAGAACGGAGAGGACCTTGTGAACGTTCGCAAAGTAAGTGGAGATACCCTTGCCTCATTTGGATATTTTTACAGTGAACCAATGTCGCTCTACCGATGGAATATCGTTATTAATACCTATTCATCTATTTCGCACTTTGAACAGGCTATCAAGGCGTCGAAACGCCAATAGATGCTGGAAGACAACATTATTTGCACGTTCATCATATAATAAAATATATCATTTTTGCATTGACACAACAAATGGTTTAGGGCATCTTTAATCGACGAGGTCAATAACCGGTCATTTAAGCCATGGTTCTAGATCATTGAAGAGCCAGCTACGAGTGCACCGCCCAAGATCAACGAGAGCATAACAAATGCAATATAACGGAAAGTCTGCGACTGATTTGAATCACCAATCTCGAATGAATGGTCCTGCTCCTGCCGACGAAACTCCTGCACTGGTCGAGAAACATTGTCCACTGTCGGCTCCAGTATTGTTGCCTCGCTCTCCTCCAGGACACCGTCGCTTTCTGCCACAAATGAACTTTTTTCCTTTGATTCTGTCAACTCAACATTCTGGACATTGCCAAAGAAGTCTGTGAGAAGCACCTATATTATGGAAGAAAACACCGAGAAGACGTTATTACGAGGCCAGAGACGTGCATTTCAATCCGTATCATTCGCACTCAAACAGCCATACCTGATCTAGAGGCCGGTTGAAAAGATCGTCGCGCACTCCAGGTGTTGAATGCAGCAAATCGAAATTGTATGTATCGAACTATTGATGTACAGAGAAACAGTAGGTTTGATAAATGCTTTGCTGTCATTGTGTGCAGCATGTGTTAGCCAGTATCATGATCAATTGCTTACGAGATCTTTGAGTGTCGCCTTGGATTGCATGTCAACTTTTTCGAGTACTTCCAGAACATAGTAGGTGAATCTGTCGATGACAGCGACGCCAATGTCGGGATCATCGTGGTGCTAGATATTCAGTCCGTCGTGATTAATAATAAGAATGCATCAGCTCAAATCTACAAGAATGCATCAGCTCAAATCTACAAGAATGCATAGTCTTGCAGGAAAGCAGTATCGTAGGCATACCGAATAAGAACTCTCCTTGAGCTTGCTGCTTCCTGTGGCGAGGATGTTGGGCGAATGGATTTTGGTATACATGGTGTTGGCTTGGCAGGTGTCAATCATAAAAAGGATCTCGTTGTAACGCTTCTTTTCGTACATTTGTTGGAAAGCGTCACCGAGATCGTATGCGCTGATTTCCTCCGCATCCTGGAACTTTAGAAATTCCTCGCCACCGTGGCCTGTCATATAGACTAGAATGTTAGACTGGTCATCTGTCAAGAGACGCTTAGATCGAGGCGTCTCCTTGGCCACACGCCCTATTACACAATGGAAACACATTGTCTGGTCAGTCCAAAGTGTCAATGAGATCCTAGTAGGCCATAGAGCCATTAAGCGTCGCTGTTGGCAGCTCATAGATGTCAACCTTACCGGTCAATAGGCGGATAAAATTCTCTACGGTGACTTCGTATCCTCTGTAATCGACCTCAACGTTCTCGCCATAAAGATCCAAGTATCTGCCACGGTTATTGTAGACCGTGGCGGGGAAAATATTTCTAGAGTTGCAAGCGACATCATCTGCGAGCATCATAATGATATTGGAGTCTGGAATACCAAGTCTTTTGACGGTCCTGTACATCGATAGTGTATTGGCAATGTGGCGATAGTTGAACCAGAATCGAGATGTGCAGACCTAAGTGCGGCAGAAGGCATTAACCCATTCGGATATTCCCAGCATCAGTATCCACATACGCGTCTCCTTGGCGATAGTCTATATGTCTAGCTGGTAAGGCCCTGTTATCAACATTGTATGGTAATCATACCAGAACTGCCCAGTTATTGGTATGCCCACTTTTGCTCTTGTTCTTGTTGAAGAAGCCCTCGACATCATTCTGGTTGTTTGTGACCGATATTGCGAGCGTCGATGCGATGCAGAGGCCCACCAGGAGGGACCTGAGTATTGTGGTGATTTTCATTGGCTGATGATGACAATGACAAGTTGTGAAAGGAAGATGTAAAGGACAGTCGTGAGATGCATGCTCACTTGCACCGCGGTGTGCCCAATCAGCTGCGCTGTACAGCAACCCCATAGTCAGTGGCTTTCATTTTCAGGTCCCAAAAGGCATCCTCTGCGACCAAGCAAAAATCACACACACCCGTTTCGCGCCAACCCTGGACACGCATAACACAGAACATCAGCATGAACAGAGGCATTGGACTAGTCGCCTATGGGGATTCGGATTCAGATAGTTCGGATGAGGACACGATCATGAGTACAGCACCAAAGCAGTCAGGCAAGGCATCGAGTCGGCTTCGTTGGGATGAACACAATCGACTTATAGAGGAGCCAGTACAAGTGTCGATGGCTAACCGCGATGTATCTGTGTCAAATGTGCATGCTTTAGGATCCAGCGATGATTACCAAAAAACGCAAGGGACAGAAACGAATATAGACAAGGTACAACCATTGCGCATTGCATGGATGCATGGATAATCCTGTTGAAAGAAGCGTTTGTGCTAACTGTGATCAACTGCTTCTGTCTTATCAGGATCAGGAACCCGGTATGGATTAGCTGAATCGTGCAGAGTCGTATTCTACTTTCTAAGAAAAGTAAATCAAGGAGATATCATTGTAGCGGATCACTCATTCCTGTTCTACTCTAATAGTGGACAGGCCTGCACCTCAGGATACGATATCAGTCCGACCAACTATAAACGCGCGGCTTTCTGGAGCCGATTCACTCAACAAGATTGCATTTACGAACTTGATGAAGCAAGGATTGGTAGCGTCTTCATCCTCATCCATTGAAGCCTCGCATGTACAACAATCACCTGCAGCGGAGGGATCAGTACCGTTCAACTCTCAATCATTCACACGATCTCTATCAGGGACGCCATTGCCTGCTGACCACAGTGCTGCCGCAGAGGTGCTGAACACACCCACTGGTGGCAGGAGTCCGCAGGTCGCTCAAACAGAGAGGGTACCCATTGCAGAAGAGGTACAAGTTGATATGAAGGACGCCGATGGCACTCAAAATCAACAAGGTCGGGCCGTACTGATGAGGGCGCTTCTTAGACCCAAGCCTATTCCGGGAGTTGAGAACTTTGGAATTCCGCCTAATCCTGAAGGCGAGGTCAATCCAGATGTGCAAGTATGTTAATAATTAATCAGTTACGGTGTAATGACATGGAGAACTTTCTTTATCTTTACTCTGCAATGAAGAAAAACGCAGGAGGATGGGAATGGCACTAGCTGCAGAACTACTTATGCACCACTGTCCGTGCTTGATTCTATGCCGATCTTTAGGCAAAGATGGAGCAATTCCAGCATGTCAAGATGACGCGCGGGATCCACTTCAATCAATCCTTAATGAAGAACAAGAACTTCCGCAATCCCCATATCTATGCTTCTTTGGTCGAATTTGTGGCTCTGAATGAGATTGGGTCCAACTTTGAAAGAATCGAATTCTTTGACTTTGAGGGCTATGGGCCAGAGTCATATGCCGTAGGGATCGGTAAGTATTTTCCTTTGTTGTGTTTGTTGTTCTTGTCATTTTGACGTACCTGGGAGCGGAATACGAGAGTACCGGCCCATGCGAAGAGGAGGAGGGTTCCGTGAACTCTAATTTTCTCTGGATGACAAGATGAAGAATTTTAGCGCGTTTGTGTTCCGGCTTGTATCGCATGCCAGGGCTGTGTGAAAATGTTGACCCTTTCCCTGTGCAGCGGGAAATAAACAATCGACATGCATATGCAAGGGTGCGTCATGGCTCTCAAAATGAAAAATGTGTTCTCGAGCAGAGGAATGCATTAAAGGCGAACCGGCCAGTGGGCTCGGGAGGCAGTGTGTGGTATCATAGAGAGTGCACACGGAAGAGTCAACAGTTCTTGTCCTGAATAACAAAAGAATTCTCAGGAACAAGCATGAGAGGCGAAGCAGACACAGCGTTGTTCCTCCTGGTCCAGCTACGCCGTTTTCATTACCACTAACATTCATATCGATTTTATAGCCGAAACACAGAAGCAGACCACGGAAAAACTTGCTCAGCAACAGACGTTGCCTAGATCCCAGCTCCAGTTCGTGTCAGGATCGGGTACCCAGGGAGGCGGACCAAATATAGGGGGTGGAATTGGATTTGGATCAGCAGTTGTTGCGACGAGACTGCAGACCTCGGCATCAGCGACTGGGGTGACAACTGCCTCTGTGACTGCAGCCTCCTCAACAGGGGTCTCGTCTGGACTGCAGCGGGCAAGGAAGAGTAAATGGGACATCTCGCAGGCGACAGACGACTCAGCTAACAAACGAAATCGTCATTGACACCACCAACGACAACAGCAGCAGCACCAACAAGTGCTAATAAAGATGCCAGTAGAGACACATGCAAAAGTGCAGGTTACCATCCATATTTGTCATGAATGTAGACCTGGGCCTTTATAGACCACCGGTCTTATCTGCGGCAGTGTGGAGATGGTGTTCTGGTTTATCCACTACTCTATTCTATCTGGGGGCTCCCCATACCCGCTCTACCTTTGCTCTTTCCTCTCAATCTCTAGCTTTCCATCTCGCGTATTTTCCTGGAAGACTCAGCATTACAACGCATAGCGCAAACTGCTCTTCTCTGCTTTGGCATTACAGCATCTTGCATGGATAACTTATAGGGTGGCTCCAACCGTTGCTCCTCTCGTTTTTCCGACCGTTCTCTGACATGGTTCCAGGCATTCTTGTGCTCCTTCCTTCCCCTGTCTTGCTTTACTCATTGGTGGTGACAAGCATAAAGGAACCCATTGTCTTCAAAAAGACCAAAGGATCGGATAAACAGTGGTGGTGGGAGAGTCGGTTCGCATTGCGACACCGATTAGTGTGGCATCACTCGGACAAACGAATGAATTTATTGGAGTTCACAGGAGCGGCATGGTCGTGCCTGAATCAGAGATGTGTCTCGTTCGGTACTTTCGCAGTCAAGGTCAGGGTCAGGATCAACTATCCATGATCCTTCGTAAACTATCTATTGTCCGATATCATATCATCACATCATGAGCCCCGAGTACACTAAATCGTAGTGCATGGCCATCTCACTCAGTTGAACCACAATAGGGGCACGTAAAGTATATTAGATTACAGTAAAATCTATTTTTGAGGTGGTAAAAACAAGGACATGTAAAGCCAGCGAGGTAAATATAGTGCAGCCAGGTACGACAACAAAGGTTGCAGCCTCGATCCAACTCAATTGAGCAGCAATCTGGTGGCGGAGGAAGGAAGGGAGATAATGTAATGCTTACTGGGAGTGTGCCTGTACACGCGGCAGGAGAAAGGGATACGCTCATTTGAGAGCACTATACTGACCAAGGGAGCACCGCTCTGAAAAGACCGAAATGCAATAACAACAACAAACAAGACTTTTCAGGCACTCGATGACAGCGCTATATATCCAAGGGAGCTTTTAAAAAGCAGCTGGACAAATATATAAAGAAGCCGAGGTGCCTCGAGGGCCGGTGCCCTCTTTTTCTTGTTTTCATTTTCTTTTCACATTCTGCATTGGCATTCAAACCCTCCCTCCATTGTTCATTGTTTGCTGCAGTGCTTTGTATATATTTTATTTTGTCTATATTTTTACGCGTCTCCTCGTGTGAAAATAACGCCCTCAATTGCACGCATAGTCTATTTAATACAATCACTATTATACTCCATCTCATTTCACACGCACCTTTCATCGTCGTCCTTTCTCCTTGAACCCTTTTTGCCGTCCTATCAGATCGCGTTCTTCGCGCCATGACTTCCACCGCTGCAACGACAATGGCCCGCTCTCAACCCGAGCGCAGGTTCACTCCTGCTTCTCATGCTTCCACTTGCGCGACAGCTGTCCGCAATAGCCAGAGCCAAGGTAAACTACTCGCTTCAATACATATTCGATGCTGGTGCTGCCTTCTGCATGTACCGTAGTCTCCGCAGTGCCTCTTCGTCCTCGTCATTTCTACCGATCACCAGCAGAACCCAAACTAATCCATGCGATGTCGATAACAAACATGACCGTGTCAACACTAGAACTTATCAAGCCTCCTTCCCTAAAGGCGCTGCCATTGCTGCCTGAACGGCCCGCCTATCGTGCCCTCAATGACATACAAATCTCCTCCGCGCTGTCTTCGTCGCGGCAAGGCCGCCGTTCCAGCGCCGAAGCATCACCGAAGACGTACGCCAGTCTCAGGGGTAATCAAGCAAAAAGCCGTCGACCACAGCCCGCGATCTCCGCCTCTTCTTCGCTCCCTACGCCCGCTCATAAGCTTCACCTCTATATTGATAAGTGTGGGTCATTCTCCGCTGAGCTGGGACTGCTCCTTTCGGATCCAGACACCGTCTCCGACCCTTCCAGCACGCTATTGAAGCTCAAGAATGAGCCTGAAAATAACACAAATATCAGTTCCACGTTGACCGATTTGTCGACTGTCTGTACCACCTCAGCCTTCAGCCGAGATAAACAATCGACCCATGCTGCGGTGAAAACATCGATGTTGTCAGCAGCGCCCTCGCCCTCGAACACAGCCTTGGCAGCGCGACCAACGACTTCAAAAGGCCTGCCTCTTTCTCTCATACCCTCCCAGCAAAAGACCTTCCTTCATTCTCAGCATAATATCCATATCCCACAAACTATGGTCTACCCTTCTCCCCCTCTTCAGCCAACATTGGACGACAGCACAAGCCTTGATCCAAGTGCTGTGCCATCTCTAGAACTTAAATCTTCAACACTCGAAACAAAGAATACCACTTCCGAAGTAGATCGCACCCACCCATCTCCTTTAGTCTCATGCACATACACATACACATATACAGCGAGTATAGAAAATGATGAGGGAGATTGCTCGCCATCGAGAGCCTCGCTTAGCGACTGTGTTTCTACCCCATCTCGCGGATCCTCTTCTGTATCTTCGGTATCTTCAGTATCTTCGCGCTCCCACAAGAGCTACCAGCTACAAGACAACCCAGATTCCGGTTCAAGGATGACAGTGACGCCTCTTCAGATCTTTGCCAACGGAGACTTTACGAGTCCCGTACCTCAAAAGTCTGAGGACTGGGCCGTGCTCGTTGACACACCCGCATCTCCTGTAGAAGCGTATCACCACGGCATGGTACCACGTCCATGGTCAATGGCACCACACCAGCTCCAAAGCACATCTTCGTTCGATGTTGCTGCATTGACGGATTCGCCAGCTCCGGAAGAGGGTGCTGATCTGTCGGGCTCCTCGACTGATTATATGCAGCACATCTCTCAAGAACAACAACACTTGTATCAGCAGCAGTATCAACAATACTATAATCATACTAGTCAGCGGCTGCCACTTATACATGCCCAGACTGATCCTACAGGGATGCATGGCAGTTATCCTTATCAATATCACCAACAGCAACATAGCTCCACTCCATCAGCTCCCTTAGCTCTCGCAGGTAAGGATGTGCCTCACTTCTTTGCCCTTAATATTTTTCCCCTCATTTGGCCCTGATCCGCAATCTTTCCCTCTTAACACCTTACCTTTGTATTCATTTTTCTGCTGCAGGTGGTGCCACTAGTACAAGCATGCCGTATCGCAGATCCTGGTCTGCGAGCGAAACATTTAGCGGTGCAGGTGCTGGCATGGGTCGAGGAGTCGTCAGTGTGTACGGGTACCTCACTCCTCCTCGGTTCGCCGAAGATCCTTTGGGTCGATCCCGTCCACCTTCACGCACAAAATCGTCGGTTGCAACCTCGGTCTCACTGCTGACAGATGCTGCAATCTTGGCAAAGTACCGCGACACGGCCATCAAGACCAACGATGCCTCGATCCAGCTTTCGTACGCAAAGTACCTATTGGAGATTGGCGAACCTTCATTCACCTACACGCCAGTCTCAATGACGGCCGAGGCCAGCAACCCGCCATCTCCTCGTCATGATTCGTTTCCTGCAGAGTCAGGTCATTCGACTCCATCCTCCTCTTCCTCCTCTCTTGAGCCCTCTTCCCCTACGACACCACAGCAAGACACACAACTAGGCAAGAAGCAATTGACCCAAGAAGCGATCTACTGGATCGATCGCTTAGCTAAGGAGGGACAGCCCGAGGCCCAGTTCATTCGTGGCACTTGGTATGAAAGTGGTCTGTATGGTTTTAAAAGGAACCCTGACAAGGCTATAAGGTGGTACCAGTCAGCGTCCAAGGGCGATTGGGGTCCGGCGCAATATAAATTCGCATGCTACTGCGAGGGGAAGAAGGACAACAACAAGGCTGTTATGCACTACAAAAAGGCGGCCATCCATAACGACGCTAATGCAAACCAAGTAAGTGAAAACTTTGGACATTACTGATGGCGATAACTAACCTTTCGTGGAGACAAATCACATACTGACAATGTCTCTTTATTTGAATCATTTAGCGTCTAGCGATGGTATATCTACACGGAGATCTGGGTCAGAGTAAGAACATGAAGGCTGGACTGCAGTATCTCAAGCGCGCTGCATCGTTGGCTACCGAGTCTGCGCCCAAGGCACCCTATATCCTCGGCTTGATCCTCTGCCGCGAATACCAGCTCGCAATTCCTGATGATATTGCGTTCCCAGACGATAGCGAGTCTCTAGAATGGATCCGCAAATCGGCCCAATTGGGATACAGCGCTGCAAATTACAAGCTGGGCTACTGTTACGAGTACGGCTGTCTAGGTTGCCCCGTGGACCCATTCCTATCGATCCAGCATTACGAACGCGCAGTACTCGCTGCTGATGAGAGCAATGGCGAGGCCGAGATGGCCCTCAGTGGATGGTATCTCTCTGGCGCAGAGAACTACTTCCTGGCGGACGACCAATTGGCGTTTCAGTACGCGTCCCTTGCGGCGGAGAAGAAGTTGCCGAAGGCACAATACGCGATGGGATATTACCATGAGGTCGGAATCTCGGTCCCCGTGGATATGGACAAAGCGATGGAGTTTTATCGCTTGGCGGCCGCGGATGGCAACAAGGACGCGATCACGCGATTGGAGAAGCACGAGGAGCAGAAGGCGGCCGATGACATGAGCCATAGAAGTAATGTTCAAAGGATGAAACAGGATCGTAGGGCGAAGAACCAGAGCTGCAATATCATGTAAATTCCAACCAACGATAATTAGATTGTACGCGATAAAAAAAACGTTCCCTCAATATGAATCCTATCCCCCCAGCTTTACAACGTTACTGAGGACTCCATTAAGTTCAGATGGCGGGGCTTTACAGCGCGTTTCCATCGTTTGTTTTGAAGGATCTACATCGCTAAAATGTTTTGTTATTCTTTCATTACCCCAGGGTCTCGCTGCTGAATCAACTTTTTGTATATTGGAGCATATCGTTGTCTTCTCAAGTACCAGTTTGCTTACACTAGCCGCGGGCGTTTTTCTCAAAAACCATTTCCTCATCTTCATCTTCATCCTTATCCAAAATTTCATCATCCCAAGATCTCAGCCCAGACACAACTTTCTACAAAACGGAGCATGGCATCGACTTTACATATACTAGCCTTGAGCGTTTTTTCATAAAGCGTGTTTTCAGAGTCGCTATTGCCGGTCATCAATTTCAAATGACACCCAAACGTTACCGAGGCATGGCCAACCTCTGTCTATCATGGACCTTAAGAAAAGACAAGGTACTCGTTTATGCTTCTGTTTTAGATCGTGGCCGACGCAGGCAGGAGGAGCGACGCGAGGAGAAGATGGACTAACAAATTGCGAACGAGTTGGCCGTAAATTGGGACGAGGCCTTGGATGCTGCGAAAGATGGCTTCGGCGACTACGATATACAAGTTGCCAAAGCCATGTCCTTGTCTGGAGCCCATGCTATTTCACCGGACAAGTTATCCATGAGGACTTCAAGAAAACGCCCCTGCCTTGATTCCTCTTTCCGAAACTCTGTCCAACAATCTGGAAAAAGAGGAAGAGCCAATAGCCTCGGAGACCTTGAAGATGGTTGAGAGGCTGCAGAAAAAGGTCGAGCTATTGCAGAACCAGTTCAGAGAATTGCGAAAGGTCGCGCCTCCCAGCAATACAGTTCGTTTCAATCAAACAGCATAAACAGTCTTCAGGGAAAAGGGTGTCTGTAGAGGAGCGTGGAGCAGTACTTTATTGCTACGAGCTTTGCAAAGGAGGAAAAAAGTACGCGAGACTTGTTACGACATCGGATCCTTTTCTATGAACGGCCTTTTACATGGGATTCTCACTCAATGCCGTCAAGAATATCGTGTTGAGAAAGGATAACGGAGACGTTCGAGACAAACATTCACGCTACAACCACACTCTATCGTTTGGTCCAGACCTTTGACGAACCGCAACGGAAATGAACACCAAGGGACAAGCTGTTAACCTTAGTCTTTTTTTTAACCGTATCAAGGTGCTATTCGCGGATCAATTCAAGGTTCCAAGCAAGGAAGCGACTCGCTTGTCGATGAAGAAAATGGGTTTCCATTATCAGGATGTCGGGAACACTAGGGATTAGGGATTTTGTCGAGAAACGAGGATATCAAGGCCAAGAGGCGGCACTACCTTCAAAAACGATGGCCCGACAAGTTTAAGGACGCCGTATTTGTGTATTTGGACGAATCATACTGTAACCAGAACCATAGAGGATGGCTATTTTGAGCGATCCATCCCTTTGTTGGTCTGTCTCGGTTTAGAAGGTAATACGACGGAGGCAGAAGACGCGCCAGACTGATTGTTCCGCAGGGTGTTCATGAATAAAAGATTTGACGCGAGCTAGCCTCAATCATAGACGGAGATAGGTCAGACTATCAATCTTATCATGCCATGCAAGTCCAAGCCCAACAAGCCCAACAAGACCAGTTCGCTCAACTCGCGCTTTTTTTTTCAAAGCTACTCCCCATCCTAGGTCCGTCAGCACCACTATCACCGCCATTCAGCAAGCACAGGAGTCATCTTCAAGCCCTTGACATCCGAGAACGATCCCGCGGGGGGCCTCCAAATGAAGAGGGGATATGGTAATATGAAGGAAATATGCTGTTTCAGTGTTCTCGTATTTCATATACTAGATTCAATAAAACCGTTTTCGCTTTTGGCTCTAGGTTTGATCAAATTTGGTGGCAAACCCTTTATTTTATTTTTTGAATGGCGTTTGAACTTTATTTTGAATGCGTCTTTTTTTTCTTTTCCGGTGCCAGGATATAGGCGCCTCTTCCTGTCCAGAACTTTTCAGCAATAATGTCGATATGATCAATGACCACACCCTTCTTCATCCTCTTAAGGATTGGCCTCGGTACTTTTTCTGCTGGACCATTCTTACTCTCGGTGTCTGTGTTAACTTCACTGTCCTTCATATCGCCGCCATCATCGTCGACCTGACTCTGCCTCTTCTTATCGTTCCCAGCGTTATCCTGGTTCTCACTACTTATTGCTAATACCTCATCAGCGGTTGAAGTCGAGGCGGATTGTTCAGGAGGTACCAGGGCTAATGTTGATGTTGATGTTGATGCTGTTGACGTTATTGATGCTACTGATGATGATGATGGTATTGCTTCTGCAGATGTTGATCCTGGTAGTGTCTCTGGTATAGTAGGGATGATGGTATCCTTGTCCAGATTCTTTGGCACATCCTCCCGTAAGAGCACACTGCCCTTGCGGAAAATAGCTGGTAATTTGCTATAGTTGGTATTAAATTCCGTGAACAGCATTTCGTTCTTGTCCTTCGAGTCCGTTCCCTATGGAATGGGAAAGTCGGAAAAGATGTATAAAGACGTGAGTGTGTGTGTGTATGTGTGTTAGATTGACATGAGATACGATGCAGCAATGACGCATTTGCGGTGCACAGATCCCACTTCAAACGGGTCTGCTGAACTTACAGAGAGCCTGATCTCTGCAGCCTTAGGTGTCAGACCTCCTTTCTCAACTAGGGCCCAAAATGAGGTATTGAAGAGGTTGTTGATATGTGTGTCTGCTTGACGCCAAGCAAAGTAATCCTTGACCTCGACCTCGGATGGGTACAACACTGCACGTCCGTCGAACACTGGCGGATAGAGAGGTCGTTTCGAATCCACAAAGTAATCGTTCCAGTAATAGACATAAGCTGAGGTGAAGAGCGACACGACTGTGGAGACGATCTTGGACTCTCGCCTTTGATAGAGATCAGTGGATTTGCGAAAGAGAAACGAGAACTCGTCGGATTCGCCAAATGCCAGGAGAATATCGTCGAGCTCGTGCATGACAGATCGAGCGGCATGGTTCATAAGATTGAGGGCCCAGATGTCGTTGGGCTTTGTGAACTCGTGTGCAGCAGAGAACCTTTGGGACCCAAAAAAACAACAACAAAAAGAAAAAAAAAAAAAAAAAAAAAAAAAAAAAAAAAGATCAGTAAACAAACACTGGGACAGATTCAGAATGAACGAATGAATAAAGAGTAGAAAAAGATCTATGGCGGACGTTACTTGTGAAAGCCCTTGCCGTCGACACGGACGAGGATGTAGACGTTCCTGAGCAGCCTGTCGTCTGTCTCGAACTCCTTGACGTACTCGTACTTTGACTTGGCCATGATGTTCTGTTTGGGCGGAATGTGGAGTTGACTGCACACAGCCAGGCCGTCCAAGGGGAAGGGCATAGGAGCACCAGTGACGTAGATGTTCCTGCTTTTGGTTTGGTTCCTGAGAATGACAGGACAGCGCTCTCGGTATGACGCTGTATTTTACGCACTTCACGCGTAACACTCAGGGACAGGAGTGCGGGACAAGTGCTGGGCACGAGCGCTAGTAGTCCTAGTAGTCCTAGGCGTACCTGTGTCTGATATGCATAACAGGGCGCTACACGCCCTCCCCTCTTCCTCCCCCCCTTTGTCTTTTGTCAACTGACGGGCATGATGTACCTCTGCCCCTTTTTTTGTTGTGCATGCACTGGGATTGGAAGGGACGACGCTCCTTTCGTGGCGTCGCCGGGGGGTGAGTGACCTTCGCACTCCACCCCGCAAGTCCTCGCCGGGCGAGCAGGGTCTCCTCACCCATTCCCGCTGGCGATGGGCCCTCGCTCCTTCTCTTTTGTTTCTTCACCTCCCAACCGCTCTCTTCTTCGCCCTCCACACCCGCCTTGCCTCTCGTACTTTATCACTATACCATTACTGACTGCAGCAGATCCGTCCCTGTCGTACCCACTCTCGAAGGAAAAGCACACTACTACCGATCTCCCCACCAACACCTTTTCATACTAATATCAACATCAGTCCTCCCCCCTCGATCCTCCTTCCCGTCCTCTCTCCCACCTTACCGACTGCACGCTCACATCTTCCACCCACACAATTGCACGCACACACAGCGCTTCCTCCAGCATGAGCCAAACCACTATGGCCTACTACCCAGACCACAACGAATACGAAGAGCTTCACGTCGACGAAGACGAAGACGAAGAGTACCAGGAAGACCTTTTCCTGCAACAACACTATGGCTGTCCACCGCTTGGTGGTCTTGACCTCGTCCACGATGAGGACTCTGAGGACGACGATATGTATACCAATCACTATCGTCGCAACTACCAACACAGCTATCATGATGATGATCAGGACGAAATCCTCGAGGTCGAGGAGGAGGACGAATATAACGAGGTTGATATGGATCAGCACAATATCCAGCTCTTGAGCGGTTCGCTGTCCGTGCGAAGCCCATTCTTGGACGCCATTCGCGAAGAGGAAGATGAAGAGCCCGTCTTTGCCAAACCATCGAGCTACCCAACCCTGGGAACCGGAAAACATCTGCATCGTCTAAGTTCCAGCGGCATAGACGGGCTCGGCACGTGGGGAAGCAGAAGCTCACTGAGTATGGCGTTGGCAGAGAAACAACTTCAACAGAAACAACAACAGCAGCAACAACAACAACACCAAGGAGGAGAATTTGCTGACCAGCAGCAGGCCAACTTTAATAACACGAACCAAAGCGACGGCAGCAAGCCTCGAGGACCAAGACCTCCACTCCTGTTAGGAAGACCTCGGTCCAATAGCTCGTTGACATCGACGCGTCTGACTACAGGTTTCGATATGCCTGGCGCCGCTACGACAACAGACGAACATGTTGATGCGGACAAGACAGCACTTAGGGAGACACAGATGTCTCCAGAAAATCCAATCCAAGACTTGGAAGTGAAGCGCGTCCTCGAGGGCGCTGCAGCTTTGGCCTCTGCTACTTCCTCTTCTCCCATTGCATCAGGTCCAGATAGCTCCAATTCCGCGGACTCCACACCTCTTCCGTCATCGGTCCATGCCAACGGCAATGTGATCTCGCTATCGAAATCTGCCGCTGGGCGAGGAACATCAACACCTTCTGGCGAAGGAGAACCTACAGTAGCGTTTGGACAAGACACACAAAAGTCAATCGACGACTTTTTCGGCATGGTCAAGTCGGATCTGGACAAGCGTATCCAAGAAGCCATTCAAGAGGTCGAGCAAAAGTTCCTGCACCGCGTTCAGAAACTAGAGGAACATACCGCCGCCTTGACAGGTGCAGCTCCAGATAGTTCATCCGACGCAATACTGGGAACGCGCAGGTCTGGGTCGCTAATGGACGCCTTAACACGGCCTCTGCCTCCGGATCAAAACCCTGGTGGGTCGATAGCCTTGCGAAAAGAGATTCTGTCTCATGTTACAGAGAAGGTTGGAGATCTGGATCTACGGGTGAATCAAATGGAGGTCTTGGTATCGTACAAGCTTGTGGATATCGAATCCAAGGTAATGAGGATGCATTCATACGAAATACAAAAAAAAAAAGGAGCGGATTGAATCTACTGCGCTATCATTGTTTGCTAAGGAAGGCAAGTACGGTTTATCCCTCTGACTACAGGTACAAGACCTCCACGGCGCACACAATTCGATCGCACAAAAGGTTCATCAGGTGGCCAAGTCGCACAAGTCCAATATGCAGGGTGTTCGTGCAGGGGACGGTGTCGGCCAGAATACCATCACCGCAGAAGAAGAGCGTGTCGCGAAAGCGATGAAACCTTACCGTGACATTGATGCGCAGGGCCGTGGTGCCGAGGCCTATCTTGAGCCCATCATCGATGATGACGGCGATAACAATGCCAAGGCGGTTGTCAGCATCCGAGGCACCAGCGGGCGAGGTGGCGAAAAGTCGACAGAGCTCGTTGATGCATCTTCCGCTATTGTCGACCTGCGACATGAGCTCCAGGCCTTGGGTATGCGGTACCAGGAACTGAACGATGGACTGCTGACGGATCTGATGGGCCAGATGCGCGACGCAAAGCTGATGCTCTTTCAGACTGTAGACGAGGTCGATGGGCGGATCAGTAAGAGGGTTGACAGGATCGAGGCTGAGATGCACTCTAAGATGCTTAGTGAGATCGAGGGACGCGTTCAGGAGCGTGTTCGGGCAATGGAACAAACATCTACCAGACTGGAGAAGTGCTTCGACAAGATGGAGGGTAGACTTGGGGCACTAGAAACTGTGTTGGCATCCCGACGACCAAGACCTGAGAGCATGTATCAATTGCTCCAGCAGCAGCTCCAGCAACAGCAGCAGCAGCAGGATGAAGACAATGGCGCCGCCACCTATCACGCTGGCACGTTTGCAGGGTTCTCGTCAAGCCCTTCAAGTGGCCATCGCTCCGTCACCTCCGTGCTGTTTTCAGGAGCAGATGGGACACAATACACTCCACCGCGTCGCCGCACATTGGCTGAGAACGGCATCTATCCAGACAACTCTCAATCGACTATAGTCAATGGCAAGGATGAGCGACGAGACAGTTCCAGCAACATGGCGCTGACTTCAAGTCCACTCGAAGGGTTCGTCAGCCCAACCCATACGAAACCAGTGTGGTCGCCCGTCAGCGGCGTCTCGACGAATACCGCTACTTCCCCGTCCCCAAATTCACCATACAGTACCAGTTTACCCACAGTGGCGTCTCCACTGGAACGCGGAACCGTGATTGGAGGCCGCATGGGTACCATCCATCCCGAGTACATTCCTAAGACGACGTATGTCCCCAGAACAACATCACCGACCAAAGACAAGTCTCAGCATAGCGCGCCCTCAACACCAACTAAGGATAGGTTTCAGAATAGTTTACCAACGACACCAATCAAGGAGCGATTCCAGAGCATCATGGCGGCTGTATCACAGGGACAGGGATCGGCATCGGCACCAGCAGCAGATCAAGGAGTACTGGATCAGACATCGAGATTGCGCAGGGTATCGCTCTCAAGTTTTGATGGTAACAGTTTATCGGCGTTGAAGCCAGTAAGACCGAGCACTCCTACGACAACAACAGCAACAACAACAGCAACAGCAACAGCAACAGCAACAGCAACAGCAACAGCAACAGCAACAGCAACAGCAACAGCAACAGCAACATCAACATCAACATCAACATCAACATCAACAGCAACAGCAGCACCGGGTTTACAGCCTTCTACCACATCTGTTGTCACCACCACAACAACGACAGCTATAAATGCAACGCATCGCAGTGGTGGCAACGGTAGCAAGGCTAGCAGCAGCAATGCCAACCTCAAGTCCGTGTCGTCGACCTCATCGCTACTGAGTTCAAAACTGGATGGCACATATGTCAGCAGCAATAACAAAAACAATAGCAACAGCGTGAAGAGCAATAGTAGCGACAGCAGCACGACAAAGATAGTGCAGCGGGCGATGACATTTGATATGCTGAACTCGCAAGGAACGACGGCGACGATGACGGTGATCAAGACAGTGAAGTCTCCGGTCCAGGGCCCGTCGTCGTACAGAGATCTGCTGCATTTCTGGAAGGCAGGAGGCAGCGGTGTAGGCAATACCAGCAGCCAGAGTGCAGCGGTTTGAGCGCGATTTGAGTTTTGTAATGATATACGACATAATACATGTACATGAGATGAATAAAAGAAATGATATGGTATGATCCGACATGTACGCGCTATCTGAGCTTATTGGTTTCAGGTGCATGTAATTGCGTGGCGTCCAGACCCCTCTCCCCCACACATGCACATGTCATTAGACTATACAACCATGCATGCAGGCTGCGCCAATACACGGTTTCGATTTCAGTCTTCTATTAATTGTGCATAGGCGCACAAACGCAAACATACGAGAGCGGACGACGGTTGTCTCAATGTACCCCCGTAGCCCACCTTATTAGTCTAGTCTAACAAAAAAAGGTGGGTCCCAGTCAGAGATCTGAGCTGTTGGAAGATTTCCATGTAAAATTTTTATTTTTTGCATGGAAATCTTCCAGCCAGCTCAGGTGTCTGCTCTTATCCTCCATCTCGAATCACCCATTCTTTCTCCATTCCCCCTTCTTCATCACCGCCCTATTCCTTTCCTTTCCCATTGCACATCGCACCATTCGACCATCTCCTTCCCCATATTGACCAGTACACAGAGACGGGGTTCTTCTCTCTGTCTCTCTCCTCCTTGAGTGCGTCAGTCTGTGACCTGAGCGGTGTCCAGCCGCACTCCACTGGCTTCATTCCCAACCTCCCCCAACACCCGCTCAATCAGTCTTCACCTCCACCTTCCTCTTGATCATGGACCCTTTAGACACATCCCACCGTTTAGCCCCCGGGCCCGCGGATTCGGTGTCGCTCTTCATCTCCCTCGCATGCATCTCCGTCATGTCCCTCCTTTTTGGGCGCAAGACCGCCGCCACCAAACTCAGTTCGATTAACTATGCGCGCGGCCTGGTCGTCGGGCTCTATCTGGTCTCCTGGCTTTTCTCCCTCGTGGCCGCCATGCTCGTCCAGACCAACGACTTCAACAAACTTTCCTGCGACCTATCCATTTTCATGTGCATCCTTCTCTATGCTCTATCCAAAGTCCTCATCTACTTATTCCTCATCGAACGGGTCCACATCGTCACCGCCGTCGGAATTACTCGCTGGAACTGCCCCATGTTCAAATTCAATATGCTCCTGCTCCTGCCCTACAGCGGCATCTTCGTCCTCGCTATCATCTACCGCATCGCCAATATGGGTCCCGACGGCATCTGCAGGATCGGACTCGCCCGACCCGCGGGCGTGCCCTTGATCATCTACGATATCTTCATCATCAGTTGGTTGACCGCTCTTTTTCTAAGGGCACTTCTCTCCTCGACATCGATGCTTCAGGGTCCAACAAAGAGCAGGTTGCGAGAGGTGGCCCGCAGGACATTGATGGGATCCATCTGGGCTTTGATTCTCTCAGGTGCCAACATCGCCGCCTTGGTCTACTTCAACGGATACGAGCGCGGATTGACCTGTATGGCATCATGTACCGTGGACGTGACCCTAAACGCCATCACCATCCACTGGGTCACCTCGCGTGCATCCAATTCGAGAAACGATGCGGCGTTTACGTCGCGCGATGCCGAGTTTGCGATGCAAGGGATAGACAAGCATATTGGACCGGTTGAATCACACATCTCTGTATCAATCGAGTCATACGTCGAAGAGTACCGTCAGATGAACATAGCAGGGAGGCGTACGAGCGAGCGGTATCAATAAGCAACATCCATAAGTGATAGTAGAACCCATCCAAAAAGTAGTTGTACCATTTTTCATTATACCTCCATCCTTTATTATTAGCAAGTAATATATACCCATCAAGCATTATTCGCTGTCGAGTCGGTTCCATCTGTAGACGTAGACAGAGTCGATTCCGAGTTGTTGGCGGCATTCTTTTGAGCGGCCAATTGCCATGCGGGGATCGACGCCTTCGTGTTCAAAAAGTTCATTGCAGCATCATCCGATTTCACTGTCGAGGCCGTCATGTTCTGAGACGAAAACGAGGCGGCAGCGCTCCAGGGTGCAGGTGATCCGCTGGATGTTGAGGGCCCAGCGCTACCGGGAGGACCTGTGCGACGGCTCAGCAACAAACTCTTGAGCGACTTGATCTCCGTCTGTAGGTCGTTTAATGTTGTTGACTGGGACTCCTTATTCTTTTCCATCAGCTAATGAGATGTAAAGTAATAAGATGTTTTAAGATGTTAGCATTGAACCGTCGCTCACAAAAATAAAATAAAAATAATCATAAAGTATGTTCACCCGTCTCTACCTTGGGGATCATATCCTTGATGTTTTCGATATCTGTCTTGAGCCCTGCGAGTTCCTGTTCCCGTTTGTTGTCATTACTCTTCATACCGTCCAACACGCCCGTCATGCCCTCGAGCGACTCCTTCACGTGGGCCGTCTGATCCTCGACATTCTTGGCCACGACTGTGGTTGACTCCTTGACCTCGGCCAGACTCTTCTCGATCTCCTCAAACTGCTCATCCAGTTTCTTCTTGTCCAACGCCAGATCCTCCTGTGAAGGCCATTGCAACTTTGGACCAACAAATTTCTACAGTTCAGAAGGTCGAGAGCATAAATGAATAGACTAGGTCGTTAGCCTGGATGCGATAACACGGAACAGTTTCTTTTCCATTTGCTAAAAAAAAAAAAAAAAAAAAAAGGTGCGGCCTCTTCAATACCTTTGTGATCTGCCACATGCCATAGCTGAATCCTCCTGCCACAACTGCCGCAATAAACATATCCTTCCAATCGTATTTCGGAGGCAACAGCGGTGGAGCCATCATAACCTGACCGGGACCTTGGTGAGGAACCATCATTTGCTGGACTGGTACTGCTGTCACTGCGGATGCACCTGCTCCTGCTCCTGCTCCTGCTCCTGCTACGCCTTCTGATGACGACGCCGTTCCGTTCGCTCTCGCCATCGCTACCTCAATCTCTTGCGAGGTCAAGCCCTTGGACTCCAGAAACGCAACCCGCTTGCCCAGTGGTGACGACTGCACCTTGGGGTCCTGAAGGAACTTGACAGCTGAGGCTATAATATCTTCTCGCACTGCAGACATGACTTGATTTGAAAATAGTTAAGAGAAAAAGATGGAATGAAGAGGAGTGAGAAAGAAAGTGCGATGCGAGAGGAGGAAAAAAAAGAGGACAGTGCGGAGTCAAAAGAAAGCTCCTTGGCGGGGAATTGAACCCCGGTCTTCCGCGTGACAGGCGGAGATACTCACCACTATACTACCAGGGAGTAAGCTCTTGCGGATGATACTTCGATCTATAACTATATATATTCTATATACAGCTACTCGTCCCTATTTGCACGCATTCCCTATTTGCATGGTCGCCCCATAAATGCATGTCGCTCCCTACCTGCACGCCTGTCCCATCTATCCTCTCGGCTTCTTTTGCATTATTTTTATTCAAGCTGCGCTCAAACCTAACAGGCTCCCTGACGCTTCTCTCTCATATTTACGCTCTCCATCTCATACCTACCGTCTTCACGCTCTCCATCTACATCTACGATGGCACTTGAGGATTAGTCGGCGCGCTGTCGATTCGGTCTCGCTCCTGCATTTAAACGCGACAAAGATTATGAATAATAAATCGGTTACGAAGACCCAGAGAAAAGACATAGTACCTTCGCGATTTGACCGTTGACTGCTTAATCTGTTCCCCTTTGCCCCGTATTCCCTCGTTATTGCAAACGAATTACGATTGACGAATGGCACTGAAATATATTAAAGTTAATCAGGTATATCAGGGTCCAAGAAGTAAATAAGAAAGAGATGTCGGGCCACACACCTGGTACAGTCCCCTACCTCAATAATCGATCGAGCCACCATCCACCTCCAGCACCTTTCGGATTCCAGAGTTCATGGTAGTGACCAAGGCTCGTATCTCTTCTGGTGTAATGGAGTCCCATATTTCCTTGATCATCTCCATCATCTCTTGCTTGCCAGTGGACTTTTTGGGCAGCTTGTTAAGGCGCCTCCTGATGATCCACCAGATGTTTTCAATGGGATTCAAATCAGAAGGGTTAGGTAGCCATGCCATCTTTTTCATACCATTCTCCTCTCGCCATTTTCGCGCCGTCTTGGTGGATAGGAGAGTTATCCTCTATCAATGTCATGTCTCCTATTTCGGCCATGAACCTCTTGAGTTCGGCTTCGTAAGCGGTATTTATAAAGCCTTGACCTTTGTTGTTGTCACCGTCGATGAAAACAAGCCTTGGTTTTCGGTCTCCACAAATCGCGCCCCATATCTTAACCTTGGACCTTCCACTTCTCAGCAAAGGAGTGATGTTTTCAGGCAGATATTTCTCCTCTGCCGTACGCCAGATGAGGATCTTTCCGAAGTTCTTCCCTATTTCGAAGCAAGTCTTGTCAGTCCAAACGATATTTTTCCACTTGCCATAATCCCAACCTTGCTTCTCGAGCGCAAAGTCTTTTCGCGCGGCTACGTGCCTGGGTTACAAGTGAGGCGCAACGCGGCAAAAGATCTTGTTCGCATGCAGCATTCGTCGAATGGTGGACTGGCTGACAATCTTGGGGCATAGAGCGATTATTTCTTGCATGATACATCGGTTGTTCTCTTTCCGATGGAATAGGCTTCCGTCCCGGCGATTTCTTCGGGGCAATCGCGCCTTCGGTCTCCTATTTCTTTATGACGCTGCCGATCGTGATCAGAGCCAGTTTGTGGTGTTTGGCGATCCTTGCTCGGCTTACTCCGGATTCGTGGGCCCCGATAATGCGACCTTTGGTTTCGATAGAGAGATGCTTGGGCATGGTGAAGAGGAATATGAGTGACGAGAATGTGAGGGTTGAAGTAGGATGTATGAGGAAGACTGCGGAAGAGTGATGAAAAAGACAAAGTCGTTGCAGTCCCGATGATGTTGCGTTTTCGTTTTTGGGAGGGGACTGTACAACGGTTTATTCGAGGATAACGTCATAGTCATAAGAATGCTTCGCCCAGTTTCTTGATCATTCCAGCACTAGTTCGCTTAGCCATATCCTTGGTATATAATAGTTCTTCGAACGTAGGATTAGATAGGAATCAGTCATCGAATAAACCACTCTTTTACCCTAGACTCTCTTGGCCCAAACTCCCTTGATACCTAGGTCTTTATGACCTAGGTCCCCAACGACCCTAGATCCCCCAGACGTTCGAAACGTTTGCAAAGAAGCAGTGTACAGATGCAACGAAGAATGAAGGCACAAAGAGAATGAGAATAGAATGAGAGCCAGAGTTTTAGATTCTCAATCGACAGCGAGGCTTTGTTACGGAAATGAGTAAATGATAGCAGGATGCCTTTTTACTGGGCAAAATGCTGGTGTTCTTAGCATACCAGATGCAGAAAGCAAAAATGAGACTTCTTTTGCCTTTGGCTGCAGTATCCTCATTCACTCATTCGATAGACAGTCAATCAATAAAGATACATCATATGTCGAGCGTGTACAAAGTGCTCAATGGAAGAGAAGGAAGATTGATTACAGGAGAGGTTTTAGCTATGACAACGTGAGGACAGGATGTCAAGGTCGTTCAGCATAGACCTCAGCGCTGATCCATACTTGAAATCATGTGTGCTACATTGTTTGCCCTTCGCTCCTGGGTAAAATGCCATGCATATATAACCCCCTCCCCCCAACACAGCAGTGAACAGGTCTCTGTGTGTTGCTGGTAATGTATTTAATTATTTTGGTATAGACAGCATTGCCTGGAGCACAAATATACATCTAAGGGAATATTGGCAGCCAGTTATTTAGGTGTGTGATAAATAACGACTCTGATTAGATTCTGATGGCCTTTAACGTGAGTGAATACTAGGAACCAACCCATGCGCACATGTCTTATGTCCAGTTAGATGCAGTACAAGTGGCACATTTAATTTAACTTGGTCATTGAACTTGGTGCCATGGAGTTTGTTTCCATGTCGATTCTTGGAGCATCAGAAAAAAGTTGGTCGATTCGTGCAACAGGGCTTGTCAGTAGGGGAAGACACAGGACTCCCTAGGATCGGATATCACATCCGACTTGGAAGTCGAGTATGGTATCAGGACAAGGCCATTGCTGTGTTTCTGTCAAAGTAAGGGGGCTCGCAATGTTGACTCGGCGTTGGGACTTTTGGGTTGCGTTAACGAGAAATTTGCGCGCGAGTAGGGGGCTCGTAATGTTGATACGATACGACACTTTTAGTCCGATGGGGACAGTAATGATCATTGTGGACACTGAGTGCTAGAGTGATATTAACATTTTTAGCCCTGTAGTTGTCAACAAACGAGACAGCAGGTTATCCAGGACAAAGTTGTAGGTCTTCACCAATCAAGCACCAAATAATTCTCACGTCTTCCTGTTGGCATATTAGTACGTCGTCAAGCAATGGCGCTAATTCAATGAATAAAGTTTGTGCTAATGTGCTGTGCTTAACTCCTCAGGTACGAGTATCTGGTTAATCATATAGGAATCGGATCCTTCCTGTAACCCCATAGGACGCGTTATGGCGTCAATTGCTATCGAGCCTGACATCCATGGATCCTTGTCAAGACGCCTCCACAAGACTCTCAAGCCGTATAAAATCCACTCAAATTTCAGAACAGGCGGACGAGGGCACTCCGGCAGTCCGAGAGGAGAAGGAGCCCAGCAGCGACCCTGAGTTCAGTGCGCAGACAAATACATTCGCATCAACAGCACCTTTTTTTGAATAAAGTATTGCTTGAGAGACCCAATCGGATTATTTTGCTGCTACTCAGATAATGATAAATTTGTACCTGAAACGGGTGACCGCATGGTTCCTACGAGCGTTAGTACCAATACCAGTGACAGGCATCACATCATCCATATCAACGCCGGTACCTCGGTTCATCGTGGAACGCTCATTGGTCGACCTATCAACCCCAGAGATGGAGGAGAAGGCACAGTCAGAGGCGTAGAAGACATACGACGGGGAGAGATAACGGCAGACGCCGAGGAGGAAAGATTCGAAGGGGTTGAGTGGTCAGTGCAGGATCTGTATAGCGTTCTAACACCCAAGTGCATGGCTCAATCTTGGAGACGCGTTTTTAACACTATAGAGCGGGTCATAACGTACATGGTCAGCCGCTTTGTGAAGGTCATTGAGGAGATCGGCAGAACAAAGATCCGGAACAGAAGATGTAAAGTCACCATCGACTGGGAACGAGAACATGGGATCGCTGCTGTGAGAAAACGCGCCCAGGGACGCAAATGTGATATAGAGCACAGACGCAGCAGCAATGATTCTATGGGATCTACCCTGAGGCAACGACAAGCACCCGATATGAAAGATCAACGACGCTGCGGATGAACGAGTGCAGCGGCACTATCCGGGACAGCTGAGACTCGATGTGATGGAGCGACTGGGAGGATATCAATTTCTTAAAATGTCAGAGGACCGTGGCTAAAGGATGACTTTCGCGCACAACAGGCCATGTAGGGAGCAGGGGCCATCGGTCCATCACTCATGCGGTCATTGATTATGAAATATAGATCCGTTGCAACATAGTCGGAGCGGGCAGCTTGCAGTTTGTTTTCCGTCTCACCTGCAGGTTTCCATCAGACCACAGTTAATAAATCCCATGCCTTTGAGGGTTCTCGTTAAAAAACCCCCTCGGCTTCCCTACAGCAACATTGTGTTTCCCTTAAAATTGCTACTTCTTATTGCGAAACGACTATGTGCTTGAAACGACGAGCATGTTATACTTCCAAAGCGGTTCTTAATACTGCTATTTTAAGTCAGACAGAGCTCGAGTGGACCCGGGGGTATTTTTTATTTTATTTTTTTGCGCTGGACGAGCGCGCAAAGTAACGATATAGCTAATACAAACCACTAGGTCCTTTT
Source organism: Gamsiella multidivaricata (assembly GCF_025024155.1). Lineage (NCBI taxonomy): Eukaryota > Fungi > Mortierellomycota > Mortierellomycetes > Mortierellales > Mortierellaceae > Gamsiella > Gamsiella multidivaricata. The sequence continues at coordinate 41,502 of NW_026251753.1, forward strand.
TTTTTTTTTTTTTTGGAAATGAAGACATTATAAGAACCAGGACCGCTCGAGCCCTGTTACCGCGTCCTGCTGGCCCACTAACTGCGCTTCACCGTCATCTACCTCCTCCAATTTTGAAATCACCGCTTCTGCCACCTCCCTCGCATTCTTAATACAGTCGTTTACGCTCACGCCCAAGTACCCTGCACCTGTAACAGCTAAGAGTCCGCCATATTCGCTCCTTAGCGATTGATCTAACGTCTGCATCCGCTGCAGATGTCCGACCATGTACTGAGGAATACACTCTCGATGGATATGAACTTTCACTGTGTCAGGCACCGAATCGATCTGAAGATGCCTCTTGACCGCATCCGTCGCTGTCTTCTCAAAGAATGATGTCAGTTTCTGATGACTATTCCTTGAGGCCTGCTGTGATACTACTGTTGATGATGCTGATGGCTTGCCGTTGCTATCCGCTGCTGCTGCTTGGCGGGCTAGCACGTCGTCAAACATGTGTCCTCCGATCATGGCCGTCAACTTAAGTGTTTGGTCCCGGCTCGGTCCCATATCTTGAGAAGGGATCGCACATGAATCAAAGACTATTCCAAGAAGCCCTTGATAGTTCGCAGCTGAATTCTCGGATCGGGGGATCAAGTAACCGAAGCCAGGTGATGCAAGACGAGCCTGCTTTGCGTCGTAAACAAGGTTTACGACAGCAACAGTGACCGATGGATTATGGATGAGCTCTGGATGCGATATTGGCAGGAGATCGTGAAGAGCGCGTGGAGGGAGAGCAGAGATGACCGTATTGGCATATACAGGATCTTGGTCCTTGATGGATACCTATTATCGCGAATAAAATATAAGGAGAGGAAGGGAGTAAAGGCGCGTTACATTTTGCTGTTGTGCATAGAGGCTTTCCTCAGCAACACAATTACAGAAATACTTGCCTTGACTGTTCTGTTAGTATGGTCAAAATCCAATTTCTCAACTTGGGCATCTTTGAGAATCTTGACGCGTCCACCCATCACCAAATCCTTCTCCAATGCCCTAGAGAGTTCCTCAAGGCCATCCGTGAACGAATAAATACTTGTCTTATCCACAAATTCCGTTACATCCGGCATCGTAGCAACAATCTTCTCTTTTAGCGTCTTATCCCAGGGTGTCTCAACATTTCCTCCACCCATCATCATCCCCATGACAACAGATCCGTAGTCCTTCTCGAGATGATATAACATCCCAAATGTCGACCGAACTGATAGCTTGCTCACATCTCCGGCATAAATCCCATGGACCATGGCCGAGATCAACTCGTCTGAGAACCCCCTGCCAAAGCGTCGACTCACAAAACTCTCGATGCTCTCATCTTCTTGACCACTGCCACCCTTGACAAGATCCAGAGCTGCGCGGGGGAGCTTTGGTGTGATCAGCGGGTGGGTGAGCGCACCCTCAATCGAAGAGGGCAGCATGTGCAGCTTGTTATGAGCGTAGATGTAGCGGTTCTTGGCCGCAGGCGAGGTCTTGGGAACTGGCTCTAGCTTTGAGGCGAGGTGAAGGGACTTGATCTGCACCACCGGCAATAAAAAACACACAATTGAGTTTAGCAGTAACCCAGATTGAGCTGTTCGATTGTAACGGAAGAATAAAAAAGGATATACCATTTCGAGCGTATTGAGTCCACTGATACCCTGGGGTCGTAGCGAGCGTGGTCCACGTTCGAGCAAGATAGAACCACCAGGGTGCTGAGGGTCCTTTAAGCGGTCGGATTGCATCCAGCCGCCCACGCGTTTGGAACCCTCGAGGAGTGTAATGGATACATTTTTCGGAGCTGTGCGGGCCAGGTACCAAGCGGTAGACAGACCGGAGATTCCGCCGCCAAGGACGGCAATGTGTGACAGAGGGGACATTCGTTTTATTCGAGTATAGGGTATTTGTGGGGAGGAATGCGATGGAAAGCTTGACAGAGTAGGATGGAGGAGGGAAATGTGAATGAAAGGCGAAGGAGCGATGGGAGGTGGGAGGATCAGCGGGTGAGAAGGGGCTGTAAGCGACTCGCGCTGACTGCTAAACGAATGCTCGAGTTCCTAGGAAAGGAAGGGGCCAAGCCGAAGGTGGTCTATGCATGAGGTTCTTCACCATCACTCATCTCTTTCAGTCCACTCCACATCACTCCACTCCACTTCAGCTACCCTTCCTTTCTCTCAGAAACGCGCCATGGCCGCACTGCCCAAGAGAATCATAAAGGTATGTGCATATCCTTATTGAACCCCAGACGCGCTTACCACCCATGAGCACCCAAAAGCGCAAGGCTTAAGCTATTCGTGTCAACTAGGAAACAGAGCGCCTAATGGCAGATCCCGCCCCAGGAATTAGCGCAACTGCCCACGAAGACAACCTTCGCTATTTCGATGTCATCATTTTTGGACCCGTGGAATCGCCGTTCGAAGGTAACGACGTCTTGTCATCTCAATAGCCAGATGGGAGCCTTACAGCTGCTAGACACGTTGATTACGACGGGAGGACCAATGATCCTTGCCTGATCTTATGTATGACCCCTCCGGTGTATATCCAAATAGGTGGTGTATTCAAGTTGGAGCTCTTCCTGCCAGAGGACTATCCAATGGCGCCTCCAAAGGTCCGCTTCATGACAAAGATTTATCATCCCAACATTGACAAACTCGGTCGCATCTGCCTCGATATCCTCAAAGGTGAGAATCCATCTTGCGCGTGACGGGTGTCACTGTCTTTATACCCTATCTTATTCATCGCATGCCCCTCCTTCTTCGCTTTTTCCGTTGACAGATAAATGGTCGCCAGCACTGCAGATCAGGACAGTTCTTCTTTCCATCCAAGCGCTGCTATCGTGTCCAAACCCAGATGATCCTCTTGCCAACGATGTAGCCCAGCACTGGAAAGAGAATGAGAACGGGGCCATTCAAACTGCACATGAGTGGACCCAAAAATACGCCGCCAACTAGCTATCTTTGTTCCGAAAACCAGGGCATTCAATCGCACAGAGAGAATATCAAAGCTACAAAAAAAAAAAACCCCCCACGAAAGAAGTGTTGCAGATATGATATGTATTATGTTTTCAAGTTGGATGTCCTGCCCGACATTAGTCTACTTCCTAAATACATCATCTCTGTTACCGGGGAACCATTCACCATACAGGTTTGGTCGTTCGCCTCTCAAAAATTCATCGTACGCCTGACGCATGAGTCCCATCCAACTGTCAGCCGCGATTGGCGTCTTCCAATTATTGTGCCAATGATACGCATATGCTCCTGTGAAAAACACCTCCGGTCCTGCCATAAAGACTCTGCTCAGCCCTTCTTCTTCCTCCTTTCCTTGCTGCTGCTGCTGATGGTGAGCTGGACATATCGCACTTGCATTAGTGAACGCGTCAGGAAACGCCAAGAGTCCCTCCATCATCTTTTCTCGATCGTTCAGCAATCCGTTTTGAGATTCAACACTGTCGACGCGTAGCCAGAGAGGGTCAAACATGGCTGTAGGCATCATGACAAGACCATTATTGGTCAAGGACCCGTTTTGGGGATCTAGGTAGTTGCGTAGACGCGCCGGGTGATAGATTTCCTTGGGTCGCATCTCATGTGTGTTGCCGCGTTTCGACAGGTAGTGTGGGGTGGTGGCCGCGTATGAAAAGGAAGGAGACTCAAAATGGGTTAAGGCGGGGTCACCGCCAATATCTCTAACGCTATCCTTGTTCTGCTTGTCTATATCCATTGAATCGGCATGCGCAACCTCCAGAGGCTGGTTGTTATGTGCTGGCTGCTGTTGCTTTGGCTTCCCTCGCGTTCTCTTCTTGAGTATATTTGCCTGTTGCGTTGCCTCCCATCCATTCTTTAGCTCTGTGGGTATTTGACTTTCTTGCCTGTGGTCTACCGTCTCTTTCTCTTTAGTCTTGGCACCATCCAGAATCCGTCTCGCCACACTGCTTCCGCGGTTCAACCGCAGGACGGCAGTATTGTACATCTGAGTGCTGCTCCACTCATATGCAAACTCCATGCCGGCATCATACAAAGGCGACATGTCCCTCAAGAGCAGGACGTCTGCATCGAGATACATCCCGCCGTAGCGGTACAAGATCAGGAACCGCGCTTGGTCCGATAGTGCTACTGGAGGTACCTTGGACTTTTCGGATATCACTTCTGTTGATGACTGTGGCAGTTGGTTGAGTTCTTGAGCAAGAGGATAGGCGTATGTCTCCTGTGCCTTTTGGTCCCACACGTGCAGTTTAATAAATCGATTCAGCGGTGCTGTGATCAAGTCCTTGGAGAACACGTTCTGTTCATAATTCTCTGGCTCTCCGCTAGGAAGGTCTGTAGAGTCGATCCAGATATGAAGAAGAGCCCTGTCCAGTGGTTGTGTGAACAGAAGCGCCTGTACTGTCAGAGATAGTTTGTCCGTGACGATACCGCGCCAAAATATGTGAAAGTGCATCTTGGCCGAATTGGTTGTCGAGGACGAAACTCTTCTGACGGGTTCTGTGTTCTCTGTTGATTTCTGACCACCATAGGTATCCAGGTCAGCGTATTGAGTTTTCGTACTATTCTGCTCTGAGGCGGCATGGATCCTGTTTGGATAATTTCGTGCTTCGCGCAAGGGGATCAAGTAGAGGTGGTCCTGGGAGAGATATTCCAGGCAATGTGCAGAGGTGTGTTGTGTTCGATCGCATGACTCCATGATCGCAGAGTGATCTACAATCCAACCGCGCAGAGGCCGTTCCCAGAATAGTGGCCTAGCCTTGGATATCCGTCGTGCGGTTAATGCGACGGTCGGTTGTTGCTCCAACCCCAAATTCTTGTTACGAATGTAGTTCATCCACTCCTCATAGGTCTCAAAGTCATTGTCGAGTATCGTGGATAGATGTATCTGCTCACTTTTCGCGAGCTTTTGATTGCCGTCAATATCCGCCACGGCTCCGGCCGGTGTCTCTCTGTCCTCATTCCTGCTCTGATAACAAAACTTGGAGAAAGCCTTCAGATTCAGTCTCGAGACCCTCGCATTGTTTGTGCCGATTAGTTCTGGAAACAGTTCCTTGTCCAGTCGCTGTAGCCTCTGTTGTTTGACTACCTTTTTCTGCTGCTTCTCCTCCTTTTTCCGTTTCCGTTCTGTCTCTTCCAGTTTGCGCTGCGCCCTCAGCTCCTTGAGTTGCTGCTTCTCGAGCTGCCTCATCCTGGACTCCACTGCCGGTCGCAGTCCATAAGACGACGTCGAAGCGGAAGATGACGACCACCCAAAGTTCTCTATAGGTCGAGCGGGTTGTGGTTCTGAAGTTGGTATAGACATGGGATGCTTTACTGCTGATGCTAAAGCTGTCGCAGTCGCAGCCGCAGCGGTTGCTGTATATGTATATGTATATGTATATGTATATTGTATAGTGGACCCATTTCCTTTGTGGAGGCTGATGGTGGACCAGACTCTGAGGTAGAAGAAGGAGGCCAAGAGGCAGAGAGCAAACAGAAGGACAGCAATTGCTCTATATCGTCTCACCATCGGCATGGCTGTAGAATGCTTTTGGAGAAGTGATGAAAAGTAGGCCAAGAGTAAAAAGACAAACAGCCAGCTTTTCTGGGGGCACTACTGACAGCGGACCCTTTATTTTTTTTGACCACAAGAGCCATGGCTGATTCATTCCTCATTCCAGTTCAGTCTTTGAGCTGTGTGTTCGAAGGGAGATAAAGCACCCGCACCCAATCGCCTCAGGGGCAATCAGATTCCTACATTCCATTTTATCTTGTAGAAAAATGCGTCTACGAAGAACGAACCAAAGGCATGAATATAAAGATAAAGATATGCGATTTCTTTAATTATTAATGGTTGTTATTGCGATCATAGCTTAAAAACAGCCCTCATATCCATAGGCATGCCTGAACCAAGCTGAGGGACTTGCTCCAGATCTCGCTGCTTCATGAAGTACCGCATGCTGATCAGCAGCTCCTCGTACGTCTGATTTGGTTTTTGGGATAGGCATTGGATCCAGGCGTACGAGACAGCACCCCTGGCCATGGGACTTGTGTAGGGTTGTGGAAGACTGTATCCTAGTGGATTAGAGGCGGCATCGTTCATCGCTGTCGGCGTACCCCAGTTGACGGCCGTTCCATTTGCGGCGCCGAGTGTAGCATGGTGGTTCTGGATGATGGCAGCATCTTTGGCGCTTGCACGGATATCTGCGGACGCTTGGTCATCACGGCAGCCTGAGAACATAATGACATTGCCCTTGGTCTCTCGGAACATGGCCATCTAAAAGATATGGGATGAGTAACGAGTGCACCAAATCCTGGGTTAGTGTGTGCTCTAAATGGCATCTCGCGGTCGTAATTGACGGAGTACAAGTGAACGCTTCTTACCCTGCGCGCTTCCTCCATGCATTCTCTTTCTTCCTCGTCCTCATCTTCCTCCGCGGTTTCCTCCCTGGCATCCTCCTTAACTACTTCCTTGGCTTCCTCGACTATAATAGTACATTCTTGTAAACCATTCCTGTTGGCGTCGTCGCTGGCAGTACTGTTTGGGTCCATCCACTCCATTGCATCGCACCCAATGCCACGGTGGTCATTGATCACCTCCCCTGAACCAGAGTACATCTCTTCAATGATTCCAATGTTCGCTACCGATTTGGTACGCTGCCGGGTAGAGGGCTTCAAGGCACCTGAAGCCAAGTCGGCTCCCAGAGACGATGGCGACAACAGAGACCCACCGATCGAGGTCAAATCGTTCATAAGGGGTACGGATTGCTCGTTTGAGTCCGAAAAGTCGCTGCTGATAATAGTCAGTTGCGGAACCAGATCGTCATACGATGCCGCAGCAGCCTTGTCAACCACGTCGCCATCCTCGGTGGCAGAAATGGACCGCGTACTCTGCGCTTGACCAGGGCTCGAGGCGCCTTCCTTGCTATGGATCGGAGGCAGGCCGCCGGGCGGTGACAAATTTCCAGTGACAGTCATGACAGAACCGTTCGTGTACTGAGCCACGACGGGACTGGAGCCTGCACCGGAAGCTGTCATGGTTACCGTTGTAGTGGTGGTGGTTGTGGTTGTGGTCTGTGTCTGAACACTGCCATTGTTTGAACCGGGAAGATCAAACTGAACGTCGCTCGCGGACATGGCAGCCATGGCCCCAACTTTGGTCCTTGTCACTTTCTCGAGGGCGGTGACATGATCTCCATTGTAAACAAATGGCAAATCGAGCATCGTTCCTGTATTCATCGATCAATTAGAATATATATATATATCAGACGCGTTCAGTTAGGTGGGGCCGCGCACGGACGATCATCTATCACCCGAAGTAAGGTTCGGGATATGAGCTGTGCCTGCCGTACGTACCACTGTGACAAGCGTCCACGAGGGCTGTGAGCTGAACGCCTGCGGGGAGCTCCTTGACCATGAGATCATACATCTCATCGTCAGAGATGATGCCAGATCTCAGGTAATCGCATGGATAGATAATCTCGTCATAGCCATCAGCCTCATCTCCTACTGCAAGTGCCAAGACAGAACGAGGATTCATCGATTAACAGGGAGCCTTGCCCAGAGCGTTCGCGATTTAAGGTTGCAATAGGAAATAAATGTCCACTTGAGATTTTCACAGAACAAGGGGCACAATACTTACAGTGCTCAGCCTTGCCATTGTATGAGAAATCTTTGATCCGTCCACCATGACCTATCGCATGAAAAATGCCGAAGGAAGTAACGAAAGAAGGTAACGGTGTCAGTATGCGTTCAAATCATGCAACTACGATGATCGGATTACGCAAAAAAATGTTCCGTCCACTCACCTGCATAGTGGAAGAAGAGAGAATCCTGAGGTTCAGCATCCTTGACTAACCACTTCATCCAGTACCGGATATTGGCACCAGTCGGCCTCTTGTCTTCGTAAATTTGGTCGTCCGTCAACATAATCGTGTCCTGGTAACGGAAACCGAAATACCCGTTAAGGAATCCAAAAACATCCCGAGTGTCGTTGATGCATCCCAGCAACTGGTTCGGGTCACCAAAGTAGTTAATCCCGATCAGCAGCGCCTTCTTTCGCTGAGGCCGAGTAAGGGGTTGAGGCATAGACCTTGGAACGATCGATTTGGATGGTGAAGGTTTGGATGCGGCAGGTGACTTTGCTGCCGAGACAGAATCGTTGTCGGCATTGGCATCGGAAGCAGAGACATCGAACAAGTCGATGTCAACGGGTTTGTGCTCGAAGTACTTGTGGTCAGGCTCGTCAGGGCCGGAAGTGGGTTGCTTCTCCGAGGATGTAGCCCTTGTTGGCGTCTTTTGACCAGACAGGAGGCTGATCGGCACTTGGTCGTTTCCAGAAGCATTGGCGCTATCGTTGACAACTGAGTCCGATTCAGAGAAGGTTGGTACGAGAGACTGTACCTTGCTCTGTTGAGAGAAAGGCGATCCTTCGAGATGAAGTGGAGGGGATTGAGCAGCTACTGAAGATGCGGGTGCGATGGTGGATGCTTCGCCGTGAAAAGACGTCGATGAAGACGCTCCTGAGACTGGGAAGACAGAGGACGAGGTAGAAGATAGGGACAGTGACGAGGATTGATCTTTGGTCTCGTTGTCGGCGTGGACATTAACGCTGGATCCTTGTAGAATAATCGCCTCTCCCTGAAGAGACACCTCGACCTCGATCCCTTCACCGTACGCTAGTGCTTCTCTACCTCCCTGAGACCCATGTGAGGAATCATCCAGAAGATCCATTTGCGGGCTATCACTGAAGTCGTTGTCGTAATTTTCAGAGGATGAGTAGTTGAAGGTATTGTGGTGCTTCGGTTGCTGGTGTTGTTGTTGTTGCTGTTGTTCGAGCTGTTGCATTCGCATCAATTCCTGCACGACTCGAGTGACATCTGCGAGGATGGCAGGATCGATATCGTCGTTCGAGATGGAGAACGAGGACATCGTGGCCAGAAGGAGGATGAGAGGGTGTTGCGGAGAGGTGTCAACGGCGAGTTGGCAGTAAAAATGAAACGAATTGAGTTTGGGCGAGGCGGGAAAGGCACACTAAGATGGAAAAGGACACTAAAATATTTTATACAAGGCGGTGAATACAATGAAGAAAGGAAGGAACCAAACAACAAACAATTGACAAGGACTATAATGCGGCAGGAAAGGGTGAGGAATTGTACAGTGGATAAAGAAAGAAGAGAAGAATACGAGAGGGGAGCAATAGAAAGACAGCGTTACAGGAGGGAGAGGGGGATCAGCTGAATCCAAGATTGGGTTGAGGGAATGTCGATGGTGATGGCGATTGCAGCGAAATGAACAAGGAAGCAAGAGCAAAAAGGTCAGGGACGGAAAGAAAGAACGAGCAAGGAAAGACGAATAAGAAAGGGGACAGCGAGATACAGAAGGGCGATAAAGCGATAGAGAGAATCCCCGAACGGGCTTTTTAAATAAAAAAAATAGAGCGAGCAGGTTTCCGTGCTGCTTGACATCCAAACAAACCGCATCGCATTCATGTACACATTCCATGTACACAGCAAGTGCCGCTATAGTACCAATGAACGATGTCTCCTCTTCTGCACTGCCACCCCAATTGCTTCATATCCCCATTGCTGGTTGTGGTCTTCATGTTAGTTAACGGTACACTAATGATGCCATGTCCGTGTTCCTGTGCGACTTAGCATGGCTAATCCGATCGACACATGCTTAGCTCTTGCAGAAGTCCATCCTATGTCCTAGCATCTATCATCTTGATGTTTTCATAAGCCGGTTTAGTTTGTTGGATGAATATTGTTCCTGTATCATGTCGTGTCTTGTTCTTGTTGCGCCTAATCCGTACCCAGAACCCTGGTAACAACCACTACCACCACCACGCATGCCGTTATCCATTTGCCTCTTTCCCACATCAGATTACTCTCGCTTTCCTTGCTTTCAAAGGAAAGCAAAGGGTCGTTTGGTCATTGTACCTTTTCAGATCTAGGGGACCATGCTGAACCAAGGATTAGGGAGTTGGAGTTGGAGGAAAGAAGAGCATGCACATACAACTAAACATAAATCCTTCTCCTCCTTCGCTCATGTCCAGCTGGACACACCAACTAGCGCATCCTTTTATTCCTTGTATAACATAAACATTTTACAGGTCTGTTGTTCGGCCAGTCTTGCTTCTTATGATTCTTCTCCTTCTAATGACAACCTAGCGCTTGCTTACTGACATAGACAATAGCGCGTTACGCCTTGAAGGACCCGAAGGCTTTCTTCCTCGGAGGAAACATGGCGCAAGATGCGACAGCCATATCGGCGCCACGGTCCGAGCTAGACTTGCTCTCAATTAGTGAGAACTTTAATAGAGCTTCTGGCTGCAGCTCCAAAAGGCCAAGAAAATGTGATACCCACCCATTGACCAATGAGAACGCGACGAAGCCTGCTTGTGTAATCCAGCTTCTCGTTCCATTCTGGGAAGATTGTTGCTCCTATGTTTTGGTGGAACCAGGGACGTTTTGCAGTTGCAGATGCCACCGATTTAGTTCGTCATCAGAATGTTTACGTATCCAAAGGGGTTCTTCCTTCTTTTTCTATGGACTGGTTCCCCCAAAGTGAATCAAGGCAGCGGACTCGGGAATCTGGAGCAGATCTATCTGGTCATCCAGTGAGTAAGGTCTCGATTCGGCCTCCTGTCACCTTTTGAAGAGTCCCGTGGAACACGGACGTCATGGATACAAGGAGACATTAAGAGCTGTCCCCTAAAAAAAAAGGCGATAATGAACCCCAGATGAATAGGGGAAGCCTATTGCAGCAATGTGCATTATGGAGGATCGACATGGCTCGATTACTATCCCACCATAAGTCAACAGGCAACGCATCTGACGGATTCGCCTCGCTGTCTCTTTTATATTTAAGAAACGAATACTAATTTCCCTACTTGATGCACTGTACTACAACGCGGCTAAACTAGTGATGTGTGAGGCTCGTGAAAAATGGGGCCCTGCACAGGTCTCTTCGGAACATAGATCTAGATGCGGCTACCCTTGGCCATAGAGTCCTTCAGCACCTTGAGCTTCTCCATTACCTCCTCCATCTTGCGGATCTGTCCCTTGGCTTTGCTCTCCACATCATCACGCGACCTCACATTGACGGACCCGGACGCTTCCTCTTCAGCACCGACCACAAAGATGAAGTTATACTGTGCAAGTTCTGCATTCCGGATCTTCTTGTTCAACGTCGCGTCCGAGGCATCGACATCTGCAAAGTACCCAGCATCAAATAGCTGTCTCTGAACTTTTTCCGCATACGGCAGCAGCGGTCCTGCCACTGGAATCACCTGGATTTGACGTGGCGAGAGCCAGAAGTCCCACCGGCCTGCGCAGTTCTCCGTCAGGATGGCGATCATGCGTTCCAAAGACCCAAGCATAGCGCGATGGATGATGATGGGCCGAGAGAAATCCGAACCAGATGGATCACCGCCGCTGTTGCGGTACTGGAGATTGAACCGTTCAGGCAGCTGAAAGTCCAGTTGCAGCGTCGCACATTGATGGTTACGTCGCAGGGAATCTCGGATGAGGATGTCGATCTTGGGGCCGTAGAAAGCGCCATCCTGGGGGTTGATGGACCAGGGGCGCCCGAATCTGTTCAGCGCATCCGCCAAGTGCTACGTTACAACGCCATGAAAAAAAAAGAGAGACATAGACCATCAGTTACAGATATAGGTAGGGAAACTCAATGCTGCAACGAACCAAGGGTGTGTGGTGTACCTTCTCAGCCAAGTCCCAGTCCTCAATCTTGCCGAGATACTTTTCCGGCCTCGTAGACAGAGCCAGCGAAAATTCGAATCCAAAGATCCCATAGACATACTGCAGGAAGTCCAGTGTGGCATCCATCTCCGCGCCCAATTGATCCAAGCGACAGAACAAATGTGCATCGTCTTGCTGGAACCGTCTCACTCTCGTCAATCCCGACAGTGCCCCGGAGGCCTCGTTTCGATGCAGGACGCCGAAATCGGCATACCGTAGTGGCAGCTCTCGATAGGACCGTTCTCTCACATCAAACATCAGACAGTGCCCAGGACAATTCATAGGTTTGAGTCCAAACGTGTCCTTCTCAACATCAAACATAAACATATCCTCCTTGTAATTGTCCCAATGGCCGGACGTCTGCCATAGTTTGATGTTGAACATATTTGGAGACATCACCTCCGTGTAACCACGCTTATGATACTCGTTCTTGATGAACGACATGAGCGTGTTGTAGATACGAGCGCCATGTGGAAGAAAGAAGCAGGATCCAGGAGAGAGCTCGTGGAAGAAGAAGAGCTCCTGTTCTCGACCGACCTTACGGTGGTCTCGCTTTGCGGCCTCCTCCAGAAACTTCTTGTGCTCGACCATAAGCTTAGAGTCAGGGAATGACACGCCGTAGATGCGTTGCAGCGAGTCGTTCTTGGCGTCGCCCAAGAAGTACGATGCAGAGTTTTTGAGGACTGCAAAGGCCTTGATACGTCCCGTGTGTGGAATGTGTGGTCCACGACAAAGATCGATCAGGGGTCCGCACCGGTAGACCGTCGTGGATGCGCCATCAAGAATCTTGGACTCGATCAATTGGATCTTGTATCGGTTGTGCTGGAAGTTTTCAAAAATAAAGAGTAAGTAGGTGCCAGGAAAGTGAATTAATATTGGCGGGCTGCAGAGCGCTGACTCAGAACAGTTGGTCTTGTACCTTGAACATCTGCAGGAGATCTTCCTTCTTGACCACAAGACGCTGAAATGGCTGCTTCTCTTTGACAATACTTTTGGCCAACGTCTCCAGATTCTCGTAGTCACCTTGCGAGACCAGTCTGCCAAGAAAAAAACAAAAAAAAGATATTTGTACTTATTCACCTCTGAATAACTAGCAGCTACAGCGTTCGCAAGCTTACCTTTCGTCCCTCATTCCCATCTCATAGTAGAATCCGTCCTCAACTGGTGGTCCAATGCAGAGATGGCACCCGTAATGTCTTTCGCAGGCCTCGCCGAGAACATGGGCCGAGGAGTGCCAGAAGACAGCTTTGCCTTCCTCGTTCTCGAAGTCCAACAGCTCAAGCTGACAAGAGCTCACCAGCGGACGCTCGAGATCCCAGAGGACCTTGTCGACCTATGAAGAACGAATAAAGCAAAGCAAGACAATAAACATCGACATAGGTTTATCTTAGATCTTTTATAATGTGTCGAGACACCTTACAGGGAGGAGGGGCTATATACCTTTGCGATCACGACCCGCTCGGCCAGGCTCTTGGCAATGGACTTTGCAATGTCCATCGGGGACGTTTCCCAGGCAATACCTTCGCGCTGAGAGCCGTCAGGCATCGTGATCGAAATGGGATCTCTTGGCTGACCTGTCAATCAACAAAGTATTTTGTCAATACCATAATACATCACTCGCACCATGAAATACGTATAAAAAAGTTTTTTTGGCTACCAGCGTCGGCTTCATCGGATTGCTTCTTGAGCGTATCAAAGATGGCGATGCGATGAGCAATGTATTCAGGGACAGGAGCAGTCTGAATACGAGTGAGAACGACGGAAAATGAGATGTAAGAAACGCGTTCGCCTACGTTTTTTCAATGGCTTTTTTTTTTTTTTTATAATCCTATACCTCCAAAGGATAAGCATTCTCAGGGGAGTTCTTCTTAGTCTTCTTTTCATTGGCTGGCTTTGCTCCCAGCGCAATGGGCGACGATCCAGTCTTGATGGCCGTGGCGGGAATGAGGTTCTGCTGTTCGATTTCAGACATGGCTTTCAAAGACAATCGTTTCTTTTTTCGTTGGTGGTTTTTTTGTGCGGCTGCGTGTGTATGTGTGTGTGTTTCTGGCTGTGTAGTTGTGGGGAAACAAAAGTCTGTCGCCTGCCTTTTATAGAATCTGCTTCGCCCATCGAGTCACCATGACAAAAAATAAAAAAATTCGGCAGGAACTTCATGAACCTGGACATCGCTTAGGCAGGGTGAGCATGAAGCATATCGACTCATCGCATTCTTTATGTTATCCTTGGAAGCTTCATAGAGCTGTATTGGCATTCCTGTAACTGAACTTTGCTTGAACCTTGCATTATGAGAGTCATAGCCTTTTTGCAAACAAAAAAAAGCATCTCCACTTTTTCACACACTGCATCATACGTAGAAGAAATTGGTTTATTAGGGGTGTGTAAAAAAGAAAGCGGATGACGACGAGTGAATGTATGAAGAATGCCACCATATTTATCAGGCGTTCTCTCGTTTACAGAATCTTCGAATTGTTGAGTCTGTCAAAGGCTCCGGTACCCTCGACCATTTCAGGCGTAAGAATCCACTATCGTATGATTGTTCAAAATGTTAGTCGATCGATCGTGACCATGCGCAATAGAAAAACGCAACCATGTCAACATTACTTACGTTGGCGAAACCTGCAGCCTTGCTCACAAACATGTTGAACAGGCCCTTATCAGCCTTCTGTCGTTCCTCCTCCATCTCCAGTTTCACCCTGCTTGTCATTGTGCTGTTCTTTGCACTTGCCGCGATGTTGTTGGTTTGGACGACGTTGACAAGACCTTGTCCAATATCGAACCAATCCTGAAGCTCCTTCATGTCAATATTGCGAAGACCTTTCATCATGTCTCCAAAGTTTAACGGGAATAGCTGTGCGTCCGCAGGGTGCACATCCTTCTGTAGATCGCCAAGTTTCGCGTTCGTTGGGATCGCTGTTACTGTGTCATTGCCGGACTTGCCATCTGCATTTATCTTTTGGGATGGTGAGGGAGTGCTAAAAACAGGTGCACAGTCGGCACCGAGAACATAGGTACCCTGAACCAGGAAGCTGCTGCATCCATAGCAGCTTAACATGCCAAGGACATTTGGATTTGAAAAGATATGGGCCATCTCCCGGAGGCACTGGACCGTGCAGCGTTCACGGAACTGAAGCGCGTAGTTCACAAATGAGTCGATACAGGAGCTGTCAGATCTACTGTCATCGGAGTCGGTATCTTTGTGGTCATCTTGGCCATCGTTGTCACCTTTGCCAGTCTCGGAGTCCGTCACGACAAGTGCAGGGGTCTTGTCGCGCTTTTGCTTGATATGAGAATGCCTGTGCTGTTCGGAGACCGACAGCGAACCTTCAGAGGGTAGACGAATATCAATTTGTTCAGGTTCCTCCTCCTTTTCAAAACCAGTGTCATCCTTATCGGTCTCATCCTGATCATTTTCGTCTCCGTTGTCGTCCCCAGTCTCATTTTCATTTTTATCATCGTATCCATCATCATCACCATCATCGTCATCATAATCTTCCTCGTCATCCTCGTCGTCCTCGTCGTCTTCGCTGTCCTCATCGTCCTTAACATTCTTGTTATTCTTGTCGTTCTTGGTATTCTTGTTGTTCTTGTCGTCTTTGTCGTGGTTCTCGTCATGACCCAAAACAACCTGCTGTATATTCTGACGTCCCATACTGTCCATGGCCACAATCTGCTTCACTCCATTTGATACTGCTGCCATATGTCGCAGTGCATGTGACCCGGACGTGTCGATGTCGCTCACAGCGTATTTCGCGTTCAAGATATCTGGAAGGATTTCCTGACGCTTATCGCTCCCGCCCTTGTTGAGGGTAAAAGGTGATGCGTTGGTCAACTGAGAAGCTAGGGTAAGGATGGCGATGGGTCTCAAGAACCTGGAGACCTGAATCTTCATGTTGCTTGGGTTATTGTCGTTAAAAATAAAATAAAAATAAGGGTAAGGTGGATGTCAATGTACCAAGATTAAAAGAATTGTCGCGACAAGAAGATAAAAGTTAGGTAGAAAATGGGCGCCAACATGATATCTCGGGATACCCAGGCGTACTCGTATCAGGATAGTGAACCAAGAATTCCATTCCATTCTCGGGAATACCATGGATGATGGTGATGGGCTGTCTAAAGACCACGCGAAAAGTGGAATCCATGATCAGGGACTTGCCGCAGGAGGCAAGGGAAGGCAGGAACGTGCGCTTTACCTTTTCCCCTTTATCTATAACATAACAACACCATATTAGCAGTTTGGAGCGGCGATCGACTTTGAATCAAAGGCTCCTTGATTTTGGTATTGGGACGATCTGCCGTGGGAGGTGAAGGGACACAGAGCAAGCATAGACCGTCTTCTCATAAGATTTGCAAGAGATGGAGTCTGCCGATATTGGTTAAGGCAGAGTTGCTGTAGGGTCTTTTGCTTGAACATTACATATATTGTTATTCTTCGAGATAATTTCATCTTCCTTGCAACTGAAGATCATAAACAATAATTTATTTGCATCCAAAACTGCAGTGTATTAAGACATGGTCTTGTGAAGGCGCTTTCCATTCGCTTTCCCCTTTCTTAAATCATCTTTCTAGCCTCAAAGAAGCTGCGAAGATGGCGCATCTGCCAGGCGCAGGTAATGGCCAAGATAACCAACTGAAAAATGGTCCAGGTTACTGTATGAGAGTTGGTCGTCTCGCTCTTGTTGCGGAACTCTTGCTCGTTTTCCTATTAGGAAATAAAAGGTGGCCCAAAAGAAAAGAAAGCAAAACCTTGTTAACCATATAGTAAAAAAGCAGCTACAAGACTCATTATTGAACAAAAGGAAAAAAGAAAGTGGATAATCCTTACACGAAGGTACATCTGCTCACGTCTGATGTCGCCGACCTTATGGCTCAATTCACGGACACGTTGGACCAATTCTATCAAACGACAGGGATAAAAGTATTTGAACATGTTTCTCGAGTAAGAATCCGCCTTAATTCATTTTTTTTTATAATCCATTGCTTGATTGAATGCATTGCGGTACTTACCGCTCACGGCGCCCTCAGGGCCGTCTCCGAATTCCTCGACAATATCAGTGATTGCCATGTCGAACGTAATTCTCTATTAACAGCAAGCAGTAAAGCGTTATCGTCAGGAAAGGCACGATTCCACGCCAAAAAAAAGTGTATGAAGAATATGAAGATGAAGTGACATTGAAGCCTTACAAGTTTTGTAGAGCTGAACCAGCCTGACGTCGAGGCAAACAGACAAATCGCATGCTCACTCGATTCAGCAGATGTGAACTTGAACGCGCCCTTGGGCCGCAGCTTCTGGCTGTAGACCCTGTTACCCGATGGCAGTTCCTAGGAGATCAGCAGGAGACGTTCGTTAGGGCTATTCCGTTCACCTAGGCGCCTGGCTATTTGTCGCCCGAGCAGATATCGCGGCCCAGCAATTGATAGCACACTCACATCGACCAAGACTTCGAGAACGATCTCAGAGTTCATGATGAACTTTTGCGCTTCCTCGTTCCACTCTTCGGCAGTGTAATGGGCTAATAGTTGATTGAGATACCACAAATTGTCGTTAGATATGAAGTCAGATAGCATTGCCCTGAAAACGCCATACATCCGAAATAACGTCCATCTCAACATTCTTCAAGAGAGAGCCTTGCTGATTTTTCGTCCGCTAATGTCGAGTGATGCTCATACCTGAGACCATGGTCTCCTTGGGCAGTTCCTCGGTAAAGCACTTTTGTTCCGAGCCCTCGAGATAAAAGTAAAGTCCAAAGACCGAAGGGAGGATGCTGAGGAGCACCAGCAAACAAATGCTCCATCGAGTGATGTTGATGGCCATGCTGTGAAAGTCGCGTGTTCTGTTAAAGCGATTCGAGTGTGATGATGCAGAATTGATGAAACGACCATGGATCTCCAAGAAAAGGAGCCAACCAACCACGTCACAGAGACGTGGTTGGCGTTATGGGGATGTAGGACAGGATAGGGCGTGAGTAGCGCCGCGGATCCACTTTCGCCGTCTGAACATACCAGAAAGAGTTCATTCCGGTTGCCAGATATATCATTACTCACCGACCCGAGCAGGATAAACTGAACCCCTCACCGACTGGGCCGTTGTCTATCAAGTCCATCTTCACCATCTTCACTCTATGCCAATTCCAGAAAACCTTATTTACATCGTTATCGCTTTCCCTTCGACTTCAGATTCATGATAATTGTAGTACAGTATATTTTATAGTATTACATACAAACGTATTGCTGAATATGCGATGGGGTTCTCAGGTTTCGCTATGACGAAGCGACTTTCAGTTCGATTTTCAGGCAAAGACCTGAGGTGCCTGGCCGGGAACCGGTTGAACACCGCCCACAAAGTTGGCTTGGTTCTCATCCACGTGGTGGAAGTCCAAAATCTCGCTGTACATCATGACCTTCCATGTGTCCACAGGCAGATCGGCGTCGTTGAAGGACCAGTCAAAGACCTCGGCGGCCACGGGCTCATCATCGGGATCGTGGTAGGGCTCGAGGTACTTGTGGTAAAGGGCATCTCCAGCTGTCATACGCTTCTTGGGGTCAAACACCAACATCCTCTCGAGCAAGTCCAGTGCTATGTTCACCATTCGATACACATAGCAGCATGTTAGTGTGTTGCCAGCAATAGTGACCGAATAAAACTGGTCCATCAAGAAATAAAATAGAGCATACCAACAGGGTCAGAGTTGGGGAACTTTGTCGTCAATGGAATCTTTTCTCTCTTGGGGAGTGACTGGACAAAGCGAAGGGTCTAGAGTTGCGAGGAGAGCAATACAAGGTCAGTCAATGAAAGCGATATACAGAACAATGCCTAGGCAAAAGAATCGTACGTAAGAATATAACGTACGTTTTCGCTACCAATGGTCTGGATAACATCATCTGGTGGTGTGCCGAGCAACTCAGTGATGATCGAGAACTGGTTGACGTCTAGAGAAAAAAATCATAAGCAATAGAATCTAGTAGGTGAGAATCATTGCCGAACATTCAGTCGAATACCTATCAGCAATTGCATAAAGAAATAGCATCAGTAACTTACGATCCTTTCCAGGGAACAGTGGCTTGCCCTCCAGCATCTCAGCGAAAATGCATCCGACACTCCAGATATCGACAGCCACATCGTACTTTTGCCATGTCAACATGATCTCTGGTGCACGGTAGTAGCGTGTGGAGACATATCCGGTCATCTGAGGGTCCTGAATACGGGCCAGGCCAAAGTCGCAAATCTATTGACGTGAAACAATGCACAAATGGGCCGCACAAATCGTTAGCAGCGACTCTGGAGCATATCTCTCTAGCTTTATAAATCGCGGCCATATCGTCCTTCTGCAGTACCTTGAGATCGCAGTTCTCGTTGACCAAAATATTGCTTGGTTTCTATTCAGTCAAACCGTAAAAGTGTCAATGGGTGACGTCCGATAAGATGGATTCAGCATACATCTCTTGGTTGCGACGCCCGGACAGCTTGTCACAATGTCCTTACCAAGTCACGATGGACAACGCCGGCTGAGTGAAGGTATTTGAGGCCACGCTATCAGAGGAGGTGCGGAGGAGAGAAAAGGGGAGAACCAGCGATAGGCAAACTGTTAGAGGGCATTGTACTAGACCTTTTTTTTTAAGGTCCATGCCAAATCGACCTGGGTCACTGAAAAACGAGGTATCAGGGGGATAATCGTCATTGTTGTCGTGAAAAAAGCAGGTCTATTAGGGACACATACCAGGATCTGATACAGGAAGTACTGGATGAACTGCTTATCAAGAGGCCGCGAGGTCAACAGACGATGCAAATCGGTTCCGAGCAGTTCGGTCACAAAGTAACTGTAGTGTATGGTCAAGCGCAGCAAACAAATGTCAGCACAACTGTTATACTCAACATGTTGCATTTCAAATAACCCTGTTCCCTTTGATATGTCTTCTCCCGGCTCGATGCCCACTTACATATCCTCCAGTGGCGAGATGAAAATGTCACTCAAGCAGATAATCTATCAAAAGGGAATCAACACAGAAAGATCATTGACGCAATATGATTAGCTTTGCCCAATGGTCATTCCGCTGGATGTCAGATCTCCGTGCAGGCTGCGTGATAAGATAAAGTTGGTTGATGCACTGCACGTACATTTTCATGCTTGAGATGCTTTAGCAGCTTCAATTCTCTGTAAGTGCGCTTTGAAAGGACTGGAGTACTGAAGGGCTTCATGATCTTCTTGATGGCGACGGGTTGGCCAGTCAGCTCGTCCTTGGCGGAGCTATACATCATCAGGGAGATGAACGCAAGGACAGTTGAGGATAAGCTTGATTTCGGTAGAATGGCGAGATTACCGCTGAGCTCGTGCCGTGCCTCACTTACCAGACGAGACCAAAGGCACCCATGCCGACAGGTTGGAGATCGACATAGCTATGATAGGCGAAGAATGGTCATGAAGGTTAGTTCTTGAAGCTCATTCGATGAGCTGACCCACAACTGGTTGCGATGCATTCCATTCGCCATTCTAGTTTCGAACCATCACCACCACAAACCAGCAGACAATCATACAAAGCACACATAGCACACATGCAAAAGAAAGACAAGACTTACCGAGTAGTGACCTCAAAGACGGTTCCAAAGATAGATAGCTTTGCAAATTGAGCCATGGTGGAGTTGTGGTGAGGAGAGACGTATGAGTGTGGAAAAGAGGGGTGTGAGGTGTTTGGATTCGCTGGTGGTGACTTTGAATTTTTGACAACAGAGCAAACGGAGAAGGAAAAGGTGAACGATGAAAAGAAAAAGAAAAAAATATGAGAACGGGGAAGAAGAAAAGGAAGACGAAGGAGCAGATCAATGGAACGAGTAGCCTTTTTTTTTTGTTTTTTGTAAAAGACCAAGCTTGCTTTAGGCCAGGGACAACAGGAACAGGCACAGATACAAACCGTTACAAAAACAAAAGGTGTTTGTTTGTTGTCGGGATTTTTTATTTTTTCGTATGATGTCATGATCACATCGTACTTTTGCTCGAAAGCGGTCTGCAACTTCGTGTTCGTGTGCGTATCAGGTCCATCCCCTGGTCAGTTGGGCCCTTTCTTGCCCCCTCTTTTCAACAGGACAAGGCATCAACTTGCGACTGACAGTTTCTGATGTTCATCCTTCAAGGCTGCTTTGAAAAATGCTGCCCATATGGAAGGCCCGTTATGAAGGGTATGAATCAGGATAACGACCCCTCTACCTCACCTCTCCGGTACCTGCAGATCAAAGGAGCATTCAAAATGGATTAGGCATGCCCTTAATAGAGTTATAAAATGTTACGGCCCTGACGCAAAGGTGCGTTCCTGGAGCACCTTATTTCGCACTGTGTCCATAGCGTCATGGTTAATGTTTAGAGGCGTCTTGTGAGGTCCCTCATGCATGCATTCTTCCTTACAATTGAATAATGCTATTCACAGAAAGAAAAGCAGTCTAGACAACGAACTCCTTCTCAGTCTAACACTGGACGGGTGAAGCCACCTTCTTTGGCGTGAGCGGTAGGGCAGCATTCGCAGGGTCCACCTCTCCAGTCTGTACCACCCCATCTCCAAGTGGGCTTGTCAAGCACGGTGAACAAGGGAGCGCCACGCTTGACGACGATATCGATTTATTCCAGAATTGACTCTCCACGACCCGATCGATATCCCACCGCTTCTCAATGTCATTGACCATCCCCTGCAAAAGCTCACTAAAGGCCATGCCGCCAAAGTAGGTAATCTTTTGCCAGTTCAAGCCCTGACTGATCACCTTGGACAGAACCGATCCCGTCGCGAGTTCGTACAACACTGCACCTAGACTGTAAACGTCGCCTCGGATGTAGTCACATTGACGATGACCTCCGACGCGCCTAGCCTCCGGACTCGCATAGTCCTGAGTTCCGAAGAATTGGTTCAGCGGCAGTTCATATATCTGGCTGCAGAGTCCAAAATCGCAGAGTAGGCCCTTGCCCTTACGGAAGAGGATGTTGGCGGGCTTGATGTCCTTGTGGCTGTAACCTTCCTGGTGGAGGGCTTGCACACCGAGCACAACAGTGTACATGATGGAGCGGATCTCCTCGATGCTGAAAATGGTCCCGAGAGAGCAGGAAGGGGACAAAGGCCGTTGATCTAGATCTTTATTAGATCGATCACCTAGAACATCCTTGCAGCGCGTCTTGAGCATCTCCGCCAGATCTCCTTCTGCCTTCTCGAACACCAGGTAGTGATGCTTGTTCGTAGTAATGATATCCAACAAGGGAACAATACCCGTCTACAATAAAAAAGGGTCAGTCTTCATGGTCTCAGCTACAGTATTTTGTTCGCATACGATTGTTCTCTTACTCTGTCATGGAACAAGCGGCAGACTCTCATCTCTCTCTGGACCAAGCCCAGCCTCTCGATCTCACCGGGAAGCTTTCGTGTGATTTTCTTGATAGCGACTTCGATGCCCTGATCAATCGTCTTGCCCTGGTATACAATCCCAAAGTTGCCCTTGCCCAGTTTCTTAGCCACGTTGTATTCAAAGTCGGCAATGGTCTTGATCTTCTTCGCAAACAGCTTGCCAGATCGTGAGACCTTGGACGAGATCACCTGCTCCTGATCGCTGCTATTGCTCCTGAACAACATTGACACGTTCGTTGCCAGCCTCCACGGGTCCTTATCTGATGTCTTCGAGGTGATCTGAGCAGACTTCAGGACGTCTGGTCTATGGAGTTCTGTATCGATCTTTGATGGCTCCATCCCCCACTGGTTTCCAGATGGCAAAGAGCCATTTGGGAGGGCCGGGAGCGAGATAGACTCATACTGTACTGCCGAAGAGACAACAGTGCTCTCCTCGGTTGAAATACTTGCAACAAGGATCGAAGTATCGTCCTTTGACGTCGATCCACGCGTCTCAAAGGTTGCCATCGTGTCTGCATCAGATGATTCAAGGCGACCAGAAGGTGAGGACGATCCAGTGCTACACAAATCTCCTGTTCGTATTTTGGCCACGCGCAAAGAACCAGGCGAACTCAAATATCCCTGGTCGCCCTGTCTTCTATGTTGCTTCGCTGAGAGCTGTAGACCGGATAATGTTTCGTGGTGGACAATGTGCTCAACGATAGAACCGTCAGTGCGCTGAATCAAATGGCTGGCGGCCTGATCGTGTCGCCACTGCCTAGCAATCGCCTCCGACTCCGTCGTGCATCCCTTTTTTGGACGTGCGATTGCGGGGACAGCATTGTTGCTCGCATGTTTAAAAGCAACGTCTACTGAAGACTGCGAGGTATTTGAGATGCCTTGGATCTGCTCTTCTATTCCGCCCTCATGTTGGGGCTGGTCCAGGATATCATCTCTGCTTGTTGTTTCTGTGGCCTCTAGCTTGACTTGAACCTCCAATTCGGACCTCAGAGCATTCACTTGCGCCGATACCACCGTCTGGTTGCCGTAGTCCTCATGTTCCTGATACTCATGCTCCTCATACCCATCATACACCCCATACTTAACATACTCCTCATACACATCATACGTCTCACACTCCTCATAACTCTCGTATTCATGTCCCTCTTCCTCTTCTTCCTCCTCTTCCTGGTCCGAATCATCATCGTCATCTTTAGGTCGAACATCAACTCTCTTGCAATACTCATTCAGGTCGATCGGTTCCTTGTGAGTGTACGTCTGATCAGTTGTTATAGCCGTATCGGAGTCCAAGATTCCTGGAGAGTAGGGTGAGAAAGGATCCAGGTCCAGGGATGGTGCCTCACCGATGTCCCCCTGCCTTGCGTATACACATTTCTTTCCTGAAATCGCCAATAGCTGACTCATTTGCAAGACGGCCCTCTTCCTTTCCGCTGTCTGTTCACGAAAGTTCTTGCGCGCAATAGGTCCGATCTGGAGCACAGAGAGGGAAGGTTGAGGTTGCGACATTGATAGTAGGCCGACTCCATCTTGGGTGGACTCCATGCTCAAGCCCTGTTGACGGCACTTGGTCCCAGTTCCCCCAGTGGGCTGTTCACCCCAAGAGTCGGCAGAAAAGGTGGATGCAAGGGATCTGGACGCTGTCGATTCAAAAGAAGGCGAAGAAATGATCATACTCACGGAGCGACCAAACTTTGGCTTGGAGTGATCAACCTTCATCGCAAGGAAGAGTGAGTGGCCGGATGACGCATATAAGAACGAAGGGATAGAGGTGGAGTGGATCAGCTTATTGACTTTGGGATCCTTTCCATCTTTTGGCTTATTGAAGTCTTCTGGTGTGGAAATATGTTTGTGAATGCTGCTGCCAAGGCTAAAACCGACGCGTAGAGTTGCAGGGTCGTGAGGAGTGCTAGGGTTGCTGCCATTCTTACGGACCTGGTCCGTGTTTTGGGGGCTTGCAGTGCTACTCTCAGGGATACGGCAGTTCAAAAAAGAGCTGTTGGTTTTTCTGAGACGAAGAGGTGAGACAGAGTTCGACAGGGACACTCTTGGACCATCCATTATGAGAAGAAATTATGGAGTTGGTGCCGCTGGACCTTGAATCGAGGGCTGGATGAGAGGAGCCAGCGAGGATGGCGTGGTGCAGCAGAAATGGGTTTGGTGAACAGAAATAGTGAGGCGATTGAATGGTCCGTTGGAAATGTCGTTGCCAACCGATCGTCAAGGAGAGCGCTGATTACTTGGGAAACATACGCCAATAGAGCACATGTCACTCTGCACCGCACCATCTTGATGGGGCTGTCGGTGCAGTATGGACCGGAACGCGATATCTCTCATATTTTGTCTTTATTAAATCGTGCCGTGTAAACTGAATAACAGTTCGGAATACGGAGAGGATCTGTCGTGCGCTATCTATTGAAAAGAACCACGGCAACTAGCTTTTCCACAGTTTCATTAAAGACGCCCCGGCCGAACTACCCATCTTTCTGTCTTCATGATCGAGGGCCATAGAAAGTAAATGGCGTATACCACCAAGCTACGCGCACAAGGTTGACCGGTGGCAACTTGCTGGCATACACGATGACACGTAAAGCTACAGGCTAGTCGTCTGAGTAGTATCTCTACCTCTTTTTCAACACTCAAGACGCGTGCGCCGAGCTGGGTGGGCCGTGCGCCTGTATCATGTGATATGCCTGCCGTTTATTTTCTTGTTCGATTCATTTCTTTTTCATTCCGCATCCCATTCCTTACCCACCTACCCAATCACACACACACACACACCACTGCCAACATGTCGGAACAAAAGTCGCTGAACGAGCTGCTCAAGTGGTCCATTATTAATCAGGCTACTGAGAAAGAGGACGCCTCTCCCTCTGGAGCCTCCGCAAAAGTCGTCCAGAAAATGGTATGTCTTGAGGGAGAGCAGATCAAAGGCGCGATATGGATAGCTGAACGTTTGCGTTAACCAGCACATCTCTATGTCTATCTGGTTGAAATTGGACATATAGGACCCGGGTCTCATTGATGCTATTCTCGGAAAGAGCGAGTCGCAATTGATGCTCGACGCATTGACGGTCATCAAGAGCCCAAAGGCAACCACAGACGAAAAGGAACTGGCATGGGAGGATTTTGAGATGTTGATCCAGCACATCGATAATGCTTCCAGTACGTTGTCCTTCAGTCATTCAATGGTTCAATCCTTGTCTTCTCCTAGGATTGCGATTGAATGTTTAACGCTGATCGATGATTTTGTTTTTATTCGTATTAGATATAGAGAACATGAAGATGTGGCCACCAATTCTCGAAGAGCTGAAGAACAGCAACCCCAAGTTCAGAGAGCAGGCTCTGTGGGTTTGTGGAACCGCCACGCAGAACAACCTCAAGGCGCAGGCTGCTGTACGTATCCTCCACACCTTAATAGCTGAGCATTTACACATCAGCTTTTTCAAAATCTCTAATTCATTTTTTCTTCCTTGTTGTTCTTTTATGTTCCATACCCTTTTAAAAAAAATAGTTCTTGAGGGAAAAGGGCCTTCCGGCTGTGATGGAATTGCTGTCGGACCCAGAGACCTACGTTCGTGCCAAGGCGATCTATGCTTTGTCTGGAGCTATCAAACACTATGAGCCCGCATTGGAGGAGTTCAAGAACGCGGATGGTCTTAAGACTCTGGTTAACATTGTGAAGACCGAGACTGGTAAGCAGGGCTATGCTTTCGTTTTGAGGATTGTCGCTACCGAAAATTAAATGCATTGGACTCATCATTCTTATCGTGCTTTCTCCTTTTTGCTGTATATAGACCTCTCGTTGCTTCGTAAAACCCTCTTCTTGCTCAGCACTCTTCTCACTCTGCACCCTTCCGTCTGCTCGCAGTTGGCTGATCTGGGGTTCGTCCACACGTTGGATACCATTCTGACCCAGCACATGGATAACGAGGACTTGGTCGAAAAGTCATTGGTGAGCTTGAAGACGTTCCTGGATGTTACCCCGAGCCCTGTTCATCCAGCAACACTCGCATCTCTTCATCCCAGGATTTTGGAGGCTAAAGAGAAGTACTCACAGCACATTTTGGACTCAGAGGCATGGGCAGATCTCGAGAAGAAGACAGCATAGAGGATCCCAACAACCACCACAACACATGCATTTAATAAAAATAGTATTCGGTTCATGAAAATCGACTGTTTTATTGCGCCAGTCGCACGATTGTATGTACATGCACGAAGGACTAGAGCAGGCTCAAAATTCCTCACATTCAACTTGGATCCCACACTCAATGCACGTCTGCACAGAAGCCCCCGACTCTGGATCAACCAGTGCCGTTCCAAAATTATGCTTGTGGACCTTGGATCGCTGTTGCATCTTCTTGTCCTGCCAAATAGACGTCCTTGTCTTGTTTCTAAGGTTCCGGAGCTCCTTTTTAAACTTAATCTCCTTTCTGGACTCTTTGTCTCGCTCACGCCTCTCAAATTCTCGATCCAAACCCTCGGGACCGCCCCACTTCTTGAATGCAAACTCCTCTACCTGACAGCGCAGATACAGCATCATGTTGTTCCAGGTCGCCTTCTTCGGGTTAGGTCTCTCCCAATGTGGGAACAGTTCGGTATCGCGCAACTCAGGATCCGTGAGCAAGTAGTCCATGCGGCATTCTGTCTTTGTCAAGAGCGAATACTTTTCTGGCTGCGTGTCTCGACAACCGATGCAGACAGGGACATGAAAATGGCGCAGGAGCTGGAAATCAATATCGACAGAAGTGCAATCCTGACATTCGTAGTTGTCCTCAGCGCCGAGAAAGATAGCTAATTCGGTGCGGAGTAAATTATGTAAGCAAATGACGGCGAGGAAAAGGAAGAAGAAAGCAACAGAGACAGCCGGCTACTTACATGGATCAGATTCTGCGACAGTTGGCTGCCATTTCCGCTTCCTCAAGTTCTCTGCCTCCGCCGATGCACTTGAACCGACCGCATCCCTCTCGTCCAGCTCCTGAATAAAACCGGCTCTTGTATCCTTCATTTTCGACAGATCATAGTCGTAAAATTTTGTCCATTGGTTCTTTGGTAGTGGTTCAATCTCCTCCATGGCTTTGTGGATCAAGTGGGCGTTCTGCTCAATGATTGCTGAGATGGATAATTGTTGGTTGCCTTCGGCCCTATTCCCCGTGCTAACGAACCCAGCATCACTGCTTTCTCCAAACTCTCGAGCAATCGCCTGTTCAGACTCCAGTCTCCTTTGATATTTTGCCCTTCTCTCCAGCGCTGCTTGTCGGTTCCTTTCGATCTTAGCTTGAACCTCCGGTGGCAGCTCAGCCCTGGTAACGGGCCGTCCGACGGTTTCCTCATGAGCAACCGATGGAGCAGAAGCTGTATGTGAAGTAGCATTGATCCCCTCAGTTGCTGCGCTTGAAGATGAAAGGGTTTGCGCAGTATCGATTGGACTGAAGGAAGTGGGCCCTGTCGCCTTGTTGGAAGCGGTTACTGCCTGATCAGTCATGTTGTACTGAAGTGGAGTTGCAGAAATTGGTGGCGTTGCTGTCCTAATGACGTCCCTTTAGGTTGAGGGTGGTGAACAGTGTTGAATGAGCGATTGTTAATCGGGTGAAGGGCGATCCTGAATCTAGTTATAGTGGTCTGGCGAACGACGTTAAGGAAATAAAATAGTTGTTGAGAACAGGGTCTTGACAAAGATGGTCGTGGAGGTGATGATGCAGTTCGTTACAAGGAAGAGACAGAAAAGGCAGAAACGGTCGCAGTTTCCCTTTTTAGGCCATTGGTGACAAAGCTTATCTCAGGAGCCATGGGTGAATGATGCAATATCCAGGCGGCATTGAACCAAAGCCTAGTTCTTAAAGAGCAGTCTCAAAAGGGACCATGGTGCCAGGTATTCCAGCGCAGTAGCCTTGAGCATGTACCGTCAAGCAAATTAACCCAGGGACAGCTTCGTCCAAGTGCCCGGT
This sequence comes from Gamsiella multidivaricata, assembly GCF_025024155.1. NCBI lineage: Eukaryota > Fungi > Mortierellomycota > Mortierellomycetes > Mortierellales > Mortierellaceae > Gamsiella > Gamsiella multidivaricata. The sequence goes on from NW_026251753.1 coordinate 69,552, forward strand.
ACCCATTGCACTAAAAGGTAGCGAGCCCATTGCCACCATCACAAACGGGCTTCGTATTGGACAATTGAGTTCGACTGTTGAACGTTCTCAAGGAGAAAATGGCCATTTTTGCAATTGCTCCCGCGTTCCTCTCCACAGCTTTTTTTTTTTTTTTGTCTGCTGCTTCTGTTTTCCTTGAATCTCCTTCTCCTGACCTCCTCGTTCGCCGATTCAGGTTCTTAAATTACGCTTCTATTTGCTCCAGTCTGGAGCATCAGTCTGCAGCCTACAGTGTGTTTCCCGTCTTTCTGGTTATCTCTCTGCTCTAGCCGTTGCTGTTGCTCCTTGCCCGTTCTTTTTTTTTTTGGTGGCCTTCTATTCTAAGGTCTGCCAGTATAGCGCACTTTCAACCCGCAACTTGACAACCGGAGCATCCAATCCGTGCTTGCTCGCTGCATAGACCTGCTTGTTTCCCGACAACCAAGTGCCCGATAGCAAGATATGCCTGGAGGTCGCTTTTACGCTTTTATGTGATTTCCCGCGAATAAAAGCCCTGAACATGGTGTTACCATGACGATTGTGCAATTTATCCGACTGGCCCTATTTATTTTCTATTTATTTTTCTTCTGTTGTCATCCATGTGGAATAACTCGAATACATGATGCATTGCAATGAGGACAGATATAATAGAACAGCTAACAGAGTTCGTGTCTCTGAAAAGAAAAGGAAAGAGACCGTTGGAAAAATAGGAAACACGCTTGCAGTGCATATCCCCTCGCCTGGGACGCCAACATTTTCTTGGACGTGGGCATGGACACGGCCCATGGACATGCACTCACCCCCTTCTCTCTTTCTGTCTGACTCCTCTTTCTTTCTCTCTCTCCCTCCCATCCTATCACATCCCATCCCATTTTCTGTTTTGTGCGTGTCTGTTGGGTGCCAATGTCCTGTCTTGTGTCCCCGCTCCAAGCGCAGTACACTTTTTCACGCCTGCATGCATCCTTAGCATCTTCATCCGCAATTCAATTCTATCGATCGATACTTTACCTAACTTTGTCCAGCCGGTTGGCTATTTGCTGAAGCTGTAAGCTGTAAGCTGTTCATGTTCTTGGACACAAGAAAGAGAGAAAATTTTTGTATCTTTTGCTGCTCTCGTATTTGCTCTTCTACAAGTCCCTTCCTTTCCCTTCCCTTCCCTTCCCTTCTTCCCTTCCAAGGCTCCCTTCTCCTCACTCGACCCGCTTAACTTTTTTTTTTGTGCTCAGCACGACCCATTCACGACGTGCTCTACTCGCCGGAAGAAGAAGAAGAAGAGATAAACCCAGAACGCAACACGCCTCCTTTTAAAGGAAGAGTCTTACAAACAGCATTACAGCACACTGCACACTACACACTTCACGCCTGGAAGGGTGTCATCGCCCCATCGTTCATCTACCTTCAACCGCCTATCTAATCTACAATCACTCCAGCAGACATCCGCCCCTTCACTCAATCACCATTCCGATTCAGCCCTCTCTCTGCTGATTACCCACCTCAATACATCCAACTCTCTTACCATCGCGCAATCCGATACTTGCAACCAGCAACCATCGCGACCGGCGTCCTTTTTTTTTTTTTCCCTGTGGTGCTTAGAAAGCCCTCCAATACCGGCTTGGGCCTTCCTTCCCCTTCTTCTATCCCTTCTATCTACGTCCTTTGTTTCAATTGCCACGAATTAGGACACATTGCCACAAAGAGCTCTGCTCCTTCCCGTCCCACTCTTCCACCCCACGTCGCCTCTCTCAATTGGACATCATCCAATCTCACAGCACTTATTCGCGTCATGGGCCTGTGTCTATCTGCCGAGGAAAAAGAGCAGAAAGAGGTCAGCCAGACCATTGACCGGGGTCTAGAGGAGGATAACCGGCGACTCAAGAAGGAATGCAAGATCTTGCTACTAGGTATGTGAACGTGGACACACAGATATCCATCCATCTACCAGATTTTTTTTTTTTTTTTTTTTGTCCAGCTCACCATCATACTTGCACTCCCTCTTCATCTGGCCAAATTTGTCATCGCGAGATTTTTTTTTTTTCTTTTGTAACAAAGATATTGACCTCAACGGATATCGGGTTCCATCTTTTTCTTAAAAAAAAAAAAAAAAAAAAAAAAAGGCAGTGGAGAGTCTGGCAAGTCGACGATTGTGAAGCAGATGAAGGTCATCCATCAAGGCGGATACAGCACAGAGGAATTAGCGACTTACAAATTGACGGTGTACAAGAATTTGGTCGATTCTGCACAGTCGCTGGTGCTCGCCATGGAGAAGCTGCGATTGGAGCCCGCATTAGCCGAAAACAGGGCCAATGCCGACCGCGTTCTGGATTATCGAGTAGAGGCCGACCCTTATTTCACTCTCAGTCCCGATATCGTCAATGCAATCGACTCTCTCTATCATGACCCCATCACGGCGACATGCATGGAACGGTCGAGCGAGTTTTATATCATGGATTCTGCACCCTAGTAAGTGCCAACCTTACACCAAGACAAAGTCAAAGTCAAAGACAAAGTCAAAGACAAAGACAAAGACAAAAAAAAAAAGTGACTGCATGAAGCATTAGGCTGGTTTCTAGCAGTAAGGTAAAAAGAAAACCAGCACCACCCCTAATATGACGGCAAATATTGTCGAACTTTTTTTTTTTTTTTGCTGATGACATGTAATAGCTTCTTCAGTCAAGTGCGGCGCCTAGGTGCAGAGGATTACACACCCAGTGTGCAGGATGTGTTACGAGCACGGTCCAAGACAACGGGTATCTCAGAAACGAGATTCAACATGGGACAACTCAGCATACAGTAAGTCGCTTATGCTCCAGCGGCCCCCCCCCCCCCCCTGCGATACTGCCTGCTATTACACCACCATTATGGATTTCGATCGTGATCGAAATGGACAAAACGCATCATCGGGCCGTATTCTCACTCTATATTTGTCTTTGACTTTTTTTTTTTTTTTTTTTTTGGCGGGGGGTACAATAGTATGTTTGATGTGGGAGGTCAGCGCTCAGAACGAAAGAAATGGATTCATTGTTTCGAAGCCGTTACCTCCATCATCTTTTGTGTGGCCTTGAGCGAATACGACCAAGTGCTTCTGGAAGAATCAGGACAGGTAAGGCCATGTGCTGTTGATCTTTTATATCATTGAAATGGATGTGTGTGTGTGTGCTTTTACGTGGACTAATTTTGATATATTTTGTGGACGATAGAACCGGATGGCAGAGAGCCTTGTGCTTTTTGAGTCCGTCATCAACAGTCGCTGGTTCCTGCGGACTTCGATTATTCTATTCATGAACAAGATCGATTTGTTCGCAGCAAAGCTTCCTAAAGTACCGCTGGAGAGATACTTTTCAGATTACACGGGCGGTTCTGATATCAGCAAAGCAGCCAAATACATTCTTTGGCGCTTCACACAAACGAATCGAGCGCGTCTCCACATATACCCACAGTATGTGAATGAAAAAAAAAAAAAAAATGCGGCAGACAGATCTGTTGTACCTCTGGTCAAAATTGTTCTAATACTTACTCGCATGCGTTTATGCACTCCGTTTTCTTCTTTATAGCATGACGCAGGCTACGGATACGTTGAATGTAATTACCGCTTTATCTTTCTGACTTGGACAAAGGAGGATAACAGATCCGAAACGATTGTTTGCTATGATCGTTTGTCCTAGTCTGCAATGCGCTAACGACGAGTTTCACCCTTCTTTTTTTTTGTCGTCTCATAATTTGATCCGCATGTTGTCCCTCCCCCTCTTCCTCCAACTTCTTCCCCTTCCCTTCTTCCTCTTTAGATTCGGTAAGGAAAAAGATCTTTTGGAAGTGTCGTGGATACTCTTCACGCAAAAAAAAAAAAAAAAAAAAAAAAGGCATTTGCTTGATCAAAAAAACAAACCGTTAGCGTGTTGAACTAACAGAATATTCGTCCTTCTCCTTTTTTTTTTAATGAAAATGATTGTCATTTTTAGGCTCGTATTTGCGGCTGTCAAGGAGACCATCTTACAGAATGCATTGAAGGACAGCGGCATTCTGTAACAAGGCTGCAGGAGATTGGGGCAGCTCTATTTCGATCATCGAAGGATTGGCTTGTTTTCATCGACAGGAAGAGTCGTCTGGCTGTATGTTTATCTGCTCGAAAGGCGACCTTTTTTTTCCATGGCAAAAGTCCTCAGGTCCCAATGCTCCGCACTGTTAAAAAAAAAAAAAGAAAAAAAAAAAAGAAAGAAGGAAAGAGGTTAATATAGCCTAATTTACTTCTGGATGCAGCCAAGGAGACAGTCTGCGTTGCGGAGGATCTCGCGGAGACGTTTTCTTTATTATTCTGGATACTAGCAACCGATTTGCTCTTGGTAGTTGGGTGGATGGCTCGCTAGGACAAGGGAAGGGGTGGAAAATGAGCGGCACAATGGACCTGGAATCGACCAAAGTTGGTTTATCTTTGTTGGCTTGGCGTGTACGCATTCGGATGCATCTGTGTCGACTTTTTTTATCTTTTTCGTTTTTTTTTTCTTTTTTCTTTATTTCTCTCCCTCTCTCTCACTCATCCTTTCTCCGTATACTGTGTTTCTTTTTGTCCATGCTTCTTTGTTTTTACGTATATTCTTAACTATAACCTCACCTAATCATATCATAGCCCTTCTTTTTTTTTTTTCTCTTTTTTTCTTTTCCTCTTCCTTTTGCGTTTCTAGTTCCTATAGTTCCTGTAATCGTGTAATAATCCAATTTTTTTTCTCCGTCACCCTTACCGTCTCATGCAACTGTACTTTTGTATGTTTTTTTTGTACCGATCCCGAGAATATTTAACTCGATGCCACATGCACAGAAAGAGCCAGGCAGGACACGTGGGCCACGGGCTCGCAAGCAAAAACTGTCCCCCTCTGGCGGATGTTGAAAATAATACAGTTCAAAGAGAGCAAGCCCAAGGAAAGATGAGGGGTAGGGGTAGGGTAGGGGGGAAGGAGGAGCTGCTTTCTCCACAGTCCGTGCGTGTCCCCGTCCGTTGTCCCGTGCATCTTTTTTTTTTACCCCACGCAGTTTTCTTTCGTATGCGTGCCTTTCTGCAACATTTCAAGTGTGGCAACCAGCGGGAAGCAAGGGCGGACGCGCTTCTTTTTTTTTTTCTTTTTTTTTAGACCGTCCATCTATACTGGGATCGCGTCAAAATGCTGCATTGGCCCTAAAATGGTCTAGGACCTTACCCTGCCCTTTTTTTTTTTTTTTTGCGTACTATTTGGTACTACCTTGTAGTAAATTTCGACCCCATGGATGGATGGATAGGATGGGAGTCTTGTCAGGAAATATAGTCTTGTCTGTGGAGAACTAAATCTTGGGGTCTAATGATAAATATGATAAAAGTCTACGTGCGTTTTTTTTTTTTTTTTTTTTTTTTTCCTTGTTCCACAAGCATCAAAAAACAAGGGAAAACGGACATGTGTCCCATGATCCTCCACCCCCGGATTCCTGTTCCAGTCCCATGTGAACTATTTGAGGGCTATGCAAACATCAAAGGAAAAAAAAAACTAGACCAACGTACTTTTTATTTAATTGCATTGCATTGCATGACATGCCTTTTTTTTCTTCTTTTTTGATATGGACAAGGAAGAAGACTATCATGCAGAATATGTATTTTTTTTTATTATGTTATGTTTGGGCAGATAAGGAAATAGAAAGGACATGGTAGTAAACTTCACAAGACAAAAGAGAAGAACACAGAAAAGGGACAATAAAATATAACAGGGTCTTGAAAAAAAAAGACAACGTGTACAAAAGGAGTGGGGAGGTAAGGGAGTGAAGGGCGAGCTAGGTTGTTCGTTTTTTTGTGTGTTTTTCTGTAATCAAGATAAACTGATAACCGAATCGGGGCGCTCACTGCGCAAGATAGCAATTGGGGAATGGCGTTGCCAGAAAGAGATATGTACAAGTGTTGTCGGCTTCCCCCCTCCCCCCTCCTCACTCTTAGTCTTTCACAACTTCACCCTTGAGTGGGGGAGGTTATGTGAGGAAAAAAGAAAAGGACGTGATAACAAAGCAGCAAATTGCTAACGTGCACATGTGTGAGCGTCTGTATACGTGTGAAAAAAAAAAAAAGAAAGTACTCCCAAGGCAAAGCGAGAGGGTCGAAGGTTATCTGCATGCACAGTTGAAATCAGTGTACAGTAGACCCGGTAGAACGAGAGGACCGAAAGAAAAAAAAACGCGACGAAAGGATGGTCCCCCCGATGCACTCATGCATCCTTGTTTAACCCTAATCCAGCATCTGTCCGTTCAAAATCATGCTTCTCATCGGGCTGCTCGATCGAGAGTGTTTATCCTGGGGTTTCAACTTGTTGACTGCGTTTAGGTGCTGCTGCTGCTGCTGAGTGTTACTGATGTAGGTGTTACTGTTTGGCTGAGCACCAGCACTGACTGGGGCTGTATCATTGTTCATGTCAAAAGGGTGCTGTCCCGCAGCCCTGCCTGTCGTCGAGAACTTGCGGAAGAGGCTACCGGCGCCGTTGGCCGACGAGGTCGACGAATGGTTATTGATGCTGCTGCCGTGATTGTTCGCCTCCGCAGTAGTGCCGGTGACCATGGAAGGCGACGTGCCCGCAAACAGACTGGTTCTTCGACCGCGCTCGGTCGTCTGGGAGACCATTCAGCCAAAGGAGAGATAATCAACCGACCAATCATACCGATCGAACGTTTTATACATGCAGAAGATATGCACAGTCAGTGGCAACGGGGCGTCGTCCATCGTTCGTCATGCAACGGTCATATGAGAAAAAAAAAAGAATAAGATAAAATAAATGCATTCAAGTTAGTGTTCGTTCAGATATGTTCGTTTTTTTTTTGCCTTTCTCTTGCTGATTGAGAGGTATGTTTATGAACCCAGCATGCCTAAATGTTCGACATCCCACCTCCCCTCTTTCGCCACAACCTTACCTTCGAGCCGATAGTGCCATCGGCGGGAGGGGATCCTGCAATTTGATTCAACTGATTGAAGCTGCTCGAGAACCTGCGATGCAAGACTGGGACAGTTTGCGAGCCTGCCGCGGTGCCCGAGGGCACGCTGCTGCTATAATTGGGAGGGGTCGCGGCTGCGGGCGACAGGGGTGCGAATGCGGCTGAGAACGGTGTGGTAGTCGAACCAGAAACTCCGGGACTGCTTAGGAAGCCATTGCTTGGGTTTGCGATGATGGACGAGCCTGTGAAGGTCCTGGGGGAGGTTGCCGAGAGCGAAAAGGAAGAGGAGAAGGACCGCTGACGGGGGATGGAGATCGCGAGCGGAGTCGCGGCCGTGGTGGCAGAGGTGGACGAGGACGGATGGTCGGCCATTCCGTCCTTGAACTTGACACTGGCGTTGTTGGTGTTGGTCTGGGTATCGAAGGCGCTGGAGATGGACGATGTAGAGGCGGCTCGTTGGTGGGACATGTGTGAAAGGAGGAGGGGAGGAAGGGAGGACGGGGGGAGGGGAGAAGAAAAAAGAAATGGAAGAGTTGGAAGAGGGAAGGGGGGTATTGTTGCAATAGGGAGATACTTGGAGGATGAAAAGAGGATGAGAAGATGATGAAGAGAGAAGAAAAGGAGGGACTAGAAATGAAAAGAATGAAAAGAATGAAAGAAAGAAAGAAAAAAGGAAAGAAGGAAGGAAAGAAAAAAAGAAAAAGAGAAAATAGGAGAAGTACACAAGACAGGGACTGCAGCACCCTGTAGTCTATGTATGCAGCTGTATGTCGAGATATGCGGTCTACAGTAGTCTAGTAGGGACTTGCAGACGGGTCTACGCGTTTGTGTCCCATGGCTAGAATCCGATATGCAACCTTCTTTTTTCTTTTGCGGTCTCCCAATGGATGTACCCAGCCATCGGAACTTTGCCCCTCCACACACACACACGCACATAGACTACACACACATACTGCCGCACCGCCACACCGCCACACCGCCACACTGCCACACTGCCACACTGCCACACTGCCACACTGGCAGCAGGATATATTCCTTCTCCCTCTCTCTCTTTCTCACCTTCTCGCTTTCTTGCCTTCTTTCACTCCTTCACTCCTCCTCAATCTCTCTTGCTCTTCCTTACTCTTCCTTGCTCTTTCTTGTACTTTCTCTCTCGCGCGCGCTGGTCCCCCCTGCTCCCAGGGGTCACAAGGACACACAATCCACAAAGGAAGAAACCCTATTCTGCTAGCCATTCATTTCATTTAACCAACCAACCAACCAAACCAACCAAACCAACCAAACCCGAACCAAACCCGAACCAAGAAAAAAAGAAGCTTTCGTATAAATGTCAACCCGCCTTCCTGACCCACCTCCTCTCCCTCCTCACGCCCAAAGAACTAATGTAGCACAACAGACACAGAATTTACAGGGCAACGTTACTCTTCATCAACAACGCGAGTCCTAACAAACAAATCACACATGAGGTGGGAGGGAAGGAGCTTTGTGTTTTTTGTATTTTTTTTTCTTCTTCTTTAATTATATATTACAAGCAACGTAGTAGGCGAAAAGAACTATTACAAGGGAAAGATAAACGCAGCCATTTTGTGCAAGAAAACTGGGCAAGTCCACAGCGGAAAAAAAGCTTCACTATGAGTGAGAGGGGAGGGGGACGGGGGAGAAAGAAGCTAAGCTTTTAAAGTCCGGCAAGGGCAGCAAGACCGAGGGCGGCAACCGAGAGAACATAGGGCATGTTCATCTGGATCGAGGAAGCCATGGACTTGGTGGTGGTAGGGGTGGAGCCAGCGGGGGCAGATGCACTGGCAGATGCACTGGCGGATGCAGTGGGTGTGCTCGAGGCATCGCAGTGGAGGATGGGGGTCAAGCCGGAGATACCGGCGGTGGCCTCACCGATCTGGGTCGAGTTGCACACAGGGGTGGCACCGCTCGTGCACGAGGAAGCCGCGCCGGTGGCGGTGAACGCGGTCGTGGACCAGTGGCAGACACAGGCACGGGTCGCGGGCTTCTGGATGGCAGCAGCAATGCCCGTAACGTTGAGGTTGGCGGGGTTGAAGTTGTCCGTGAGCTCCTTCAGATCAGCGGCGCTGAGGGTCGAGCAGGAGGGATCCTTATCGAACGAGCCGAACACGCACTGGGTGCAGGTGTTGTTGTCGAAGCTCAGGGCGTTGACGCTAGCGACGGCGACGGCGGCAAGGGCGAGGGTCTTGAACTGCATGTTGACTATAAAAGGGATTGTAAGAAGGAGCTGCGGAGGTGTGTCTGTGACTGGAAGGTGAGGAGCGGGAGAGAGAGAAAGAGAGAGAGGGAGAGAAAGACCAAAAGGTATTTATATGTCTTTTTTGTAGACGAATGGTGGAGCCGGGGGGGGGGGGGGGGAGGGGGTGATAGAGTCAGCAGCAATGAAGTGAAAGATAAATTGTTGTGTTCCGTTAAGTGTAATGGAAGGCAAACGGGCGAATGCATCCAACCTTGTTTCTTTAGAGCTGCTTACTGCCTCCTCCTACATGTACTGTGTGTACTGTGCATCCACAGGGCAGGTCTCCTCAGTCTAATGCAACCTGGATGCAGCCCGGTGCATGCCTGCTTGTCCTGTTGAGAGCACTTTTCTGTTGTTTCTCCATCTCACATTCCTTTCTCCCCCTCTCTCCTTCCCTCTCTACCCCTGCGTATTTTATTTACCCACACACAACAACGTATTGGTTAAGCCTTGTTGTTGTGTATGCGGCTCGCTTATCCGTAAGTAAAAAGAAAGTACCAGAGGGAAGGGGCAGCGTACTGTACGCAAGGACAGGTGCAAGCAACATTTTGACGGGGGTCGGGTATACGCAGTAACGGTTCGTCTGCATTTGCGCCCCTCTTTGTGTGTCTGTATCTGTGTCTGTGTCTGTGTACACTCCACCCACAGACATTCTCTGTTGTTGACCCAGAAAAATTATAATCCGATCGACAGTCTGTGGGTCATCAGAAAACAGACCAACAAATGATGTCCGTTCATTCTTATACATGTTACGAACACGAAACAAGCAAGCCAAGCCAAGCCAAGCAAAGCAAAGCATCTCTTTCCCATCTAGACAACATGTGCAAATATGTGGAGCAAATGAGACAAAAGAAGCAAAATAAGCAAAAAAAAAAAAAAAGCAGACATGCGCAGACATACTCATGGTCAGAAACCTAGGACTGGGGACACGTACATACCTAGGGTGATGTGGGGTGATCTGGCGCCATCCCTTCAATGTCCTAGTGGAGGAAAACTTAAGGCATGTTTTTGTGTGCGATGCAACAAAAACCTGTTGAGCACATACAACTATAAAACGCTAGAAAAAAAAATAAAGGCGGGGGGGCAAGCGAGCGAGCCGCAGAACTAAAACCTTGCGCTTTTTCCACCACACCAGCAGGTCCCCCCCTCGTCGATCCGACTAACATCTAGGGAGGGCTCTCTTCAGTCCCGGTCCATTCACACGCTTCTTCCTTCTTCCTTTGGTCACAATCTGTGAGACGATCGATTCTCTTCCCTTCAGGATGTTGTAGTTCCATGCGTGCGTCTCTAGTGAAACAAAATACAAATAAAAACAAATAAAAAGAAACGAAATAAACATGATCGTGGAGTGGGATAAAGTAGCATAAGCAGCCAGTAGTCCAGTAGAGACTAGCTGGGTAGCCTGACGCGAAAAAAAAAAAGTAATAATAATAATATAAAGAGCCCTGCAGTAATTCACCGCGTACAAGGGGGGATCCTAACCCTCATCCTCCCCAAACATGATCCTTTTGCAAAGCGCTATCAATTATGAAGCTAGGGTTCCACAAACCCCTCATTGGCCAACGGCGCAGTGGCCTGATTTTTTTTTTTTTTGTTTTTTGTGTGTGTGTGGGTGAAAATTTGTTTTCGATGTTCACATGCGTTGCTCAGCGCTTTTTTTGTGCGTTGCGTAGTAGTTTTACATTCCGTGCGTGCATCCGTTGGAGAGAAACGCGTCTGTAGTCTATGCAAGGCCGCCGTAGAAGAATAATTAAAAAAAATAATTATATAGATTTACAGTACATGTAGACTACCGTCCTTTTTCATCCTTGGATATACATACAAATGTCATTATCAAGAAAACTGCCGAACACAAAAGACGTGCGCTCTTTAGAACCATTATTAACATTATTATCCGTATAATAAATAATAATCTGCATCCAACATCCAAAAAAAAACCGTGCAGACGCGTTCATCAGTCTAAAAAAGTAATCGACAAAGCCTGGTGTCCCTCCCTGTAGCCTTCCCCTCACCTTCTTATCTATTAGACCATCTCCTTCGTCGCTGACACAAAGGGGGGGGGACTATGGGAACCAAATGTTAAAAAAAGTCGTCTCCTGCCAGTCGCCTTTTCTGCTCTCGTCTCAAAAAAAGAGCCGACCTAAAAGGGCTTTTTCATTGTCCGCAACGCGCAGCAGCAGGATTCACCACGTTGCTGTGCACATACACCTCATCCATGGGCTCTGTTCATCCAGGCTTTTTCTAAGATCCTGACGCTGCTCCATGAACGTCTTCAAAGATCATGCAATCCAAGCAGGGCATGAGAGAATTACTTTCAAAACAAAACAAAGTGTTTTAATGAGAACAAACAGATTAGAAAATGGAACAGATGTCATTAGAAAAGAAAGAGAAAAGTCAATGATATATCTACAAAGAACTATGCAAGCAAAATGCAACAGGACAGGATGATGACAAGAGGCGAGAGTGCGTTGGAGGATGGGGGGGAATATGTCTCTAAAATCTATAAAGCGATCATAATAGTCATAGTAAACAGCCTCAAGACGTTTTTCTCAAAGGTGACTTAAAAGTCCTCCTCAGAGTCAGAGACCTCCTCGCCACGCTTCTTGGCAGCAGCACGACGCTTCTGCTTGTCCTTCAACTCCTTGCGGGACAACTTGCGGGTAGACTTGACCTTCTCGACGTTACCGAAGGCATCGATCTTGACCTCCTCCTCCTTCATGACAATCTTCTCCAAGTTCTTCTGGGTGTAGTTCTGGCCAGAGACAGTGAGCTCTCCAGCAATGACCGACCACTTCTCAACAGTGACGCTGTCAGTGAACTCGCGGTTGTGGGAAATGATGACGACTCCACCGCCGAACTCCTTGATGGCACCCGACAAAGCTCCGAGAGAGTCGCGATCCAAGTAGTTGGTGGGCTCGTCCAAGACCAATAAATGGGGGTTAAGCCACATGGCGGCGGCAAGGACGACCTTGACCTTCTGACCACCAGAAAGACCGCGGATACGGCTGTGGGTGGAGAACTCAGCATCCAATCCAAGATCTCCCAAGTGCTTCTCGACCTCGACGGCAGTCAAGGAGCGGGTCCAGGCACCAGCCTTGGCGGCCTCCTTGTCGTCAAAGGCCTGAAGGACCTTCTCGAAACCCCACTCCTCCAACTTCTCACGAGGAATCCAGGCGTTATCCTCGTACGAGCGGCCAACGAACTGAACCTCGTACTCGAAGGTGCGCTTGGCCTTGCGACGTCCGTAAAGATCCTCGATCTGGACCTTCTCAATCTTCTCGTTGATCTCCCACTGGATGAACTTCTTCATCTGAGCCTCCTCCTCGGGCGAGATCTGGCGAGTGGCCTTGTTGTTCATCTCACGATCCTCGCCATACTGGTAACGCCAGCGAATGTACTCGTTGGGGGTCTTGTCCAAGTGCTGCTCGACGTGGTGGAAGGCGTGCTGGGCGACGTAGGCGACACGGACGTTGGGGTGCTTGGTGACGTTACCGTCAGTGGGGACGGTCTCACCGGTCAAGACCTTAATGAGGGTCGACTTACCGGCTCCGTTGGGACCAATGACAGCGACACGAGAGTTGAGCGAGACCTGGCACGACATGTTCTTAATGGTCAACTTGTCGGAACCGGGGTAGGCAAAGTCGATGTTCTGGAGCTTGACAAGGGCCTTATCCTTGGACTTGACACCATCCAAGAAACCGGGCTCGGGGAGCTTGAAGGCAATGGGCGAAGCCGACAACTCGTAGTAGGAGCGACCAGCGGGGTACTGCTCGACAAACTTGGACAAGTTACCCTTGTACTTCTTCAACTTGCGGGTCTCGTAGTGGATAATACCCGTGCAGACAGTGTCCAAGAAGCTCGAGTCGTGGGAAACGATCATCGAGGTGACGTTGGTGAGGGAGGTGAGGTAGTTCTGCAACCAGGCGACGTTGGCAACATCCAAATGGTTGGTGGGCTCGTCCAGCAACAAGATATCGGCGTTCATCAACATGGCACGGGCCAACTCCAACTTCATCTTCCAACCACCGGAAAGGGAACCGACGGCCTGCTCCTGCTTCTCCTGGTCGAAACCGACAGACTCGAGCATTTCAATGACGTTCTTCTTATCGAGGTTCTTGATGTTCTCGTCGTTGAAGATGAAGGTGGTGACGGGGAGATCAGCATCCTCAGCCTGGAGGTTGTGCTCGACAAAGACAGTGCGGAGCTCATCGGGCGAGGGGAAGCCCTCGAGCTGGCCCTCGGCAATGGCACGCATGAGGGTCGACTTTCCGACACCGTTGGGTCCGCAAAGACCGTAACGCTGACCACGGCGAAGGTTGAGGCGGGTCTTGTTCAACAGAATCATACCACCATAGGCGAGGGAGAATTCACAGTCGCAGAGCAACTCACCCTCCTCAACATCAGCAACAGCGGCGTTAGAGAGAGCGTTCTTGGTATCGTAGTCGACGTAGTAGGCGTTAAGGTCCGCGGCCAGGGCAGCGACCTCGGCATCAGAGCCGACGACAGCGAGGTAGGGGGCAACGGAGGAGACCCAGGCGTCCTTCTCGAAGTTGCGGGAAGCAATCAACTCTGCGCAAAGGGTCGAGACGTAAGCAAGGAGGGTAGCAGAGAAAGCATCCTCCTTGACAAAGGTAGCCTTGGACTTGAGGACCTCGAGGACCTCGGCGGAAGAGACAGTGTAGGCAATGGTAACGACCTGATCCTTGGAACCGGGCTCACCACCACCGACACGGACCAAGGTGGAGCGGGCACGCTCAGCAACGCTGCGGAGCTCGGGGGAGGCACCGATCTCGATCATGCGGTCCAAGCCGGGCAACAACTTGGGCAAGAACTGTTGAGCGTGAGCAGGGTTCTCGACGAGCTTGCACATGTTGTCGATAATAACGGCGGTCTGACGCTGGATAGAGGGGGTACGCTCAGCAAGACCACGGACCAAGAGGGGGCACATGATGGCGAGGGTGGGCTCCTCGACGGTGGTGACGAAGGTGGTGGCAGCGAGCTGATGAATGCACTCGGCAGCCTCCTCGGGACGGTTGATGCATCCAACCAAGTAGGGGATGGAGGAGATCAAATCGGGGTTACCGACGACGTTGAAGCAGTCGGTAGTGGTCTTGGTGGCCTGGTTACGGACCTCAGGCTTGGAATCCCACATAGCCTCGCTGATAATGGGGATGATATCAGAAAGAGCAGCAGAGATTTGCTACAGAGATGGAAAAAAAAAGAAAAAGTTAGACACACTGTATTGTAATTCCTGACAATCGCCTTGCTGCGGTTCTCATTCTTGTACTCCCGAACAAGATCGAGTTGGACACAAGTATTGATCCTTACCTGAGGAGCGGACTCGGTCAAACCAGACAAGATATCCAAAGCACCGATCTTTGACTGCCTGTAAAGCAAATGACAACAATAATAAGATCGAGTTAGTAATTGAAATGAAGAGCTGCTGAACAGCCAAAAGAAGACCAGTATGAGAAAGATGCTTACCACTTCGATTCCTTGATGGCATGGAAGATAACAGGCAGCAAAAGACGGACGGCATATCTGGTAGGGAGAGCCATGATGGCCTTGGAGGCAACACCAGCGGCCTGGCGGACAGGGGCCATCTTGTCCGTGTAGAGCTCAAAGACCTTGGGCATCTGAGGGATCAAGAATGGCTCGGCAGCCTGACCAAAGGTGGTGGCCAAAGAGCCGAGAGCGAGAAGAGCACCCTCACGGTGGGGGATGGACTTCTTGTTCTCGAGGAGAGGCGAGAGGCTCTCGATGATGGCGACGGACTTGACAAGACCCTCGGACTTGGCGAAGGCGGCAAGGGCGTCGGCAGCGGCCTGACGCTGCTCCGTGTTCTCGGCCTTGACGATAGCATCAATAAGAGGGGCAGACATTGTGTGGAAGGGGGTGCTTGGGATTACCGGGGGAGAAAAGAGAGGAAGGATAGGTTGGCAAATGAGTGGAATGGTGCGGGTTGGATGGAGGTAGGGTGATGCGGAGGTAATGCCAAATCCCAGCAGGTATTGATGCGGATGAAGGGGAGAAAGAAAGGGAAGGAGCAGATGGTGCCCTGCGGCCGGTGTCCTTTTAAAGGGCGGGCTGGCCAAAACAACCGTTGATAAAAAATTTCTTATTGGTCGAGGCCAGGGCAGGAGCAGTCACCAGAGCCATCCCCTGGGCCCTGTCTCGATCAGCATCACCCAGAAGATCCCCCGGCTGTTGGACAAAAGGAAAAAAAAAAAAAAAAAAAAAAAGTAAAGGGCAAAGATAACCAATGGAGGCACGATCTAATGAAGGGCCAACCGTCATCAGGATCCTCATTCGTGGGACCAGCGCACAGGCATCGTGTCCGTGTCCGTATCCGGCAATTGTGAGGCTTTCTTCTTTGTCCGTGCTCAACGGTCCATGTTTCTGTTTCTGTTTCTTATTCTGACTCTGTCTGTATTCAGGGCAAAAGGGCGCTGTGCATTCAGAGTGCGCTTGGATCGCTCGAGCCAGGGGGAAAAGGGCCATTGTGCTTTATTACGCAGGGCATCCATGGGGAGTGTAATTCTAGTAGACTATGCGTTTATCTCATTCCTTGTCCTTGGTGACCATGGGCTCATGGAACATTTTTGATGATACACCAAGTTAGGTTTGTCTGCCAAGTCCTGATAACAAGTGTCCTATGCTTCCATAACATCTGTACAATACTAATGATCGTGCTTTATCCTCGTCGACGATTGATATCCTTGGACTTCTTATGATTGCGTCGAGAGAACTAGAGAGAAAAAGAAGAAGAAAAAAAAAAAAAACCTGTGTGTAAGAGAGAGAGAGAGAGAGAGAAAGAGGAGATTGAACCAGAGATGTGCGACGTGCGTGAGAAAACCATCGGGACAAGGACTGGTTGCGGCGATAGGCGATGTTGAAGATGCCCGCCTCCGGGATGCCCTTAGGCGCATCTGTGCTCTGTACATGTGCAGTACCTGATGTTATCAGCGGCGGAATGTCTTTGGTCGCCCGCAACCGGAGATCGGCCTCTGAACTTTTTTTTTTTTGAAGTGTCCTTGGGGGAGGGGGCCTCGATAGTATTCCTCACGTACATGTATATGTGCTGGATCACTAGCACGTACAGAGGCAGAGGAGCGGCCAATCACAGGCGGCGATGGCAGATAAGGCGAATGGCGGTGTTTTTTGTTTTTATTTATTTTTCGCAGGCAGCAGACAGCAGACAGCAGCAGAGCAGAGCGGTGCAAAGAGGGCGGAAGACTGAAGAGTCACCGCGTATCGAATCAAAATAAAGTCGAGGAAAACAAAAGTCCTTTAAGGTTGAGATGACCCCGCACTTTTTCTCTGGCGAGTTGCCATATATAACCTGCCCCCGCCTCCTCCCTCGCTTTCTTCTTCTTCTCTTCTCTCTTCTCTTCTCTTCTTCTCTTCTCGATTGCTTGCTTGCTTGCTCCTCACCTCACCCCTTTCCCCTCTCATCAACCTCTCCAAGAAAAAGGTAACCATGCGCTTCTCTCTTTGCTGTTCTTGACCTGCCCCTCCTCCTCCTCCTCCTCCTCCTCCAATCGTTCCTTTCGCTTTGCTCCACTATCCTGGACATCGGCGACTGCCCACAATTTACAGGACAGGCGCACGGCTGCATTCAACCGCGATTTGATGGGCGGAGAAGATAAAGAGGAAGGTTCTGGAGGGCATGGTCACATATCGCCCGCTTCACTGAATCCGTGAATGCCCGCATGTGAACAGACCTGAGAAAGGGAGTCACCGTCCAGATGGGGTGGGGGCTTCTCCTCGTGCTTGCTACAATGCCCCACCAAATAAGAGATTATCCATCTATCTGACGTCCCCCGACCGCGATTCCCAGGAACATCGACATGGATCGAACTGGGGTGTTCGCTTTATTTTCTTATGACTGATCTTTTGTCCTCTCTCTCTCAACTTTCCTTTGATCTGCTCAATCAGACATCCTCTCAAAATGGCCAAGATCGACTCCTGGAACGCCGGCATGAACACCCCCCTCCAGCAGGAGGATCCTGAGATCTACACCTTGATCCAGAAGGAGAAGTACCGCCAGTACTCTGGTCTCGAGTTGATTGCTTCCGAGGTAGGGATCGCTGAATGAGACACGAAAATAGGGAGGCAATTTGCAAGCATGAATAATCCCCCATCGTACTAACGATTGCTGCCGACTCGACTCGCTATTACCACCAAATAGAACTTCACCTCCCAGGCTGTCATGGAGGCCAACGGATCCGCCTTGACCAACAAGTACTCCGAGGGTCTTCCCGGCGCCCGTTACTACGGTGGTAACGAGTTCATCGATCAGATCGAGAACCTGTGCCGCAAGCGCGCTCTTGACGCCTTCGGTCTCTCTCCCGAGGAGTGGGGCGTCAACGTCCAGCCTTACTCTGGAAGCACTGCTAACTTTGCTGCCTTGACCGCCATGATCCAGCCTCAGGACCGCATCATGGGTCTCGACCTCCCCTCCGGTGGCCACTTGACTCACGGCTACCAGACCGCCAAGAAGAAGATCTCCGCCACCTCGATCTACTTCCAGTCCATGCCCTACCAGGTCGATGCCACCACCGGCCTCATCGATCTCGACCGTCTCGAGGAGAACGCCAAGCTGTTCCGCCCCAAGGTCCTCATCTGCGGTGCCTCGGCCTACCCTCGTGAGTGGGACTATGCCCGCTTCCGCAAGATCGCTGACCAGCACGGTGCCTATCTCATGTCGGACATGGCTCACATCTCCGGTCTCGTTGCCGGTCAGGAGGCCGAGTCGCCCTTCAAGTACTGCGATGTCGTCACCACCACCACCCACAAGACTCTCCGTGGTCCCCGCGCCGGTTTGATCTTCTTCCGCAAGAACAAGGATGCCAAGGTCGAAAAGGGCGAGGATCTTGAGAGCCGCGTCAACCAGGCTGTCTTCCCCTCGATCCAGGGTGGTCCCCACAACAACACCATCGCCGGTATTGCCGTTGCCCTCAAGCAGGCTGCCAGCCCCGAGTTCAAGTTGTATGCCAAGCAGGTTATTGCCAACTCCAAGGCCCTTGCCGCCACCTTGGTCAAGCACGGTTACAAGATCGTCACCGATGGCTCGGACAACCACTTGATTCTCTGGGATCTCCGCCCCAACAAGTTGACCGGCAGCAAGGTCGAGCGCATCTGCGACATGGCTTCCATCACCCTCAACAAGAACTCTGTCTGTGGCGATGTTTCGGCCGTCACCCCCGGTGGTGTCCGTCTCGGAACCTCGGCCTTGACCTCCCGCTCGTTCAAGGAGGATGACTTTGTCAAGGTCGGCGAGTTCTTGCACCGCATTGTCCAAATCGCTCTGGATGTCCAGGCCAAGGCCGGCAGCAAGCTGATGAAGGACTTTGTCGCTGCCTTGGAGGGCAACGAGCAGGTTGCTCAGCTCAAGAAGGAGGTCGAGGCCTTTGCCACGTCCTTCCCCTTCCCCGGCTTTGAGATCACGGAGGACATGAAGGCCTCCCACTAAAGTGGAAAGTGGGTATAACAAATGATTTTGATGCTTTGCATGCTCAACCATGCGGATCAAATTAGCCCCCTCAATCTTCTCATCTTTTCTGTGCACATTTCGAGCCCGTATCCAATTCTTTCCACTCTCTGTTTATAACACTTTGTTATTTTTTTCCCGCGAAATGGCCTTGTGGTCGGTTACTGCCATACCATTTTCGACTGTACCATAGAACCCCCCAAAAGCATCAGTTACCGATATTCAACATTATCACTAAAAAATAATGAAGTTGAAACACCTAAAAAAAAAAAATGCAATCGCTGTAAAGACCATGACATACAATTAGGATGGTATTTTATTCTATCAAGTCCCACAGCTTATCCTCGGATACCAGCACCGTATTCGCGATTCCATTCCTCAAAGGACTGAAGACTCTGTGGACTGACCGATGGTCGGATCGTCTGCAGCGCGTGCACAAAGTCCTGGTACTGGATCGGTCGTACCTGATCTGCAGGCGTATCCAACAATGTCTCTCCCAGTGACCGGAGTGGTCCCAATGCTGCATCCTTGGCGAGCGCCGTGATGTCCGAGCCTGAATAGCCCTCTGTCTGCTGCACCAACCTATTCATCTCGCTTGTTGAGAGGTGATAATCCTGCCCGCATAACAGCTTCATGAGCAAAGAACGCCGTGTTTCTGACTCGGGTAAAGGGATATAAATGCGCTTCACGAACCGACGCCGTGCTGCTTCGTCCAGTTCCTGGGGTCGGTTGGTGGCGCCCATCACGAGAACGCGGTCGTCAGAATTGGATCCTGCTCCATCAAATTGCAACAAAAATTCGGTCTTGAGCCGCCTGCTGGCCTCATGTTCGTTTTCAGACCGCTCCGTCAATATGGAATCGATCTCATCTGAAGACCAAAAAAAAAAAAAAAAAAAAAAAAAAAAAAAAAAAAGATACACCGAGTGAATGAAGCAGCACGGTGTTAGTAAAAAAAAAAAAAAAAAATATGCAGTATGCTCAGAAAATTATTTGCCATTGGTGCCCATAATTCTTCACTCACCGATAAAGATGACGGCCGGCTGTAGCTCCCTTGCGATCGCAAAGAGCGTCCTGACCAGCTTTTCTGATTCGCCCACAAACTTGGAGGTAAGAGAGCTGGCGCTGATCGAAAAAAATGTTGACTTGGATTCCTGTGCGACCGCCTTTGCTAGCATCTACATAGTTTGGTGTTAGAAAATCCGGCTACCCATAGCAAAGAATCCAGACACAGGCGCAAAGTATGCAGTAGCAACCCATCGTACAGTTTTACCGGTTCCTGGGGGTCCAAAAAGCAAAACTCCTTTGGCGGGTGCTCTCAGTCCAGTAAAGAGCTCTGGCCGCAAGGCTGGCAATATCACGATTTCCTTCAATGCTTGTTTTGCGAATGTGAGGCCCGCTATTATGAATGCGCATCGAAACAACGTATTATTAAACAATACTCAAGCAGCACAAATTGACAAAGAGATAGACTCGTCATTGCCCATGGATTACCAATATCGTCCCAGGTGACAGCAGCTCCGTCGATCATGATTTCGTTCAGGATCAGGTTGGCGAGCTTGGCGTCAATGTTTTTCAAGCGAGAAATCTTGCTCTTTGTCTCTGCGAGAACTGACGGCTGCCCTGTCGCTGTTGCTCCTCCTGTTGAACCTCCAATCGCAGTTCCAGCAGGTCTCTTGCGTCCTCCTGTGATCGTTCCTGGACGTGTAGTCCCTGTGCGTGATGGAGTAGTGAGCCTAGCAGCTGCTCCAGAAGTGCTGGTCAGTGTATGCTGTCCAACAGAACCATTGTTTGGATGAGGTCGCTTGGAAAGAGTCGCTGTCGACGACCTTGAAGCTGTTACAACATTAAACACTGGATCACCGCCCCCAGAATGACTTGAGGATGTTGGGACGGTCCTGCGTATTGAGGTTGGTAATGATTGAACAGAGGATGTTTGGAAAGTCGAGCTGTTGCGCTCGGCTGGTGATGACACCTCTGAAGTGTTTGCCCCGCCAGAGATAGCAGACCCTACAGCCTGTATGGCACTCGAGACTGCGGACGAAAAGAATGATCGCGAAGAAGATCCTGCTGAACTTCCCCGAATGTTCATTTGTGCTAGAAGGTCCTTATCGCTAGACCCGTTCAATCTCCGCGTTAAGTCCTCGACTCGACTCTCGACTGCCTGCAAGTTCTGGCGCATCTTTGGCCCAAGCACCTCAGATTCCCGGAACTCAGCGTCTGTTACATAGCGGATATTGAGCGCCTCCTTCAATGTTTGGATGCCCCTTCTATAGCTTTCGAGCGCCTTTGTATAGTCGCCATTGGTATCGTAGTCGAGGGCCGTATTGATTTGGTGATACGCCTCGTTATGCTTGCGCTTTTGCAGCTCGAGAGGAGAAGTGCCCGGAGATGATGGTTGTGATATTCTGGTAGTGCCGCGACTCGGGGACGAAGCACCTGTGTTAGTGATGCTCTGTCTTGACATGGATCGTTGTGGTTTGCGAACAGGGATGGGCTTCAAGCGCGTACTTTTCCTGTTTGGGATGGCTGGTAGTCCAGTTTCTTTGCTGCTGAAGCGACGATAACAATAGACAATGCTGATGAGAGTAAAGAAGACAGCCAATGCTAAAGCCCCCTGTATTGCGGCGCTTCTTGTTAAGACAAGTGTCTTCCAGTGGGAGATGAACAGGCGAGCAGGTGATGTAGTTGAAGTGATGGGACGAGTCGGCTTGGCAAAGGCCCCCTTGAAGAAGAATGAGAATCCGTCGTGGCGGGCGTTGAGAAGCCAGTATCGCAGCGAGTCGGTGACAGAAGCGCGTTCGAGTTCGATGGTCCTGCCCGGCATGCGGATGCTGAGTGTGGAGTGTGGAGCTGTTCGAGAGCAAAGCAATGCAGGAAACCCAGCTGCTTGGTGGCGGTGCTCAGGGCGATTGGCCGTGACTGTTGGAATCAAACCCGTCCATTATTGGCCAGTTACGGAATCGCGTATCCACCAGCGAATCCCGACGCGGCACAGGGATGTTTTTGGATACCCATCGCGCGTTTTACCGCGTCTCAAGCACGCATCGGATACAAATCCACAGATCTATTATTCGACTTGCGCTGGCTGTGCGCTACAGCAACGCGCAGTAAATAACACAGCTCTGACCTCATAGAAGTTGGCCCCTGCTGTCAATGGGCATCACCCTGTTGACACCCCCGCAGCTGCGAAAGTGAAGGCGATTGTCAGCCCAAACAGACACTACGCCCAGCAATCCTGTTGTATATTTTGCTTAGCGCTCCGCATCGCCCGTTATTGCCGTCATGATGCACAAAAAGAGGTACAGGAGGCTACAGGAGCAATATTTTATTTCTTACCCCCTATTCTCGGCAACTCGTGGAGACCCAAAAAAAGCGATATGGTTATAAAATAGGTGGCCAGATGATTGCCGGCGTAAAAATACACGCGGATGAACAGCGCGTGACAGGGCCATGGCAGAAACCAAGGGGGCTAGCAGCGAGGCGGACAAACAACCCCTGGGTCGTCCTTGCGGACAGCATGATTGTCATTATCCGGTAAGCAGGCCAAGAAAGAGTAATACAAATGAAGTGGCGAGGACGACATACATACAGCACACATTTGTCATCGCCGAGGGGAGGGGATGACCCTTTATGTGCCTACGTGGGCATGCAAGGGCGACATGGATGGCGGCTCTGTCGACCTCTTATAAGGCGCATGCAGCCATGGGGTGGAGCAGCAAGCTGATCACGTCTCCTTGGCTGCTTGGCTCTAGTCTCGGGAGGGGAATAGTGATCTGAAGGGCGAGGGGGCAAAGACACCGCGGAAGCATAGGAGTGGACATGGCCCGGTCGGCCTATGAGAAAAGAAAAACGGTCTCTGCGGATGCTCATGGTCCCCTATTCCCTCAATGCGGACCCTCTCCGATTCACTCATTCGGTCGTCATCTCCCTCGGGCCAGGCGTCGCAGCAGGGCTGTCCTCCACCGTGCACTGCCCTTTTGTCCCCTGCTGGCAGTTTGTGTTGGTGGCGAACAAACCCTCCTCGGGCCAACAAACACCTCTTCACCTCCTCTCCCTCCCTCCGTCTCTCTCTCTTCTTCTTCTCTTCTTCTCTCCTTCTCTCCATTTCCTACTTTCCTAATATACACTCCTGCTGCCCCTGCTCGCTGTCCAATTTCACCTTCCGCCACCAAAATAAATCCCTCCCCCTTTACTCTCCAAAGGCTCTCTCTTCCTCCTCCCTTGAGCCGCATCTCGGTTCCTGCATCCCAGCCCCAACAGCTCCACTTTCACTTCCCTCTCGGCTGCCGCCACCCTTTCTCCAACACCCCTTCGCCTCAATTGCAGTCCTCTTCACCAAAGCAAAATTTTTTAGGCGACAAGCAGCAGCTGCCAGTACCCCATCTTCACCTCTGCAGAAGATCCAAGCGTTCTCTGGTTCAACCCTCACTTGAACCCTGATCCAGCACTCCCACAATGGTATAAAGCGCCTGCAATCGCTCCCACTCATCATTGCCGTAAATGTGCCCAGACCAGGCTAAAAAAAAAAACGGACGCTCTCTGCCACTGCCTTCTCATATAGATGCGATCTGATCCCGAAGAGGAGTATACGCTCCTCGAGAAAATTGGAACAGGGTCTTTCGGCACCGTCTACAAAGCGTAGGTGATCTCTTTTCTTTTCTCCCTCCTCATCACCTCCTGTGGATATCATTTATTCTTTCTACAGTCTCAGACGATGGCAATAGTACTCTTTGCTGCTCTCAGCGTCGCTACATACCTTGGCAAAGCCCTTTGTGTGTGTGTGTGGTTCCCCCCTTTTTGTCCCAGAGAGATTATTTCCACGGGTTGTACACGCAGCAGTCGACAGAGCATCACTTGTTACATTTTTTTACATTTCGCATGCAGATGTCCCGTGTGATGGTATCCAATTCTCCTATTTTCCCCACTGTGCCTCTGTGCCCATCTTTGTCATACCACGCCGGCACAACACGTTTTTTTTTCCTAATATTTATGCGCATGTACACACCAGGCACATCAGGACATACCCCTGGCTAACCGCCAGAAGAAAGAGCATCAAGCAATGCAACGATAGCCCTCTAACTTGTGTATGCAACGCAATTTATACTATCTCATCTTAGAATCCACAATGTCTCGAAGGAAGTCGTGGCCATCAAACAAATCAACCTGGAAGACTCTGAGGAAGACATCAGCGAGATTCAGCAGGAAATTGCGCTCCTCTCTCAGTGCGACTCGGAGTTTATCACAAAGTACTATGGCAGTTGTGTAAAGGGATTCAAGCTTTGGATTGGTAAGCATTCATCATTCTACTTACTTCCCGTGCCGCTTAGGCCAACCATCATCATTAACCTCCCTCTCTATCTGTTAATGTGATAGTGATGGAGTTCTTGGCCGGAGGATCGTGCTTGGATTTGGTAGGCATCCTGGGAACAGCATATTCTTCCATATGTCTGGTAAAGGGAGGTTCGCAAACATGTCACTAACACTCTATTCATCTGTTTGTTCTAGCTTAAACCCGGACCATTCAGTGAAGACCATGTAGCTATTGTCCTGAGGGAACTGCTGCTGGGCCTAGAGTATCTCCACGCAGAGGGCAAGATTCATAGAGACATCAAGGCTGCTAATGTCCTATTGTCCGGCTCAGGCGATGTCAAGCTTGGTAAGATACGAGCGGTGGCCAACGTGTATGCATCATTCACTCCTTACACATTCGACACAGGACTAAAATTTGACTGTTTGGTTATTCCGTGAACAAAATCTTGTTGATAGCCGATTTTGGAGTTGCAGCCCAGTTGTCGCAACAGAAGAGTAAAAGGAACACGTTTGTCGGGACACCAGTAAGTGCTTCCGCGTCTAGACCAAGAAGTGTGTCCGACAACGTTGTCTATCATCCGATCCTCATTCGTTCTTTATTCTTTTATTCTTTTTTTTTTTTTTTTTTTTTTTTTTTTTTTTTTCATTTCTCTAGTTTTGGATGGCACCGGAAGTCATCAAACAGGCTGGATACGACGCAAAGGCTGATATCTGGTCACTAGGCATCACCGCTATCGAACTCGCCAAGGGAGAACCGCCCTTGGCCGAGTATCATCCCATGCGAGTCCTGTTCCTGATCCCGAAGGCGAAACCCCCATCACTCGAGGGCGACTTTTCACGAGCGTTCAAGGAATTTGTGGAGCTGTGTTTGATCAAGAATCCCAAAGATGTAAGCAAAATCGGCGCACTTTGCGCGCTATGCTGCTTTTCGCTTCCAGTCGTTTTGGTGACATATCCTGACCTATGTATCTCTTCACGATACTTTGGATGATATCCAGAGACCAACCGCCAGAGATCTTTTGAAACATCGTTTCATCAAGATGGCGAGGCGCAAGGTGGAATTGCAGGAGCTCGTTGAACGATATGATGTCTGGAAACTGGCCGCTCATCAGCGCGCGGCGTCCTCATTGACAAGGACGTAAGTTATATACTCTGGCCCCCTTTTTTTCGTATGCTTGCTCGTACCATTGTCTAAAGATAAGGATATTAATATCGATATGCTGCTGTGAATGTTGTCTTTTTTAGCTTCAGCACCTTCAATACCAATGATGACGATATGCCGTGGGATTTTGGCACTATTCGCATCCCTGGCCTGGCTTCTGCGGCTTCTACAGTCCGGCGTGCTCCAGATGCGCAAAGTACAGTCCGAGCGGTAAGTGGTTTTTCATCGAGTTTGTTTGCCATATTTTCAAAGTCCAACAGAAACGGAGAAGTTCTAAAGAATATACTCTTCCCACTCCCGCGATGATTTGCAGAGGCCCGGCCGAGATATTGGCAGCGTCATCAATCTCGCTAACCTCAAGGTATGATCTGGATCCCGTATTGCAAAGCATATTCGTTCTTGAATCCGTGTAATATTACGATCCTTACGCGTAATTCTTTTTATAACGACTATTAGATTGATGGAGAGGAGCTTGAGCTGTCAGAGTCGACCTTGGACACCAATAACCCTGGACCTGGAGATATGACAATCGAAGATGGGTAGGTCAACTTGCGCTGTGAAGATGCCTTTTATGCTCCATTTTTTTTCGACTCTGAAAACTAGAAACTAAACACACGAGTTTATATTCTTCTATATATATTATACTAGGTTCGAGACAATCAAGGCTGTGCCGGCAGCCAAGAAGGTCATCAATGAAAACACCTTTGAGGAAAGTCCTCAGGCGGAGGCTGGTCGACAGCTCGCAAATGACGCGCTACTGCCCGTTTTGAAGAAAGTAAGTAACTGAGGGAAAAAGAAGTGGAAAGCATCCGTGGATGCAGTGGTCCCACAGCTGATCTCTAATCGAAACTTCTGAAATCATTAACAGCTCAAGAGCGGCGAGCATAGCGCCGAGGATCTAGAGGCGCTCAGTGTTTTGGAGCATGGAGTTTCAGATCT
Source organism: Gamsiella multidivaricata (assembly GCF_025024155.1). Classification (NCBI taxonomy): domain Eukaryota; kingdom Fungi; phylum Mortierellomycota; class Mortierellomycetes; order Mortierellales; family Mortierellaceae; genus Gamsiella; species Gamsiella multidivaricata. The sequence goes on from NW_026251753.1 coordinate 95,661, forward strand.
CAACGACATCAATCCGTCTTTGCTACTCGCCTTCTTCACACAAGCACTCACGCAAATCAAGGGAAACAGCGACCTCATGAAGCAGATCGAAACCCATGGTAGCACCGCCGCTACTGAGGCGATAGGTGTGCTCGGAAATGGAAGAGCTCTGGATGATGAGAGTGAGGCCCTGTCCTCGTCTTCAACTGTGAATACGGACTCGACTGATACGACAGCCGTAGAAGCCGACAAGCCTGCAGCAGAACCGACACCTGAGGTTCGGAGTCCGGCTAGTCCTGTGGCAGAGGCGCTTTATGCCCGCTGGATCGAACATCTCCGGTCCAAGTGGCCAATTGTCGCATGAATTTATGGCAGCGAAGATCCCAAGAAACAAAGCTCTTAACGGACGGACAAGAGTGCCCGCGGCAAATTACATACTTTGAATGCGGCGGATCTCTTTCATTAAGTTTGTCTAATTTTCTACAGAGCCTTTTGTTATTCGCAACGCCATTTCATCCATAATTTCAACAGTGCTTGGGACACTGTCTTGTTTTATTTTTATTGTTCTCATATGCTTGTAGCTCTCTGTGGAGGAGGGGGGAGAGGGAGAAGGAGCTCAAGTAGGGAGAGCAGGTGTAGAAAGTTTACGCAGAATATTTTTGTCTATTAGTTCTTAATGTAGTTTTGCTGGCAATAAGAAAAAACGCGTTTTTTTTTCTAGTGTCATGTGATGGTATGTAGCAGGTCACAAAGTGTAAACAACTTTTTTTTTTTGTTGCACTTGACGGACAGCTTGTTGGACGTTGCCATTGTACGAACTCGACCATACCCCTCCCTCCATCATTCATTCCATTCATATCCCAATGGCCGTTGAAAAGAAAAAGAAGGATCCCGTACTGGCCCTGGTGCCAAAGTATGCCCGTGGTAGCAGCCATGAAGCACTCGAGGGCGTCAATGTAACTATACCTGCCCTTTTTGTACTTCCCCCTCCCCCCCCCCCCCCCATATTCTGTTCCTAGTAACAATGCTAATCAACACTTTGTTTTTCATCCCCAATATCCCAATAAACAGAAACTCCAAGATAAAAAACTCAAGGGAACTATCAAACGGCGGGAGAAGCAGTTCAAAGAGGCGGCGTACAAGGCGGCGTCGTCCGAGATTCTGTTGACGGAGGAAGGCGGGTTTCTGGAACCCGAGGGCATTGAGAAGACATACCAGCTCTCGCAGGCGGCCCTGGGCAAGGAGGTTGATCTGGCAACGTCCCACAAGATGTTCACGCTCGATCTCAAGTTTGGACCGTACTCGATTGATTATACACGCAACGGACGACATCTTCTGATCGGCGGACGGAAAGGACATGTGGCAGCGTTCGACTGGCAGGCAGCCAAGTTGGGGTGTGAACTGCAGCTCAGGGAGACAGTTCGGGATGTCAAGTATGTTATTTTTTTTTTTATGTTGCGGGGTGAAGCAGACTGTGGAGGAGACCGAGGCGATGTTTGGTGTTGATCAAGGAGAGACGTCTTTTTTTTGGAAGATGTTACTGACGGGATTTTTCGCTTTCGTTTTCGTTTTTGTTTTTGATAACAATAGATGGCTGCACAACGAGACGCTGTTTGCGGTGGCCCAGAAGAAATATGTGTATATCTACGACAAGACGGGCATGGAGATCCACTGCTTACGGAACCATATCGAGGTCAACAAACTGGACTTTTTGCCATACCACTTCCTGCTCACCACCATCGTAAGTTATATTTCTTTTTTTTTTTTGCTCTTTTGTGGATTTCTGGATCCTTTTGCAGGAACTTTTGTCTAACGGAACAAAAACTCTCCCTTCTAACGTTTCCCCTGTATTTGCTTGACGTCCTCGACGAATCGCCAAAAAAAAACGAACGGAAAAAAAACAGGGAAACACAGGATACCTCAAATACCAGGACACATCGACGGGAAACCTCGTGGTGGAACACCGCACGAAACTCGGGAAATGCAACGTCATGACCCAGAACCCCTCCAACGCCATCATGCACCTCGGCCACGGCAACGGCACCGTCACCCTCTGGTCCCCCAACATGACGACCCCGCTCGTGAAGATGCAATGCCATCGTGGACCCGTTACGGCGATCGCAATAGGTCATTCGGGCGAGTACATGGCCACGTCAGGACTGGATGGTCAACTCAAACTGTGGGATCTTCGGACATATAAGCCCATTCAAGAATATTACACCCCGACACCAGCATCATCGCTCTCGATCTCGCAACGCGGTCTGCTCAGTGTTGGGTTTGGTCCGCATGTGAGCGTGTGGAAGGATCCCTTCCGGACAAAGCAGGTTTCGCCGTACATGAACCATCTCCAGCCTGCGTCCGCAGTGCATGATGTGCAATTCGTGCCGTTCGAGGATGTGCTCGGAATCGGACATCGGGGCGGGATCAGCAGTATCATCGTGCCCGGAGCCGGAGAGCCAAACTTTGATGCATTGGAGGCGAACCCGTTCCAGACAAAGAAGCAGAGACAGGAAATGGAGGTGCATTCGCTGCTGGAGAAGATTCAACCAGAGATCATCACCTTGGACAGGGGTATGGTCGGCAAGAGGGACGTGGCTCCGGTCCAGGTCTTGAACAAGGAGAAGAAGGAGGCCTGGGAGGCCGCGCATCCGGAGGAGGCCAAGGAACTCAAGTTCAGGGCCCGTGGCAAGAACTCGTCCTCGCGTCGTCATCTCAGAAAGAAGGCCAAGAACATTGTCGATCAGAAGAAGGTATGCATGCAAATTCGCCACTTGGGTGCTCAACTTTACCTTGGCGATGTTATAAAAATAATATGGTGTGCCAAAGATTCATCTTCTGATTTCTTAATTTTTTTCTTTTTTTCCTTTTTTCCTTGCTTAGGTCGAGTTGCTGGAGAGGATCGAGAGCGACAAGAAGGAGCGTGCGAAGAGGAGAATGGGCAACCCAGACGAGCCCGTTACGGCCCTGGATCGCTTCACTGGCAAGAAGAGGAAAATCTAAAGCTCGGGATTCAGCACACACCTCCATTCTCTTTTGTCTACCAAGCAACAACACCATCCACCTCACCCTTCGCATCTTTTTCATCACTCGTAATAAAAGCAACAAACCATAGATTCATACCAAGGAAGCGTCTTGATTTATTACATGCAAAAATCAGGGCGCATTGTATTGTATTGTATTGTATTGTATTGAATTGTATTGTATTTTTTTTTTGTCTCTGTATATTTTTTAAATTCTTATAACAAAACATCGCGACCGATGTTTTTTTCTCTTTCTTGGTGCAATTGAACAAATGAATAAAGCAAAAAAAAGCAAACAACAATATGTACTGTAGGGATACAAAAAAGCAAGAAAGGAAAGAAAAGGGATTCGTCCACTTAAACGACGACCAAGTGCATCAACGACTTGAGTCGGGTCAAGTTGCCGATCCAGGGTGGCAAGAACCGTTCGGAATCCATCTCAACGTCACGGATCTCCGGTGTCTCGAATGAGCCGGCATCCTCGAGCGAGATGGCATCCAGCATCAGGGTATCGTTCTTCTCGTTGGCGGCCACACGCATGGCGATCGCCTTGATCAGATCCGGACTCACGGGCACCTCATAGTCCGCAATCATGTAGTTCTGCACCAGCTTCTGCACCTGTGTTGGCGTCAACATCCAGCAGACATCGTAGATGATCTCGATATCGTTGTGCGATGCCTTCTTCAACTGCAACAGCTTCGTCGCCTGCATCAGGTGCTCCAGCTGCAAAGTGCCCTCGGGCAGATCGTGTCCCTTGCACCACTCCTCAATGCGCGTGATGTTGTACTGGATCTGCATCGCACGCTTCCATGTGCAGAAGTTGCGGCGCATCAACAGGTCGTTGAAACCAGTGACTCCGACCATCTTCAAAAGCTCCGTCATTACCTGGCGGACGACTGTGTGCTCAACATAGTAGCAGCTCATCGCTTTCCAGATCTTGTTGAACAGCATCAGGAGATCATCCATGCTGAAGGTCGGTGCGGATCCGATCAACTTGTTGAAGAACCGACCAGAGTCATTGGTGATGAATCCAGGAAGGGCCTGGCTTTCGATGATCGCGGGGATGATCATCTTGTTGAGCTGCTTCTTGAGTGACTTCATCCAGACGTGGAAGATGTTGTACTCCAGGCACTCGAGTTCGTACTTGACTGTCGACACCAACTGCTCGTACTCGATCCAGTCATAGTCCTCTCCGCAGCGCGCCGTCAGCTCCTCGCGGGTGATCTCCTGTTCGCCAATGCAAATCAACGACAACAGCTCGTGCACGTTCGAGAGCCAGTAGGCACAGGGGATGATAGTATCGTCGCCAACAATCGCCATCGACTGCTGCTGGATCGCCTGCATCACATTGATCATCAGGCGCTCCGACTCCTTGATGTATCCGTACTTCCACATCTGCGTCGTCAAGAGACCGATCATGTGGGCTGGGAACATTATCTCCTTGATCTGGGGCAGGTTCGACAAGCTGGGCGAAGGGATCTTCATGTTCTTGATCAGTCCGTTCAAGACCTCCTCCTGCAGACCCTCCTCGTCCTCGAGGATGCGCATGATCTCGACCTCAGGCTGCTCGATCAAGCTGTGAATGCTTGGACGAGAACGGTTGACACGGCGAGACCAGTCGTCGCCGGACATGGTCTTGGCAGTACGGCTATGGTTATCCAGGTTATCAAAGACGCTGTTGGTCGTCTTCTGGGGCTTGAAGAGAACACCATTCTCAAGAGCAGCAATATCGGGCGTGCTGTTGCTGCGGTTGCGGAGCTTGGGAGCCGGTGGGAGCTTGGTGCCGTTCGCGTGATAAGGAATAGGCACAGCAGGAGGGAGGGTAGTAACGATCTTGTGGGGAACTTCCTTTGCAAACGAGTAAGAGTTCTCGTACTTGTCGATCGTGCCCTGAGCCAGCTGGTTATGCATCGACGACGCCGTGTGCGACTGAGTGGCGCCGTTGCTCGTAGGAGGAGCCAGACCTTTCGACGTGACTGGGAAACTTGAAGTGTCGCGACCAGTAGCCTTTGACAGCTGTGCTAACTGCTCGCGGACGTATTGATTTTCGCGTCTCAAGGCTGTCACCGTTTCCGAATCCTCGGGCTTGACCTTCGCTTGCGCGGCCAGCTTCTGAATTTCTTCTTTGGTCTTTGCGAGGGATTCTGTCAGCTTGGTAATCTCTTGATCCAGCGTCCGGACCTTCTCGACCGATTCGTTGTACTTGGACTGCAGCTCCACGTTCGCGGCCTTCAATGTCTCGAACTCGTTCTTGGGCACAGTAGGGTTCTCCGCAGCAAGGGCAATTTCCTTCGACTTGGACTGTTGTGATAATTCGTACTTTTCTTTCCACAATCGGACCTGATTTTCGAGGCTGGCCACCTGGGAATCGAAAGTTTTGTTCTGCTGATGCGCCAGATCCAAAGCCCGCGTCAGCTCCACCACTTTTCCCTCGAGGCGATACGAGACTTCCTTCAGGTGGTTCACCGAGCGTGCCTCGGCCTTGAGCTCCAGGAGCATCTTGCGGGCCTTGTTCCTGCGGACGCACGACTGCACCAACACAATTGCGTGGACCTCCTTCTTGTATTGGGCACGCGCCTGCATACCGCGCCAGATCTGTTGGATCTTGGTCGCGCCATTGGTCTCGCGCATTTGCTGGAATGCAAGACGGGCCTGCTTGGCGCGGATGAGGCATTGCAGACGAAGGACATGGTTGCGAGCCTCGACGTACTTCTTGCGCTGAACGTAACCGCGCAGGAAGGTCTGCAGCATGACGGCAGAGCGTTCCTCGCGGAGAGCACGGACTTCCTTCTGTGCATTGACCTTGCGAGCGAAACTCTGGATCTTGATGGCAGCACTGCGCTGGCGCAGGTACTTCCTCTGGCAGATGAAGCGGCGTGTGTTCTTCTGGATCAGAGTCGCGTACGCGTTCAACTTGTCGGTACGCAACTTTTCCATATAGGCCAGGAGACCAGCGCGGAAGAAGATCTTGGTAAGACCAACCTGATACTTGTCGGCCTCCTTGATGGTAGCCTCAAGAATGGCAGAACACATCTTTTGCGTGTCAAAGCCCCAATGCTCAGAGTTGACCAGCATGTAGTAACGCTCCACAAATTCTTCAAAGGACCAGCGCGAGGGGTAGCCGGCACAACTGATACGAATCGTCTCCAACACACCACAAGCACGCAGCTGGCCCAAGACCATAGGAGCATCGAAGGCCCATGGCTGCTTGGCCTCATTGGGCTTGAGACAGCGAATGTAGTGGACATTGGTCGAGTTGATCGTGTCCATGAGCTGAATGAGCGAGCCCTTGAAGATCGAACCGAGAGTAGGCTTTCTGTTGATAACACTCTTGCGCTTATCCTCCGTCAACTACTCAATGGAGATGAAAATATGAATTGTAAGTTGAGTAAAGAATAATGATAAAGAAACATTTTGCCACCGTCTTTGCAGTCGCTATCAACAGAAATAACTTACGCTTCCACCAGCACCGAGAGTAGCACTCGTCATGAGAACCTCCTCCAAGAATTCGTTGTCAGAGTTCTTGATCAGGTTCAACAACTCGTCAGGAAGGGTATCGCGATTCTTTTCGAGGAATCCATCGCAGTCGTAGGTGACATCGTGGGCATAATGCGAGATAGTGAAGGCAGAGTTGGAGAATCGAGGCTTGGTGAACCACTTCTTATGCTTCTCAGTACCGAGCTGGGAGAAGAGCTTGTTGCACCAGCTCTGGTCGGAACCACCGGGCATACGGGATTCCTCGTCCAGGAGCGACAGGACTCCCAGCTTGCCCTCGATCATCTCGATACATGGCTGATTATCACTGAACTCAATGAACTTCCAGTCGATCTTTTCACGGACGTACTCTTCCTGCTCCAGCTTGAAGACGTGCTGGTTGAATTCCTGCTGCAACTTCTCGTTGGCATAGTTAATACAGAACTGCTCGAACGAGTTCTTCTTGAAGTGCTCGAAACCATAAATATCGAGCACACCAATGAAAGAGTGGATTCTGCTGGCGACGGCTTCGCTGGAAAGACTGGAGTTAATGTTGTTGACCAGCCAGTCAAACAGAGATGAATAGATATACTTGGCTACAGAGTCACGGACGATCAAACTCTGCTCGGGCTTCAGGGAGGAGACGATCTTCTCAGAGCGAGTCGTGATCTGCTTCTTGACTAGCCACTTCTTAAACTCTGTGAGAGGAATGCCGAGGACACGGGTAGCGGTGATCAAGGAAGGATCTTCATCGGCAATTATGGCGTCGGTACGACCGGTGACTTGAATGTTACCGATGTGAATAAGAGCAGCCAAGAGGCGGAAAATGTCCCACTGCGCCTGAACAGAGATACCGATCGTCGAGAGAGCGCGTTGTGTAATCTCGAATTCGGCAGCATCGTCGACACCGTTGATGGTCTGGACGCCGCCCTGATTCAAGTAGCTGAACTGTTGGATTGACTGGAGGTCAAGTTCCTTCTTCTCTGAGGGGGGCGCACCAGCGACGAGCTGGTAGAAGATATGGTAGTTTCGCTCATGCTCAGGCTGGTAAACCAGACGGGATCGCTCCAGGAGATAGGTTCTGATCTTGGCTCCGATAATGTTACGCTCCTTGTCGAACTGGATCTCTGTGAATTTACCGAAACGGGACGAATTGTCGTTACGGGTCGTCTTGGCGTTACCGAAGGCTTCCATAATTGGATTGGTGGCCAAGATCTGCTCTTCGGTCTCGCTCATCCCGGTCTTGGAGGCATCGACACCACGTTCGCTGTCGTCGGCGGTAGCAAAGTAACGCATGATGAACTTTGCGCTAACAGTCTTACCGGCACCACTATAGAAATGAACAATGTGAGGATTAGTAAAGTGTGAAAGGAGATGCAGAAGAAGAATATCAGGAAGTCTGAAAGAGAAATCGTTACCTCTCTCCGGAAACGACAATAGTCTGGTTCTTTTCGTCGCGGATCATGCAACGGTATGCATCCTCGGCGATGGCGAACAAATGGGGCTCTAGCTCACCGCGTCTCCTTCCAGAGTAGGCCTGGATGATATCTTGAGTGTAGAGGTTGACACGTGCGAAAGGATTGGCTGCGATCAGGACAATTCCGGAGTATGTGTAGATGTTGCAGTGCGAGTAACGCGTTCTGATGTTGCTCAAGACTAAGGTAGCAGAAGATACATGGTAGGTGATGTTAGCGGGTCGTATCATGACTGGGAAATCGCAAGATTGAAATCGTCGGCATGAAGGGCTTACCTGCTGGTTCGTTCAGATATGAAAGATTCGTCAAATCCTCTGTGCCCTCCAAAAGGGGAGGGTTACGCATGGGTGGGAGGATGGCATTGTTGGAATCTTGGATCTTGGTGAGTGTGGACGAGAAGACATGGTCCTATTAAGTTGTAGCGTTGACAGGTCGTTTTTTGTTAGAAAGATGAATTAAGTATGAAGGAAGCATCGAGGTATTCACTGTGAAAATCTTGTTACCTTTCCATTATCGTCCACAAAGGTCATGGTGACCTTTCCATCAGCGGCGACATCCTGTGTGTTCAGCGTAGCACTGATCCAGCCCTCCTTGTCATCTGTGAACCAGCACTTTACGCCCTTGACATAGGTATCCAGTGACATGTTTGGTGGCAATCAACGGTCTAAAGGATTGGGGGGACGGTGTTTATGAGGTGTTAAGGTCTTGTTCCGACAGGCGGTTCATTCATCAAAGGGTCATCGAGTCGTTAGGCGTTTCCAGGGATCATCAAAGTCGTCAAAGTCGTCAAAGCCATGAAAAAAAAGTTCGAATGGAGTGATCGTTAAAGATATGGAGTCGTAAAAAATAAATATTCGTTGAAGGGGGGAAAGGTTGTAGTGGTAAAAAAAAAAAATGTTTAATTGGTGCCTTATCAGACCTATGATAGGCCCTAAATATAAAGACGCATGTCGGGAATAATCACAAAATAAAATAGAAGGCAGCATCGACGGGAAGACGCAGTTTAAATATACGAATATGCAAGAGAAAGCCGACACCCGAATGCTGCTGTCCAGACCACCTGGACATCGACACCCATAGCATTGCACAACATCGCAACGCATATGTGTGGAGTAGTCGATCACGGGGCAAGGAAAGCTGGGGCAGGACAGGACAACCACCCACATTACCCACAGAACTCTTCAGCCTAGCCAGCGACTATGTTGAACCACATCTTCACCTGTCAGCTCTGTGCATTAGACGCTCCCTGTGGTCTTTCTTCACTTCCCCCTAAATCTGTTTTTTCTCTCTCTCTCCTGCCATCTACGGGGGTCGATCTTGAAATGCACAACAAGTAAGACAGCAGGGAAAGAAACCTGAAGACGTATAGGTAGGAACAATGGGAATCCGCAAGACTGTATGATGTATGCAAAGGAAATGACTGGTCAACCCGAGCCAGAGCAATTACTGCTTTCCCTTGTCCTCTATACCCCATCGAAGCATAGAGTATTGGCGAACGCGATGTAGACAACCACAGAACCGTCGTTGTGGAACTGCTTATGTCGGATCAACGACAACAAAGAGACAATGAAAACGGAATAAAGAAACGACCAAACGACCAAACGACCACCTTCGAGAACTGGAATCACCCTTTCAGAACAGAATGAGAACCCTCTTTTTTCGGTCATCCCACCGAGTCAAGTGCCCTGAAATGAGTCGAGGGCACCATCCCACATTTCTGTGGCCAAGATGATGAGCACCCTTAAAGTTCCCTAGTTTTGGTTGTTGTGCTCACATAAACAGGGAGAATTGTGGCGACGGTGTCGTGCAGGGGAGGGGAGCACAAGGCCATGCGGTGCACACACACACATACACATATATACACACACACACACACACGCACACACATACAGTTCCCGATTGCCACGTTTCTCTCCACGTTTTTTGCTCGCTCCCTTCTTTCACGCCATCGCCAGTGGGCGACAGGCAGCAACAAGACCCTATAGCTTACCTATGATGCGGTAAATGCTGACGGATATATAAAAGGTGAAGTTACGCCAGGAACACACTGCAGTTATGTAGACAGAGTGTGCTCTAGTGAAGCGTTATATAAAAGGGAAAAAAAATAAAAATAAAGAACAAACAAGAAGGAAACGAGATGAGGGATGAAGGAGGGGAGATGAAGGAGGGGATGGAGAGGAGGAGCTGAAGATGATGAGGGTCGGTGGAAGGGAGGCGAAGGGTGAGGGAGAAGGAAGAAGAAGAGGAAGAAGAAGAAGAGAGAGAGGGAGGGAAGGAGGGGCGGAAAAAAAAGAAGGTTTCCCCTCCTTTGTGTTTACTTACCAGTCAGTCAGGCCCGTTCTAGCGGTATCTCTCGGTGGCCCTCTTTTTCCTTGTGTACCGATTTACAGTCAATGTGTGTGTGTGTGTAACGAACGAGTTTTTTTTTTTTTCCCTCCTCCTCCTCCTTTCTCCCTCCTCCTTCTTTTCAAGTAGCCGGACTGGGGAGCATGGAATTGTGGGCATCCGTATCGACAATGACAATGAACAAGACCATTGGACAGGACCATTGAACAGGACCATTGAGCAAAGCCAATTGAGCAGGGACCATTTGGACATGGAGTAGGCACAGGGTTTGCCTGTGTGGCGAGTAAGATCGGGCCCGCGAGATTGCAGACGAATCAGAGGTGGCCGGTCCAGGGGGAGGAGGTCCCTGGACCAAATCTTTGACAGCCGTTAAAAAAAAATATAAACCTACTTTTGTACGTGTTTTGCAGCACGTAAGGTTAGTGTGCAAATCTTGTCTGCACCACATGTTGTACTCGCAAGGCTAACAAGGCTAGCAAGGCAAACAAATCAAACAAGCATGCAGATGCACTACCATAGTCTAACACCATGCAGGTTATGTTGCGGACAAACGGGGACCGATTCTTTACTCGTGTCAACAAAAACGTATTTACAAGATCCGCTGGTAAATAGGAAACGAAAACAAAAAAGCAGAAAAAAAAGGACTGAACGGGTAAAAGGGCACCCAGCGACTACTGTTGTAAGCAAGTCAAGTCGAGTCCTTTAAATGTCCTTCTTGACCTCCGCCGTGGTACCCCTCAGCTTCATCTCCATGACATTATTCTCGTCCGCCAGGCGGAGATACTCCTGCTGCTGCTGTTTGGCCTGCTTCTTCAAGTTCTCAAAATCACGCTGGGCACCTTCGTGGCTGGCAACAATCTCTGACAGATCCTTGACCTCCTTCTTCAGCTTGGTCTCTGACTCCAGCACGCGCTCATATTCTTTGCTCTGCTGTGCTGCCTATTTGGTACAAGAAAACACATGCAAAGTTCCGTATGTTCAGGAAAGCGTCTTTTTCCTCGTATCAAAAGTGACGACTGACGATGTGTGACAGGATGAGAGAGAGAGAGAGAGAGAGAGAGAGAGAGAAAAAGATGACAAAGCACGCTTACCTGCTTCTTAACAATTTCCATCTTTTCTTCACTCTTGAGAAGATCCAAGATCAGGAAGAAAGTGCGGTTCAGGATGAGGGACAGGAAGAGCGTGAATCCAGTGAGGTACCTATCACACAGCATTTGGCAGACAGGGCCCTCAAAATCAGTCCAACTGAAGCATTCGGGCGTAATGACATTGCTTTCGGCTTCGAAATTAGTAAGAAAAATAAAGCTACTTACATGTTGCGCTGAGCATAGAATCGACGGGCGGCAATGCTGGTCTCTGCTCCCTGAGCATGATGAACAGGTGGGGTGTTCTCGGTGATTACTTCGACCTTGATGACACGGTTGAGAGAGTCTAATAAACCCCAATACGCAGGATAAAAGATATTAGGAATTAATGACATGTTTGTGTTCTAAGCATGATGAAGAGACCACATGGAGTTTGTCTAGTGATGATGCTGCGTCGACTGTAAGGAGGCATAGAGCAATGAGATACATACCGACAAAGAGGATGAACACGAAACTATCGAGTGCAATTGATCCGAAACAAAGATAAAAATATGAGTTCAGCGATCCAGTCATGTCCGCACGAGCTGCTGAAAACGCCACGTATTTGCAATCACTCACATGAATACGATCTTCATCACATATTGAATGTGGCCCATGAACGGAGACTCGGCGAGGAACTTGAGCACTCCTCTTCTCCAATTCATTGGCAAGGGAATCTGTTTTATAGTTGATAAGGGTCATATCACGGCGATGTTAGATTAATATCGCGTTCAATTTACGAGGCTCTGAGCAATATACACTGCGTGTTCATTCGAATCTTACGATCAGGAGGATGAAGACAATCATCTAATCGTTTGAAATGAGCAAAGAAAAAGTCAAAGTCGACGCCTGGTTAGTGGTAGGTATGAACAGCAGGTGGTGCTGGTCCAGAGTGGGGAGAGTAGCATAAGAAGTTCACTTGCCTCGGTCATCAACAGGGTGAAGATCATAGTGTAAGGCAGCGACATGGTGGCAAGGGCTGTGTGGAATGTGTTTAAAAGCGGTGGTGGTGGTGGGGTGTGGGGTGTGAGGTGTGTTGTTGGAAGGAAGGAAAGAGAAGGATGTGTCTGTATGGAGCCGTCAAAAGGATGGGAGGAAAAGTCTCAGATATCGCATAGAAAGTGGTATGCCGTGTAAAAATGACACCGGCCAATTATGGCGCGTCATTGTCTCGTGAAAAATGACTTCACCATTTCACGAATGAAAAAAGCGCGTCCTTTTCTCCTGGTCCGTGTTCATCCCCTAGACCCCTAGACGGCCGGTGATTGTCTTTTGTTTGATACAGCGATATGCGGCTGGTTCCTGTCTTGCTGCTGCTCAGTCCATCACAGTGCCGGGCTAGCTCTATGGGGACACAAATGAAGAGACAGCTCCATCAACATCCGATTCGATAGGGTGCGCTCTTTTTATCCCGTGCCTTTCCTATTTGGAGCATCAACAGACTTCCCCCTCCCCACACAACATCCACCCACAATCTTTCTCTGCTTCTTCCCTTGCCCCTTCATTTGACTGGTGTGCCGCCTCTTTATCTTTTTATTGCGTGGATGGTGTCATTGCGAATAGAGGGCAACCACGGTTCCCTGCTGCTCAGCAGTTGCCACCAACATTAATTGTGACTATTTTTTGGTATGAAAAAAAGTCGGTCCACCTGCTCTCTTGCCATGGGGAAAAAAAAAAGTTTCCCTTCCACTTCCGCCTGCGCCCTTTTTCTTCGCTCCGTCTTCTCTTTTCCTCCCTTCCACCTGGACCTTCTCTTCCTATTCTTGGTCAGAGATCCATCCTTGACCTCACACTCCTCCTCCTCCTCCCCATCCGCTTCCCTTTCGCCAAACTTGGCCTGCCCCTCGTCTCGTCTCGTCGTCCTGCCCTGTCTTGCTTATCCCCTGCCTATAACTGTCCTACACCCTTTCCAAACTCACTCAAGCCCTTCTTCCCCTACCCTCATCAGACAACACCAAAGTCAGACGTATAACCGCAGCAGCAGGCTTCCTTTTCCACAAGCATTGTCGTATCGTCCATTTCTACCACTCGCCAAGAGCGACTCCCACAGCCCTCTTTCCCCTTGTTTCCCCCCGCTCCACTGTCCTTTCTCTTTGATTTCCGATGGGAATCGTTTACAAGAAATCTCTACACGGCGAAAGCGACGAAAAGATCCTGGTCTGCAACAACTGCAAGACTCACTTTGCAACCTACGACCAAATCCTCTCCAAGGTACAATTTGCTTTCTGCATACATTGCATCCCCTAAGTGAAAGACATGTTCTCATTCTGTGGTTTATACCCACATGAACGTGAACATGAACGTGAATACAAACATGCTGTTGCTAGTCAGCGCGACGGACCTGACGGTACGAGAACAATTGATAAAAAAAAAAAAGTCTTATTGACTCGTTTTCTTTCTCCTTTTCCTCCTACCCTAATGCTCGATATATGCTTTCGCGCACATGGCACTCTTAGAACTTCCATGGACAGTACGGAAAGGCGTACCTCTTCAACACTGTGTAGGTCTCATTCTTTCCGTTCAACCTCGTGCACAGTTTAATGTGGGACTGTTTTGATGGGCTAATTCCGATTATTTCATGCTACTGCTTCCTGTTCCTTTTTTAGGATCAATGTCTACACGGGCGAAGCCGAAGACAGGTCCATGAGGACAGGGCTGCACACTGTCCAGGATATCCACTGCGCCGAGTGCTCGACTGTTGTCGGGTGGAAATATGTAAGCACGCTCTCTGTATCTCTTCCTGGCGCAAACGAAAAGCATTCGCATTCAACAGCATCAGTGCCTATTGTAGCCGGCTCTAGTGCCCAGGGTATATCTCGATTATACTCCCCTCGTCGTGATTGGGAGGGATTATTGGATCATTTTTACCCTTCAATCATAAGGCTGACCAGTCCACGCTGCTCACTCGATCGCTCCTCCTAATGACCACATTCTGCTCTCGCTGTTCTCGCTTATCAAATTAGCTCGTGGCCTACGAACCAAGCGAGCAATACAAAGAGGGACATTTCATTCTAGAACGAACCCTGCTGCACTGCGTGTGAAAGTGGAAATGCGACAGGAGTGGGAACAGGAGCACCGTAGCCCCTAGACCAAACACTTGGCCTACAGCTGTTTTTTTTTTATTCATTTGCCATTTCAACATACAGTGCCAAGGATTAACATTGGGCACACTTTGAATACGTATGTCAGCACAGCATATATACACTCAACAACGCTTTATTTCATTTCTGTTGCTTCCTCGCTCCCTCGTTCGTTTGCCTATGGCTGTTTGGCCTTAATAGTTTCGCGTCTGTTCTCTCTCTCTCTCTCTCAAAAAAAAAAAATCCAATCCGTGCCAAGGTATCCAGGAATAAAATGATGGATCGACAATCTCGCCACATTTTTTTTTTATATTTTTATATTTTTTCAGAACATTACTCGCTCATTCCATAACTCGAACAATGGCTTCTTCAGTTGTTTCTTCTGTCTGATTTTATTTTATTTTATTCAGCATAAAGCTATTGTCCTTTCTAGGTCAGAACTGGTAGTTATAAAACCGAGGCACCTTGTTATCCTGTCAGCATGCAAGGACGTATTATCTAGATAGGTATTCAAAAAATCATCTCAATAAAGACCATACCACTCCTTTGTTCATAGCGCTATTTTTTTTTTTTTTGCTTCCAACACTCTCGGTAATCTACAAACACCGCGTTCTTTATACTAGGGTACGTGGTAGTCGCTCTAACGATCTATTCCTGCTACTTATTCATTACCCTGCAGTTGCTTTTCTTTCTCCACTTCATTAGGCGACGTGGATTGTCATGACTCATCAGTATACAGGTCTCTCTCATCCTCCCTTCGACCCACTTTCTATTGTGTGATGCAGCAATAGCACCGTATCTCTTATTTTATTATGGTAGTAGGGTTTGAATAAAACAACAGGGATATTAAGTAATATAATATGTAGTATATGAACAAGGGTGACAACTGAAAGAAAAAGTGGGCGGAGGGAAGGAAGGGATCTGGTTTCTTTTCTCTTTTTTTTTTTTTTTTTTTTTTTCTTTCTTTCTTTCTTTAGACCATAGCCATCAAGACGGCACCAGCGCCCGCAAGAACGACATGTCCCCATGAAGAACCGAATCCAGCGGCGGCAGCGCTAGGCTGGTTCGTTGGAGAAGTAACGGCGCCAGCGGAGGGGGTGGTGGTCGAGTTCGAGACATTGATGACCGCAGCAGGGAATCCCGTAGTCTTTCCGTTCGCGTCGGGGACACTGGTCCAGTTGTTCCATTCGTTGTTCACACAGTGCTGGTAAACGTTCCAGTAGAGGGGGCCAGTCATGGCAGGCAACTTGAACTGGAGGCCGAAATCCTCGTACATGCTATCGAGCAGTTGACCGTTGGACCAGGTCACGGATCCGACGGTGGTGTTGATGGTGCCGTCGGGAGTGACGATGGGCACGTCCAGGGGAACCATGTTGATCGTTGTGTTCCAGGGGAGGACCGCGTGGGGCTTGACGGAGGTGACGCCCTTGGGGATCTCGACAATGACCAGGTCGGTGCTGTTGCCGTTGCAACCGTGAGGGACGCGGAAGTTGGTCTGGAAGTATGAGTTCGAGACGGCGATATTGGGGTTTGCGGTGACGTGGGCAGAGACCGAGGGGGCTGTGAAGAGAATGGTCGAGACGACGGCCGAGGCGATGATGGAGAACTTCATGGTGAAAGAGAGTGAGAGAGAGAGGTGAGAAAGTGAGGAGGGGTGACTGAGTGAAGAGTGAATGAAGACTGAAGAGCGAGGGAGAAAAAAAAAAGAAAGAGGCGGCGGCGGCAGGCCCTCTTTATATCCAGCAGAAACAAAAGGTGGTATTGTGGCCACGAAAGATGAAAAGAAACGCTGTGGAACTGTATGTCACTGTACGCGCCTCAGCGGGGACGGAGGGAGGAGTGGGGGGAGCCTAAAAAAAATGTCAGAATGGACAAATGTGCTAGAAGCGTGTACCGCAACAGATGGCAACGATTCGCTCCTTCTTGTCAAACTTTAAATATCGAATCTTAAACGTTTATCTTCGCGATACCCCTGGTAAAATTCCTATAATGCCTTTGTGGATACTGACACCACACTAGGCAGGCAGGCTAATGCTTATAAACTCATCCTGAGCATAAGCAACTATACGTGCCCTCACATGGATAACGGTTGAACGGATCGAACGGGTTGCACTGTTAACGGCCTTCGATATGACCACGGGCTGTAGCGGGCTACCGTTGTACACCATGTTGGTCCCCCCCCCTCCTTTCCCCCAGGGCGTGAGTGAATTCGAATACCAAATGACTCGCTGTACTCCAGACGTGGTATTCTCTGTAACCCACCGAGAAAAAGATTCCAGTGCACACAGTAGGACGAGTGAGATTGAGGCAACCAAATCCGGGAGAGTGCAAAGAGTACCGCGCCCATCTTGACAGGTGCATGTATTAAATGATGGCGGTCCCGAGTCAGGTTCTGACATCTTTGACAGATTGGAGCCTATTAAAGTTTGACACTTCTTTTTTTTCTTCCCCTCAAGTTATTCCAGATGCAGCTGTCAAACTCAGTCCAGGGTTTTTTTGTTTGGAAGGTTCTCAGCCGCCTGGGTCGGATTTGGTTTTCTTGACTCGGGATAACAAAAAGCTGATATTCTGTGATTGAATTTTGACAAAACACAATTTGGGAAAAGGGCGAGGGGGGCGTACCCTTCGGTCCTGTCAAAAAAAAAAAAGATAAGAGCAAATGGCGTCGCATAGCATCGTAGACTATGTCAGGACAGAGAAATGGCAGGCAGAGAAAGATAATGACCAAAAAGTGTCTATGGAAATATAGGCGGAGCAAAAGAAAAAAAGAAGGGGCCCGGTTCAGGCGTTTTTTTCTCGGTTGTTTTTTTTTGACATTATTCTATTCTTTTTAAACTGAATCGAATGGTGCTTTTTTTTTGACGTTCTTCGTCATCTTTCTTCCACCTCGTCTTTCGTTGTACTGTATAGACCACCACTGTCTCTTAATCCAGCTCATGCAAGCGCTCCGCTGCAATAGAACCAAAGGCGTGCATTCGATATTCAATTGGTTAGTGCTACATGTACTTGTACTGAACAGAAGAAAAAAAAAGAGATGCGAGTCGAATATACAATGAAGCATGTATGTCGCCTTTTTTTTTTTTTTTTTTTTTTTTTTTTTTGGTCCGCGCCTGTAATCAGTAACCATGAAATAGGTCCAGACTGTTATAGACCGGTCCGAACGTACGAGCGCCATCTGTGAAATATACATACCTTCATATGGTACTCGGCGCATCATCGACGGACGGTTCGTTGAGCGAACTTTGATAAGGCTGTCAAAAGGTTGTCAAAAACGCCACGGGGCTCTTCTGGTAGAGCAACGGACACACCTTTGTATGTCGAGCTCTTTCCATTGCGTTGATATATCATCCGCGTACACGATCAGTTTGATGTTTAAAGGTGATTCTATCTTTTATTTTATTTTTATTTTTCAAGTGCGTTTTGTTGTTGTAAAACTCCAGCAAGGCTACACCGCACAGATGATCGGCACCAAGTACTCAGATATGAGAAGAAAAATAGCATCTAGGGGATCAGATCATTTCATCCGATCATCTAATCGGCATTGTCAATAGACTATGCCGAGGCTACATAGCGATTCGGATGTGACGATCGAAGGTTATTATATTTATTGAATAGATGAGATGAAGGCAACGAAAGGTATATATATACAAAAAGCGGGAGACCTTTTACGGTTCTCTATGGACACTATAATTTATCCGCAGCCGGCGCATCCGGTGCCTCCAGAGGTGGTGTTCGACTTGACCATGGTCATCGATCGCTGTCTCGAGAACACGACCGATCCGACTGTCAGACCAAGAATGACCGCGAAGAACAATGGCACGTTAAAGGTCATGGTCACCAACATGAGCGCATAACCAAGCGTGGTCTCAATGAAGGTCAACACGGCGCGGATCAAATTCTGCCAAACTTCCTTCGCGGTCCAGGGCTGGCGCCAGATATGGACCCAATGGAGCAGAATCGAATTCGAGAGGCCACCTTTACCACTGTTCGTCAACGAGACTGAAGAGTCTGACTTGGCAATGTCCTCAAACTCGCGTGCATTCTCCTCGGCCCATTGAACCTCGAGACCGTTGTGATAGGTCTGGATGGTCTGGAAGAAGAGCGTCAGGAAGAAGAGGGCGAACCAGGTGCCGACATACTGGCTCTGGTTCCGGGGTACCCATTTCTCGAACAGGACATAGTCCGAGAAACCCAGGTGGAAGTACATGCGCATCGCAGGCGGGTTCATGTCGGGGCTGCCCACACCGGCCGCACAGTACTCGGACGACTGAAAACTCAGGGACGAGGCGGTGTCTGAGGAGGCCGAGCACATTGATTTCCAGGTAGCGCACTGGTTCATGTCAGGCATGGCCTTGCACAGGATCGCATATGTGCCCAAGGTGTCACAGTCGGCAGCGTAGGCACCGGGGGCAGGCTTGGGGCATCGTTCACATCCAGCCATGTCCATCTCTGTGCAGATGTCGATGACAAGTGCGGAGGCGTTCTTGGTCGTGGGGAACGAAGAGATCATGGGGGCCTTGGAACAGACCGCAGGACGGGAGGCCGAGGAGGTCTGGTTGGCGGCTGTGCCGCAGAGGGCGACATAGTTCTTGCAGTTGCCCATGTTGGGCATGTCGACGGCGCAGATGTCGGCGAGGACAGAGAAGGGGGTGCACCATTGGTCAGTCTTGGAGGCAGCTTGGCAGGATTTGTAGAGGGAGCATCCGGGCATGTATGGCATCTGGGTGCAGAGGCTATCGAGATCCGTCTGGATGGTTGCGGCTGGCAACTCGAAGGAGACACAGGAGGGATCCGAGGGAGTGGTGAGACAGTCCACACCCTGGGCTTGAACTTGGGTCCTGGCGAGGGCCAGGAGAAGCAGCAGCACCGAAGAGCTAGTCTGGAGGAATGAAAGTGGCTTCATTCCTGATGTGTTGGGTCAGGGAGAGAGAGAGAAGAAAGGACTGCAGGAGGATTTCTCGAGGGGATCAAGGATCAAGAGAAGGGGAATAGAGGGTGGTTCTTATATGCACTCTCTTTTTACTACCACTAACTACGGACGCACCTATGTCGAGGTATGGGCGTGAGAGCGTTGTTCAACGTTGATGTCAAAACAAAGAGAACAAAAAAAAAGGGATGCGCCAAAGGAGGAATGAGGATGTCAAGGGCGATGAGGAGGGCGTACAGCAGGAGAGAAAGGTTGTCAAACCTGTCAAACTTGTCAAAAAGGAGCTAGGGAGGGAAGGGAGTGAGCGGCGCGTGTGTACCCTACAAAAGGAGAGCCAAGGAGAAGGAGAGGGAGCGAAGAGAGAGGTGAAGAGAGGGGAGAAGGGAGAGGAGGGATGTCAAGCTGGGGGTATGAAAGGGAACGCGGCGTGGCGTTAAAAAATAAAAGCGAGACAGAAACTCAATAATTCTATTCTGTCCCAAAAAAGATGGATGGGAAAGACTAGAAAAAGGTTCCTCAGATGGGAGGGCAGAAAAACTTTAAAAAAAGAGTACCTTTCGGGAATGTCAAAAATGGGATAGGAGGGCGGTCTGTCAAATTTTTTTCATATAACAATGGTATTGTATCCAATTCATTCAGTCGTTCCACCCATCGAACCACAACCACACTGCAGCAATGTGTGCATTTTCATCTGCACACAACGACAGCGCCTTCTTTGGTCTTGGATCTTCCTGTCCTTCTATCGGGGGTACCTTCTCCAGCACAACACATGGCGTGAGACACCATCAGCAACGGTAGTCTACCGGCATGTATGGTGCGGGGGCACCTGTCAAAAAGAGGCCCGAGTGGCGGTTAGTGGTCAATGAATGGAGCTGAGGGACACCTTCTGTATAAGACACTCCTCCTCCATTCCTTCTCTTCTCCACTTCTTCCTTCCTCTCTCTCTCTCTCTCTCACTCCAGCTACCCCCTAACCATCTGCTCCTCCAAGACGATACAATAAAGATGCGCTCCTCGCTTTTCCTGGCTGTTGCCTCCGCTATCATCGCCTCCGTCGCTGCTCACGATGGCCCCCACGATACCCCAGAAACACCCTCCGTCTGCTTGACCACGCCTTCCGACGCATCCTGCTCGACTTACTCCATCCCTAATGCCACCATCACCGATGCCATCGCCGATATCTGCAAGACCTCGTCCTTCCTCCCTGGATGCTCACTCAACACCGCCTGCTCTGCAGACTCGACCCTCAATGCCACCTACTGTGCTCCTTTGTCCATTCTGGCCACGCTCTGCTCCGCTCCCGATGACGGCGCCCTCACTGGTGCCGCCTGCACAAAGACTTACTCTGTCTTTTGTGCCTCCAACTCCTTGATCCCCGCCTGCAAGTCCCAGCGTGCCTTCTCCGGCCTCCCCTCGGGCAAGGTCGTCACTGGAACGGTCTACTCAGTCTGCCAGGAAATGCCCATGATGACCGACTGCAAGATCTGTCCCGGCCCCGATGCCACAACCGGCTACAGCATCTGCGACGAGGTCAAGGCTTGGAAGGGACTCTGCCTGAGTATGCCCGACATGACCCAGTGCCCCTCCTTCAACACCATGTGCAAGAACACAACCTTTGCTCCCTTCTGCGATGCCAAATACGTCTCCCCCAGCGGAAACAACGGCAGCACTACCACTACTACAGGGTCTAGTGCCACTCCTACGCCCAATGGCCAAACCAAACCCAGCAGCGCTGGTGCTCTCGTTGGTTCCTGGATCATGACATCGCTCCTCGCCGTCGTTGCAGGCGTCTCTGCCTTTGCTCTGTAAAAACCACACCCTGTATTAATCTCTTTACACATAGTCTATAGTACAAGCACTAATAATACTCATTTTCATACCAGATTGTATATTGTTTTCATCTGTGCTTTATTGCTGCTGTTGTCTGGCGTGCAAAAGAGTTCGGTATCTATGCCTATCTGTAAGGCTTTCGAGGGCACCTCTTTTTGTTGACAAAAGAAAGCCGAATGTCGCTGTTGACTTTCAATCTTGGGCTTAAGTATGCCTCGAGTCTATCCAGGTTCTGGTGAACATTGTTGTCCTTAGTGTTCTCAGAATAACGGGCAGTCGATAGAGGGTGATCGCTTCCGCATACACAGGTACATCTTGCCATCTGACCCTGGCTTTGGTTGTCCTCGTCTTGGTTGTGATGGATATGAAACGAAACACAGTGGTGAGATTCTCTGCCGCGGATGTATCCCAGTTGAAACGCACCGGCAAGCAGAATGGAGTACCCAAGGATAATGGTGGGCATACAGAAGGAATGCCTTGACATGGCGGTCATTCTCAGTATATGGTCATTCATAGGACAGTTGGCTGAGGAAGAATGGGAGGGTAAAGAGCGCGAATATCAGCAGCAGCAGGCACCCAATATCTTTTCATCAAATCAGAATTTATCAAGCTTCTTTCCTGCGGATGTTGGCCTACCGTACCTTCAAGCGCTGCGTCGCGTGTCGACTTGACGCATTGATCCCTCATGCTGCGACCGCTGCGCATAGAAAGTCAATACTGACGCTTAGACATGGAACCACGTACTTGCGCATGAAAGACCCGAACTCGAATGACGACAGTTGTTCCCTTTTTTTTTCGTTTTTTTTTTTTTTTTTTTCGTTCAGTCTAAGACACAGCGCGGGCCTGAGCAGTGTGGGGTTAGTCTCATCTGCGGCCCAGCCAAAGAGAGATTTTTTCAAGTCGTTCAAGGAGGGAAGGGTCGAGGAGAGAAACAGGAGCGGGATCGCTACTGCTGCTATGGGAGCAGAGGTTCCGTTACTACCGCTTTCCCTTCTCTTCCCTTTCTTTGTTCCGTTCCATGCCCCGTCTTCTTGAGCCTTTATCTTGCCTCTCCATCCAACAACTTCCTGGCGCCCTTGGCTTCGGACTCCATCTCGCTTCCCCCATCGTCTCCTACGCACCTTCCCCTGGCGCGCCTCTTCTCCTTCGTGTCATGTTAATAGTGTTCTTCACATCCATCTCTTACCTGTCCTCAACCCCTTTGCCGCTCTTCCATCTCTCCACCCCTCTATAGTCACTGGAGCGATCGCTAGTCCTTACAAGGAAACCTGTATCCATCGTGTCATCGTATCTTCACAAACCACATCATGAACCAGACCCAGGCTGCGCTTCGTGCCTTGCCCAGTGACCTAGTCACAAAGCTATGCCGCTCCAAAGTGACCAGACTGTCGGTAAGCTACCCTTTCGGTTCACAATGGTATGTGAATGCACTTTCAAATCGAGGGCATCCGGAACGGACTAATGAACACCCTGCTTGCTTTATGGAACATAGCTGAAGCAAATGTATGCGCTGGGAAGGTAACAACACATCTGATATCGGCGGCGCTGATACCTACCCAGCACTTCTCCCATAACTAACCCATCGCCTCATCTCGCACTGGACAGACATGTGCTGGAGCCCAAGAACCACAATGCACTGGTGATCCCAGCTCTGTTTCTGCACCAAGAACTGCCCATTCGACTGTCCCATGCGCTCAACATGCTGAACTCGAACCTCCTGCCCTTCAACATGTCGGAAATGCCTACCTTCCAGCACATTGCTAGATCGTACTTGGAAGATATTAGGTAGGTCTCTGTCATCCACTCTGCTCCTCGTCCCCTAATATCTTTGCCCCCCCTCCCTTGGCTGTTATGCCCGCTTTTTTCTCATCAGCATGGCGAAATGACACTTTCGGACAAAGGTGCTGCATTGAAGGGGATGAATGGTGGCATTTGACGGTGGCCTGGAGATGATAGTATTTGTTCTTTTTCTCCACATTCTCCTACCACGGTCAATCTACTTGACCCCCCCTCCCCCTTTTCACATCATGTTTTGTTCCACCTCATTCTCAACATATCCAAACCCATGCCAGGTTCCAGGGCTGTGCCATATACTATTCTTATATATTTGTTCTCACACTATCTTGTACGAACATGATGTAGTTTGATCACGCAGATGCCCAAGCCGTCGACACCTCAGCTTGAGGAGGAATTCACGGCATTGCTCCGGAATCTGGAGCAGCGACACAAGGTGAAGATGTTGACCATCAGTCAAGGGTTCAAGGAGTTCATGAACTCCGTGGCCGCGGCCCAAGGTGCTGGTACTGATGCTGCCGAGATTGGTCATTGTGGACTGCATTTCAACCGCGACACGAACCGATGGACGGTGGATCCACAAACGGACAGGGATATCCAGACATTTTTCAATCGGTTTTACACCATTAACTTGGGTACCCGCCTCTTAATCGGTAAGTCGTTGTTATTCCTCCCCCTCTTCCCCCTCCTTCTCCCTCTTGGTGCTCTTGGCCTTGATGCACTCCCACTTTTTTTTTGGTGCCTGACGGATTATTTCCTGCATAGCCCTTAGTCCGGAACTGCGAAAAAAAAAAAAAAAAAAAAAAAAAAACTAGCGGTGCATACCATGACATCAGACTAACCACCAAAGGAGCAAAACGCGACCAAACCAATAGGTGAGCAGCTCGCACTTCATGACCGAGGACTAAACCTCGTCCAGCGTGTCCATCCTCTCTCGATCTCCAAGCGCGCGATCCAAGATGCGCAGCGGGTGTGCTCTGCCCATTATGGCCAACCTGCACCATCGGTGTTGATCCAGACCCCCAATCCGGATATCTCGGCAACGTACGTGGAAGAGTTCCTGCATCGCAACATTTTCGAGCTCCTCAAGAACGCCATGCGCGCTACCTGCGAGACGCATCTTCAAGAGGGTGCGCCGGTCTCACTCAGCATGACTGCTCCCACGGGGCCAGCGACGGGATCAAAACTGCCACCAATCACGCTCACGGTCGTGGATGGTGAGGAGGACGTGACGATCAAGATCGCAGACCAAGGCGGTGGATTGGCTCTGTCCGAGCTGGACAAGGTCTGGAGCTATGTGCATTTCGCCAATTCGACAGCGGCGGCCTCTGTTTCGCGGTCGCAGAAGGAAGGAGGGGTCTCTGCGGGCACTGTGGCGTTTATGGGCGGACTGGGGAGCGAGGTTAAGGATTACTTGGATCTGCCGCTGAGTGGATCGGGACACGGGTTGCCACTGGCCAGGCTGATCGCCAAGTATTTCGGAGGAGATTTGTCCCTGTACTCGATGGAGGGCCATGGCACGGACTCGTACCTTTCGCTGTATCGGGATGTTGACCATTTGGAGAATTTCCCGGAAGTCGACGAAGAGATGTTGGCGGAGGTGGATGTGTTTGTGAACGAGCTTCTGGATGAGTGTGTTGGTGCGGAGGAGTCGAGCGTCGTTTCTGGATTGCGACTCAAGGCGCCGCTTCCAACGCCGGTAACGTCCTTACCGTCGAGCATGGTTCTTGGATTGAGACAGAGCCAGGGCCAGGCCAACGCTTACAGCAGCACCAGCACCGGCAGCAGCACTAGCAGCACTAGCAGCACTAGCAGCAGCAACAACAGTAACATTAAGAGCGCAAATATGCCACTGGATATTGGGTCGATTACTCCTCGCAGCGGCACGACTTCGCCCGCGTTGTGAAACGCAAGCATGTGAAGATGAATTTAACAAGGCCGAACCAAAATGGGAGGCGTCAACAGATTTCTTTCTTAAATGAAGCTGTTTTGTCATGGATGTGAGCCCTGTCCGGTCGGTCCATGCCCTACGGGCCTATCGACAGGACCTCGCAGGCAACGACAATCCCGTGCAATTGACAACACACGGGGTCTGCAAAAGTAGCCAGCGGAAATAGCTTTCAATATGAATTCATTTTTTTGAAATTGCATAAGAGTTCATTGATGGTTGTGGCATCGTGCACACTGCACCGCTCACAGGCACGGGAACGTGCCATCTATCATATGGGTGACACATGCTACGCAGACCTGATCACAGAGAAGGAAGAAAACAAGAAAAACAAACACGCAAGCTATATTACAATGTGGGAGAATGGGATAATGCTACAAGGGATGTCCTAACAGGCATCACGAAAAACAAATAAAGAAAAGAAAAGGAAATGGATGCTTTTTCAAAAAAAAAAAAAAAAAAAGAAACTGAAAATCAAGAGGGCGGCGCCTGGTATGCGAGTTCGCGTTGTCGTTTGTTCCTCATCGTTAATCGTCCGTTATGGCCACTGTCGTTGCGAGTTGGGACCATTTAGCGACTACATGGCACTGGATAGATGTGCGGAATGTCCTGCAGCCGCTGATCATCCAGTCCCGAGCCATGGACATCATTTCTCTGGTCCATCAGTCTGGACTCAAGTCGGCTTGCCTTCTCTTGTAACACCCGGTTCTGTCGCTCGAGCTGCTTGATAAAGTCGACTGCCTTGAAGAGGATAGTCGACTTTGAGCTGTTGACGTCCTTCAGGTCCGGGATGATGTCCGTCATGTCCTTGAATCCGTTGCGGATCGTATTCCGTCGCTTCTGTTCGGACGCGATATGGTTCGCTCGCTTCTCCTCCTCCGTCAACAGTTCCTTGTAGGGCTTGCGCTTTGTCGTCGCCATCGTGCCCTGCGTCGCCGTCGTCGCCGCATCGGACACGGACCCATCTGAAACTGAGGTGTGTCGTTCTCGGCTGTCCTCTTTCCTTTCCCGTGACCGAGAGGGCGACGAGGGTGAGGCCGACGACGCTGGGTGCTCGTCCTCATCCCTCTTGTTCTTTTTTGAATTGTGAGTGCCGTTGTTGCTGTTGTTGAGAGACAGTTTTGAGAGCTGCTGAATTGGAGTCGACATCTTGTTTGATTCCTGACTGAAGGACATGCCGCGCCTTGTTTCGGTACCTTTGTTGGATTTGCCGCGTTTGGTAGGGTTCGACATGGGTGTCGGGAGGGTATAGGAAGGAGAGCCGGGCGAGACTGGGGATTCGCCCTGGCTGAAATGGCCAGGGAGGGAGTGTGAGCCACTGAAGCTGGACTGGGACGAGGGCGAGGTCAGGTCAAAGTCCATGGAGCTGTTGAGCATGCTCGGGTTGGCGAGCGAGGAAGATGAGGATGAGGTCATGTAGGCGCTATCGAGACTGAATCCGCCGGGCATGGTCTCGGGTGTGAAGAGAGGGAGATTGGGCAGGTTGGGTATTGTGCTTGGGTCGAAGGTGAAGTCTTGGTCGACGACCAGCGTGTCCAGGAACTCTGAGAAGTAGCGCTGCTCCGAGGGGTTGAAGAGCTGCATGGATGGATCGCCTGTAAGCGGTGGTGGGGGCGAGGTAGGCAGATTGAGGAAGTCTTGGTTCGACAGCTTGAAGTCTAGGTGTGTTTGTCGCGAGAGGGGGCGTCGATGCTTTCTGGTTAGTTTTCTGAGGAACACCGAAGTCTGGTATTCGGAGAGGGAGAGGGAGGAGAAGAAGGGATGCTTACCGTCGAATCCGAGGGGCTCGCCAAAGAGGCCATGGCTCGGGGGCGCGAAGGAGAGGGGCGATGGGGGTCTGAAGCCCGAGTCGGTGTTGAACATGTTCATGGCTGGAGAGGGATGTCGCAGGGAGGGCGGAGGAATGTGGAGAAAGAAGAAAGAAGCGAGGGGTGTGGCAGGATATGTAGCTAGGCGGTGCAGGGGTGCAGGTGTGGGGTGTGGGGTGGAGATCGGAGATCTGGATGGGAAGCAGGGATCCACGTAATCAGGCCGGGAAGGAGGAGAAGGAGGGATGGGGATGGGGGAGACTGGGGATGAGGAGGAGGGAGGAGAAGAGAGGGAGGAGGAGGAGGGAGGGGGGAAATAAAGGGAGGCCAGGGAAGGCCAAGTGACTACTCGTCCGCTTTCCGCGCTCTGTCGGTGTGGCTGCATACAGCGACACACCCAGAACCTAGTGCAAGGCGGGTTTACTGAATTCAGTAACAGTAAA
The DNA here is from genome assembly GCF_025024155.1 of Gamsiella multidivaricata. Classification (NCBI taxonomy): domain Eukaryota; kingdom Fungi; phylum Mortierellomycota; class Mortierellomycetes; order Mortierellales; family Mortierellaceae; genus Gamsiella; species Gamsiella multidivaricata. The sequence continues at coordinate 122,908 of NW_026251753.1, forward strand.
GAGTAAAGAGTAAAGAGCAAAGAGCAGCTCAAACAAACACATACACAATAGTCTACACACACCATATCCCATGTTTCGATGAGCCAACTGATTGGCCCGCCCTTGGATCGACAGCATCCCCCCAGGTATAACCGCCTAGACTACAGTCACCTATTCTCGTCTCGGTCGCGGTAAGCGCTCCTCCACTGTACATCCGCAGGTACATTCCATACAGGCTGTCCCCAAGGGCTCATCTTTAATCATTAATCTCCACGCAATAAATATATCAATCCTTTGTCCTAAACCTCACGCGACTCCAGCTCGCTCCGGCCTCGTCTACACCTTCGTCTGCATCTTCGTCTGCACCCTCGCCTGCACCTTCGCCTGCAACTGCAATTGCTCTGCAGCGGTCATGCACCGTCCTGCGTAAAGATATATCTCCCTCCACTCGGAATGAGGTCAGTGCTGCTCTCGCTCACCATCTCTTATTTTCTTTCTATAAGCTGGCTACCATTTCCTATGACTAATGTCCACCAGATCGAGCTCCCGTTAGCTTTCTCAGTCATTTCAAAAACTTGTCACATAATATGCAATCCCTTGGAGGTACAAAGGAACAGAGAATCTACCTTGTTCTTCCAAACTGATCGAGTAGACTACTTTACCTTCACTCCATCTCCCGCGTGGAGTATTCACTTTACCGCGCTAAACAACAACAATGCAACCCAAACAAAAATAAATAAACACAACCAGCCCTAAGCTACTAACAAGTCCTAATGTTGGTTTGACGTGGCATGGCATGGCAGACAATACAAAGGAATACCAGTAGACAAGTACTCGTCGCATTGCAATTTGTGGGATAAAAATGGGACCTCTCATCGCTGTCTTACCTGATTGGCTGAACACAAACCGCGGGCTCACCAGCGCCATACCACCCTCAGCATTTCGTCTCAGAGGAAGGACCCTCCTCCTTCTCCACAATAAGGCTCCCTAAATGCAAATCACCCCTCTCGCCTCTTCTCTAAGTGCACCCTCCCCTTCTGCGCCCAGCGCAGACGAGTGCGCCTCCAATGGTCCGATGCTCTCCATCCAAACACCACTTGCATGAGGCCGTGCATTAATCAACCTGTCATCCTCACCTTCGACAACTGTCTTGTCGGTCCTCCTATCCTCAATCTCTTATTGTTTCACTCTCTGAATCCATCAGCGAGCATCCGCATTCATAGTTGCGACCCCCCTTCCTCCCGCGCTCGGCTCACACACTCGGCTGCGTTCTAAACGCATATCTCAACCTCAAAATGACTTCGACCATGAGACAGCCGCTACCGCAGCTTCGTATTATCCAGCAACAATTCGATCGCCCAGACAAACGGCGCTACTCGACCACAACCTCGTCCCAATCTGCCGGGAATGGTAGGCATCCGTGGTTGCTTAGCCCAATACATTCTTTTTATTAATTATAGCCTATTAAAATTCAACTGACACAGGTCGTTTTCATTTCTTTTCGGTCGTCATCAGCGCGCACTTCGAGGGAAGATAGTATGGATGGATGCAGTGGCCAGCTGTCAAGCGGTGAGGGCAGCAGTCAATCATCAACTTCAGAACCACCCAACAAAATCCGGAAGAAGCCCGGCCGCAAGCCCAACCCAGCATCTCCAGCCGTCAGAAAGGAGCAGAACAGAGCAGCCCAACGAGCGTTCCGCGATCGCAAGGAGAGACATCTCCAGGAGATGGAAACCACCATCAGGGAGCTTAGAGAAACTAACTCTCAAATCACCCAACGGTCGCAGCAGGATGCACAGCAGTTCAAGGCTGCGCTTGAGGCACTACAGAGTGAGAATTATTATCTGCGCCAAGTCGTGTTTTCGTTCGAAACGGCGTTGAGCAAGGGCGGACACGTGACAATGCTCCACGAGGTCAAGGCAGAGCTCTACCATCGCCACTACGAGAAGCATATCACGAAGAAGCCAGCAGGAACAACCTCATCAGCTCGCAACCTGCAACCGCCTTCTCCAACCATACCGTCCATCTTTTTACCGAACGGCAACGTCCCTCTCCAACTGAACCTGGAGAAGGCCTCACAGCGAACCCAGGGACAGATACTCGGCCAGGCAGTAGCTGTCACTTCATCAAAGTCAGCCATCCCTTCGGTCGACACCACCGCATCACCGGCCTCGCAACCTCACTTTCTCTCGGCAAATTCCCCGTCGTCCTCGAAGGCCCTGTCTTCAGCTCTATGGGACGCATTTGAGGATTCTCGGGACGATACCATATTTTCTGTGAACGACAGCATCCTCAGCAGATCAACATCGCCACTGTCGCTGGCACACTCAACCAACGGTAAACTCGTTAAATCGATCACAGCGTACGAACCCATGTCTGTGCCACGACCTTTCTTTACCGAAACAGGCGCCTATCTCGCGAAGCGGACAGAGTACACCAAGAACGGCACCGTATTCGATGAGCTTCAATCATCACTTTTCCCACCAGGAACGCTTCAGTCGATTGTCCATACGGGACTGGCGACGCCGCTGGAAATTGTGAACGACATTTCACTACTGGATCAGTTACACGACCGTCGTCCTCTCCGAGATCCTGTTATTTCACCCGGTCAAGCTGCCATCACATTTTCCGCCTCCCCCATCGATTCTTGGGCAAGCGCACCGACGTCGATCTTGGATGACGAAGACAGCAATGAATTTCAGATTGCATCGATCACACTGGGACTCGACGACGGGCTGAAACAGGATGTGATCCCGAGCGTTCGTCTGCAGCTCGAGATTCAGGTCTTGGCATCTGCACCCCCCGCTGTGGACCCCAATATCGATCCCAAAATCTATGCTCTTCCGCATGACCTACGCATTGACCTGATTCCATGCCCGAGACTGCGTGCGCAAATGATTCTGCACCAGAAGAGGTTTGATGTGGATGAAATGTGTCATCTCTTGCTCAACGGCGCTATTTGCCACGGTCATCCTCTGGACCCAACCAGCTGGGAGCTTCCGGAGCCGTTCTTTGATCGATATGGGTTCCTACTGGGAGAGGAGTTGTTGGAACTTCGGAACAAGGTTTGGCCAAAGAAAGATGAACCCTTGCCAGGTAAGGTTTTACGGGCTTGGATGGAAGAAAGATATGCATGCATGCTTGCTTGCTTGGCTGTGGAAGGAAAGATGGATATGTATATGTGTGAATGTAGCTAACGATAAAAAACATGGCTATCTATTGAAATTAGAGATATCAAAGGCGCATTAGAGAAAAAAAAGAAAAAAAAAAAAAAAAAGGAAGAGCGCGCAAAGATGCTTTAAGCGCGTGCTGGGCACGCCATATACTTCGATTCCGTTTCTCTATGTTATTTATCCATCCATTCTGTTGTATTTTATATGTTATGCACAACCATACTACCAATACCTTCTATTCATCCCTTCATAATCTAAATAATCTAATGTACATCATCGATAAAATATTGTTTTGAGCTCGACTCTGCCAGACGATAAAACGACGCGTAAAGGCGAGGTGATATCCGTATTCATAGCCATAACATGTCTTCAATGACTCCGCTGTATCAACAAAGGCTGGAACAAGTACATCAGTTTTCTTAAAGTAAAACTCGCTCACGCAAAGGACAAAAACAAAGAAGCCAAGTAGAATGCCATTCATTACCCTAGAGGAGAAAAAAAAGATATCCGTTCAAAAGAAGTGCCCCAACTCGGAGTTGAACCGAGGACCTTCCCATTACGAGTGGGACGCTATAACCACTAAGCCATTGGGGCGGGAACCAATCAAGTTCTTGATGCTCCGATTGGTGAGTGAGATTTTAATCCTATTGATTTCATCCAGATGCAAATATAAATCACGTGATCGTATGATCACGTGATTCAGGAACCCTCACTTACTCGAACTGGCAAAAAAAAAAGTGAGTATAACTGGACCCACACTGTCCGTGTGGTGCGCTGCTTGCCAACCATGCAAAAGGGAGTTGCCTTAGCCCCGTGCTCGGCCCAGACATAGCGGACCGGACGCTGCTGAACTGCTTGCAAGGGAGAAGGCGGTTGACAACCATGGAAGGGATGGAGAAGATGCCCTTTTTGTAACAAAGAGTTTTCGACTTTTTAACACGCTGATGCAGGCCGGGAGAATGTGGGTCGGCTCTATATTGGTGGAAAGGACGACTGTAGTAGATCATTGCTAGTAAGATCTGATAGATTCGCAGGGTCAATCGACTCGAGAGACAAATAAAGAAACGATAATTTTGTTTTTTTCTTTTTGAACGGGAAATTGTCGAGGGTCGCGTGCTGTGCGATGAATGAGAGGAATACGACGCGTCACTTTGCAATATGAAAAGATGTTGCCATCAAGAGGCTTCTTATCCGAAAATGAGGCGCGTCTTTGCCGCATTAGAGGCGTGCGCACAGGGGTACAGGGTTAGATCACCAGCTGAGTGACAAATCCAAGGTGACCGTTTTTGCGTGGGGCAGGATCGCGATAACCTCCCAGACAAGAACGTTCACACACTCTCACTTCGTAATAAAGAGCTTTTTTTTCTTCTCCTTTTCCATTCCATTCTACATTCACTCCATTCACCAACCGCAATGTTCCGCCTGATCACTCCTCTCAAGGCCGTCTCCCGTGCTGTCCCCGTACGTGTTCTCCACTTCTCACTTTCTTGATCGCGTCCCAAAAAAACAGCTCATTGTCTTTATGGCCGTTTGCTTAATGACAATTGCTATCAGATCATTCAATTGATCAACATATCTCCCGCACACATCAAATAGAGACACGCCTACTCCACCTCCACCAAGTCTTCAGGCGGCTCTAGTAAGTTACTAACCGTTGGTCTGCCTCTCGGTGTCGCTGCTGCTGGTAAGAAACCGATCCCATATACCTCTGCTTCCTTCAATCTAGCGCTTTTCCGAGTATCTTTGCAATGTCGTTTGCGGTCTATACTCAACCGAGGTTTCATGCCTCGATTATCTATCCATGTCTTTCCAGATCCCACTCACTCACTCTCTTAAACTCCTACCTTGTGAATTGTGGGCCTTGCAATATTTGGAGTCAAATTCTGCAAGTCGTGCTCTCTTGCTGATCTGACGCCTTCGGCTCCTCAATTTTGATTTCCCACCCTTGTGATATAGCCGCCTACGCATACTATGGGGACAAGCTAGGAGGCGCTGCTGCTGCCGCTGCTCCCAAGGCTGAGGCTGTTGTCGCTGCCCAGAAGGAACCCGTTTCCTCTGCTCTGGATCCCAATGCCTTTGTAGACTTCAAGCTGAAGGACGTCAAGAAGGTGACCCATAACACCAGCCGCTTCACCTTCGAACTGGAGGAGGATCAGAATCTGGGATTGGATGTTACCTCTTGTGTCGTCACCAAGTTTATCAAGGAAGATGGCAAGCCTGTTATTCGCCCCTACACCCCTACCTCCGACAAGAACCACACCGGCTCGTTCGATTTTGTTATCAAACACTACGAAGGTAATGGCTTCATAGGACACGAGACCGATCCGAAAACTCGGCAGCCCCGACGTATTTTGTGTTTCCTCGACACCATTGATTTTCACAGTGCAGCGGGAAATCATCTATCCGGCACGAACGAAACATGATATCCATAATTAACGCGCGTCCTTTGGATGATATCATAGGCGGACCAATGTCTACGCACATTCACAGCATGAAGCCCGGCGACACTCTTTCTATCAAGGGTCAGTATCTATACACTGCACAGCACGGATTTATTTCCATCTATTTCTTCCACCACAGCGGGACGGAATACTTATCACGGATCGTTTCTTGTTACATGGATGACCCATGTCCTCTAGGTCCCATTAGCAAATACCCTCTCAAGGCCAACCAGCACGAGACCGTTAGCTTGATCGCTGGAGGAGCCGGTATCACTCCCATGATCCAGATCATTAGTGGACTCCTCAAGGACAAGACTGACAAGACCAAGATCAACCTGATTTATGCTAGCGTCTCGCCCGACGATATCATCTTGAAGGACGAGCTCGATGATTTTGCCAAGGCACACCCTGATCGCCTCAAGATCACGTATGTTGTCGACAAGCCCGTCGAAGGTTGGAACGGCCCTACTGGATATGTCACTAGCGAGTTGATCAAGAAGTCCATTCCCGAAATTGGCAAGGGTAACACCAAGGTCTTTGTCTGCGGACCCCCTCGTAAGTTATCGAGTGCAATGATCCTTGAATCTATACGCTACAAATAACCAGCGTGCTATTATGTTGATGAAGTATTCTCATATTGTCACGCGCTTCTTATTCGGACCTCTTAGTTATGATGAAGGCCGTCAGCGGCGTCAAGGGACCCAATTTCACTCAAGGCGATGTCGGTGGTGCATTGAAGGAGCTTGGATTGACCAACGACAACGTCTTCAAGTTTTAGAGACACAGCCCGCAAGAGATCCCAGTCTCGTAGTCTTCGTAATATAATAAACATTCATGAATACACGAATTTTAAAACCCTTCGTCTCGAAAGGGTTTACACCCTACCTCACGCTCATCCCTACGACACAGCACTCAGCACCTTTGTCGCCACAAGCATCACCCCTGCTCTTCAGCCTGCTAATGAGGAACACTCGCAGGTGAAGAAAGTAAACCAACCACAATCAACACCATGGTGGATTCCTTAGAGAGCTCATCCGCTCTCTCAAGAACGACCGAGACAACAGTAACACATGTCAATGGCAACTCTATACAAGGCACTTCTATTCTGGAGGTTAGGAACGGGCAGGACCCAGGACGTGGGCGCGGGTTCCATCGTTCGGACAACGTATCGGACTCTGATAGTTCCAGCAGCGATGATGGGATCGAATGGGACAATTCTGGGTACTATACTTCAGAGCACACCTCGGAGGACGATGGTGGCGATGGCTACAGCTCAGACGACGACGCAGAGGACGAGAGCGACGGAGCATACGATGAACAAGATAGGCAGCGACTTTTAGCGTCTTCGAGTAAGGTACGGGTTGGGGGCATGGGCGTGGGGATGCGAGTCGGCGAAACAGGCACAGGAACAACCATTGGACTTGACTTTGAACGGGATAACATTCAAAATGACGGGGACTATGACGTCCTGCCATTGATGAATGTTGGTAGTAATCTCTCTCGACAACGTCGTAAAGGCAAATCAGGAGGAGACGGGATAGGGGGCCGGAGAGAAAGGTCGAGGAGAGGAAGCCAGAGGAATCAACGCAGGTCGCTACACACGGTCGTGCCTGTCTTAGGGCAAGGCGCCATTCGAACAGAGCAGGAACAATCGATAGTGAAGAGACAGCTCAGGATAGAGATGTTCTGGAACGTGTTTTATGTGTTTGCATGGTAAGAGCTCTTCTTGAAGGATTCACGGTCTTGATGGCCTCACAGGGTGTTTTTATGCTGAGGTCAAACGCGCCATCTTCTGTTACTAATGTCTGCTTTACGTTTTTGCTAGGTACGGATGCTCAACATCCTTATCATTCTACAATAAGTGGTTGTTTTCGCCACTCCACTATAACTTCCGTTTCCCACTTTTCACAACGTGCCTCCACATGGTAGCAGAGTTTGTGCTTGCATCCCTTACTCTCATAATGATCCCTTCCTTGCGGCCAAGCGCAGCACCATCAGTCAAAGATTTCGGGTATGCAGGAAACAGGTTTTTTATATGGATATTTGCAAAAGGACGGATGCTTTCAGGATTCTGTTGACACCAATGGACTTTACCTTTTTTTGCCATAGAACAAAGATCATGCCATGCGCGGTGGCATCTGGTCTGGATATTGGACTGAGCAACAACAGCCTAAAGTCGATTACCCTCGCCTTCTATAGTAAGGATTATGTTTATCGACAATGCGATCTAGTAGTACAGGGTCTTACAGTAGGCTTTATCTCTTTTCTTTTCTTTTCTTGCCTTTTTTTTTTTTTTTTTTTTTTGCTGATAGCCATGTGCAAGTCTTCGTCTCTTGCATTCGTGCTGCTGTTCGCGTTCGCTTTCAAACTGGAGAGACCAACCTGGACCTTGGCAGGAGTCATCGGCGTGATCTGCGTTGGGTTGTTCATGATGGTCATGTCAGAGGCGGACTTTGTGCTGATCGGGTAAGGGTCATCCCTTGCGTGGACTACTTTCGCTTTGTTCACAAACACTCCAAGAAGGAGGAGTCTTAATATTCGCAATTACTTGGAAACTAGATTTATTCAAGTGATGCTGGCGTCGGTTCTAGGAGGACTGCGGTGGTCCTTGACACAGCTGCTGCTTGAGCGGACGGATACGAAATCGGGCAGTCTGGCCAATCCAATCTCGACCATCTTTTTTCTCTCGCCTATCATGGGAATCTGTCTCTGTATCGTTGCAGGGATGTTTGAAGGATATGGAGACATTTTCAGGTCCGAGTTCTTTTCGACAGTAGGATCGAGCTTTGGCACCTTGAGCTTGTTATTCCTGGGAGGCATCTTTGCATTCACTATGATAGTGGCAGAGTTCAATCTGATCGCCAGGACTAGTGTCGTGTCATTGTCGGTCTTGGGAATCATTAAGGTATGCTGAATTGTTTTATCTCCGTCGTTAGTGTTTGTGAGCCACAGATAATGCGTGGCCGCTAAAAATGTCTATCTGCATTCAATAGGAGGTCGTTACCATTGTGATCTCTTCGTTGGTTTTCCATGACCGGCTCACAATCATCAACATCCTGGGACTCGTTGTTACACTCTCAGGCATCGGTTTCTATCACTACATGAAGTTGCACGAGCTGAAGTCAAGGGCAAGGAGGGCCGCTAAAGAGATTATGGAGCTGAATAGTGCTTCTTCTACGAATCGCATCGATAGAAGCGTAGACCTTGCACCATTCCAAGATTACCGACGGAAACGACACTCAGGACGATCAAAAGGTAGATCGGGGCATCGATCTCTTAGAGAAGAGGCGCGGAACAATGTTGAAATAGAGGGGCGAAGAGCAGGATCGAGCGAGGGCCTTTATGGCCGCGAGCTGATGGGGCCCAACGGTGCGGAGCAAACTGTGGGGCGCAGTCAATTGATACGCGACCTAGATGGTACTTCACCAACTAACCTCAATAGTTCATAGAATAGCAATATATTAATATAATAATCATCGAAAGTAGTAGCAACAGGACACAGCCTGAAGGCATTTGCATAGATCTTCAGCATAAGAAAGGCAGCATCATGAAGACGCGTGCAGAATACGCGTGCAAGATACGCGTTGACATGCGCGTGTGTGCACTATAGCAGCTGCCTAAGAATAGATGATGCTCTTGAAACGTGTCACTACGCCTACTTCCTTCGTGCTCGACCCTCGAGACGCTCTCTGTTCTCCTTTCCCACCAACTTGTCGACAAGACTGCACTTCATCGCTCAATTGATGCCTCGGAATGAGTGTAAAACCTGACCCTGCTCGGGCAACGTCTCCTCCATCAGCATCCACACTCCCCGCAACAGTGTCGCCCATCGCACAGGTCCATCAGCAACCCCAGGAACACTCTGCACTTCCGCTCCATCGTCTAGAGAGCTCCTCAACCTCCAGGACAGGGACACCCACCTTTGCATCAGGATACAACCTCCCCCACTCCTCTGAAAGTGGCGATTTTCGTGCAAGTCATAGCCCCTTCATTCCAGACGTGCCCGTGAACGACAGCAATACCTACACTGGACGTCCTGTACTTGATTCCAGTCGTCGCTACTCCAGCGGATACCCATCGATCGCCTTAAGCAGCGTCCAAGCATCCCCGACATCTGGTGGTTCGACTCTAGCCAACAAGCGTCTATCTAAGTTTGGCGGTCAGGCTCTAACACTTGCGCCCACACCAGAATCGCCTTCTGCCGGCCAGGTGGCGAACACGAACACGAGTGCGATTATCCATACACCCACGAGTGCGACCATCCATACGCCCACAAGTGCTATACCGACAGCAATTAGGAGATCAATAAGTGGATTTCACACCTTCGTCCCAGACTTTATCAATTCGCCACACGATCCGGATCATAGTTCATTCAGCTCGGGCCTACAATCCCCTGCCTTTTCGATCTCATCCTTTTCAGGAATCATCCCGAGCTCGAATTCTATATCGAGCATTCATAGCGCAGGACAGTCAAAACCCCCGGCCCTTGAGCACAAACATCCTATCACTGTTAAAGACTTTGATAGCATTCTTCTTCTGGGGCCTTCACAGCAGGCAGCCATCAAGACACTTTGTTCCAATAGGGTTCTACGTAGGATTGATACGATCGGGTGGTACTCGATACTTGGCGCACAAAAGTTTCCCACGATAATTTCGAGGTATGAGGACGCAGCAGGAGCAATTTGAGGCCCTATTTCAGATGATCATGGATGCTGGAGCAAAGGGTGGATTCGCTGGATATGGTTCTAATGTTCATCACACATTGTACTACAACAGCCAGGACGCATACGATATCGAAATGGCGACAACATGCATGGCGATCGAGTTCGGTATGAATTTTTGGATTGACAAGTTCTGATCAAGCAAAGGATATAAGGACACTATTTGGGGCCTGGACTGACACCATGAAACATTGCTTTAATAGGCGCTAACAATGCGCAGACACAAAACTTCAACACACTGGTGCTGCAATTGCTTTCGCAGATAAAGCTCATCAAAGATCGGGATTACAAAGGGTAGGCTGAATATCATATATGATTTGATCCGCAGGTCGATCACTCAATAGTACAGCTAACGCGAAGCATTTTTTTCTTTCCATCTATAGCGATATACCCAGTCATGCCTACAACGCCTTGTTCCTGACGAGGATCTTTCTCAACCATTTCATCTCCCACCTTTCTTCTGAAGAGATGATTTCGTTCTTTGAAGGTTAGTTGTGAATTACTACGGGTGCGGTTGGAGCGTTCTCGGATATTTAGCCCTAACTGCTATGACATCTCTTCTCTTACAAGGATCCGATCTGTCGGCTGAGGCACAGTTAGAAGCTCTGGGAGTTGTCTCATTTAAAGGATGTAAGCTTGGGGTAGACCAGGCATTGGTTTCCGATCCACGGTCCTATGCGGAGCAATTGATTCAAGGAGTAATAGGCATTATCCTCAATTTGGACGCAGGGTAAGGCAGTAGGAAGTAAGACGAGTCAGCGCGAACTATGCCAGAATTTCTTAAGATGCTGACCATACCTTCTGTTGGCTAGATCATCCCCCTCCGCATACGAATTTTACGAGGAAGCCCTCAATCTGATAATCGTAATGGCGTCCACTCAACTACAGCACCCAACATCGGAGCCGAGCGAGAAGAACTACTTTTTGAATTTGGTGCTGGAGAAGTTCAGGTAAGGGCAGCCTCTTATACAAGCGCGATATTGAATATATGCTACCGAAATATAGAACTTGATTACTGATCATCGTCCACATTTTCTGGATCTAGTCAACTAGCGGACCAATTGACCCTGCGGCTTCTCTGGAACTTTACAGATCAACGGCCAGGTCCACCATTGGCAGGAGGACTTGTATACAATGCCTACAGCTATTTGTTTGCAAAAGCAGGATCGTCGCCATCTTCAGAGGCGCATCCTATAGCGGACAGGAGCATTTTGGTCCTGCTACTGCTCCATTCTCAGGCGAAGGGAAATCCTGAATGGGACGCATTCAAGAGATCCATCCAAAACATCCGCGACGAACGAGGTAGAGATATTTTTCTTTTTTTGCTTCTGCGCTGAGAAATGTTAATACGTACATTCCGCTTGCAAGTGATCCAACACTTTCCTACCGTTTATTTCAACTAGGTCCCATGGCTGATGATGTAAAGGACAATATCATTTTCACTCCGTTCCGCAAGATTTTTCATGTTGTTTGCCAGTACGCCAATGCTCATCATTTGTCGGTGCTGGAGGTCCTTTCTGCGTTGCATTCATTCGACAAAACTGATCTCATCAATGTACACCCGCATAATATTTAGGCAAATTCACTGCGAAGAGGTCTGCCTACTCCTGCATGTGCTGCTCGTCGAGAATACGTACTTCAGGACATATGTTTTGTCACGGACGGACCCGGAAACCTTGGTGAGTAGCTGTTTGATATTTGCAGATGTTCATCTAGATGCGATATATGGGCGTGTCATTGATTTTTATGTTACTTTTGTTGCTTTGTAGTATCTTCCTATCCTCCGCATGGTCTACGAAGGCGTCGAGGGCAGAACAAATTACTCGCAGGTTTATGTCCTTCTGGTGATTTTGCTCCTGTTCAGTCAGGACGACGTATTTAATGAAAGCATTCAAAAGATTGTAAGTCGCCTGCCATGGTTATCTTTATAGCATGCTGTTATTTGACCGGAGCCCTGCATGCACAAGTACCCTTGTTGCTAACGCCTCATTTTTCGCTTCTTTTCACCAGCCAATGACGTATCAGCCCTGGTTTACCGAGAGATTACTCAAGTCGATTTCGCTTGGAGGACTGGCTGTTGCAATTATTATTAGAACTATTCAGTATAACCTGGCACAACACAAGGTACTATTTTTCGAGATGAACAAGTTGCCTACATGTGAGGTGATATCGGATCTCAACTAACACTTTTTTCGTCTAACGCCACGTTCCAGGACGTGTACTTTCACACAAATTCATTAGCAATTCTTGCCAATATGTCGAATTCATTACAGGACATGCATCCATACGTATCACAACGGCTAGTAACACTGTTCGATATTGTTGCGAGGAGGTACCAGAAGCTGGTTACTAAGCACGCGCAGCTGGATGAAAACATTGAAAAGGTAGGCAGCGTTTTATGCAACTCTACTATTATGTACTCAAGAAATATTGTACTGCAAGGTCTCCCTAACACCTTCTTTCTTCTGTTTTTTCTTACTTTGTTGACAGAATGCTGATGTGATTATTTATGGCGATATGGTGGTATTGGTCCTGGAGATCATCAACTCGACCCTGACCCACAAGCTGAAGACCAACCCGCAGCTGGTGTATTCGCTCCTCCACAAACAGGAGATGTTTGCATATTTCCGTAACGATCTCAAATTCAAGGATCTGATCCAAAACATTGAGCAGGCGGTCAATTACTTTCAACAAAAGGTGTCCGAGGCCAACATCAAGGCTCCGACACCAGAGGAGGTTGCACAGGTGATCCAGACAGCGTCCAGGACGTGGCCTCCTAACCTGATGAAGACGTTTCCGGACATCAAGTTTGAGTATGAAGAGGAAGAGCAGGCGAACGAATTTTTTTGTCCGTATGTCTGGTCGCTGTTGTACCGGAATACGTTTGTGTATTGGGATGAAGAGAAGGCGAAGATTTTACATGATTATAGAACGGTGAGTTTTTTTTTTTTTTTTTGCGCAATATGTTTGTGTGTTGGTTTTAGCATGGTTGTGTTTTTGCAGATTTACTTATTCAATGGTTTAATTTTCATTATCTTTTTTAGGTGATGAATGACGAGAGTGCCTTCGAAGGCGTGCCAACTGGGGGTCAGGCACCCCTTCCATGAGCGATCAAGATAGAACACGCGATGGGAAACAGACCCCATGGATCACGGCAGTTCAATAATGGTAATGATAATGACATAATTAAAAAAAAAAACTCTCTCTCTTTATTGGTAATTTTACGTCAAAAATGGAGCGTATATCATTTTGAACAGGCGTTGTATGCAACTTCAAGGAGAGGGGGGCGTATCGTAATAGCAAGAGTGGACTGGCGTCCTGGTTCTTTTTTTTTTCCTCCGCAGGTGAGCAACAGCAGGATCAATCACATGGATGGCTGTATAACTGTAGCGCAAATGTTCCGAGAGATGACAGAAAAAAAAATCCGGTGTTCTTGCAGGAATGCTGAAGAGATAACTCTTAGAAGCAAAAGATTCGTAGCCCCAACCTGTTTCTGAGTGATTGTATCTATTCTGGTTATAATCAGGAGTAGGAACTAAAGTGCGGGTCAAATACAAACAAACAATGTACTATTTTCTCGATTCATTCGATATATTGATGCTATATTTTTTTATTTATTTTTTGGAGAGGGAGACGTGAGTATGCATTCTCCCTAGTAGCGATTCTTCGGTTGGTACAGACTGAATGCGTCCGAACGCACAAGGCACTTGTTTTTTATATACAGATTGTTATTATTATTTTTCTTCTGAATCTAATGGGGGGTAGTTGTAAGACGTTATGCAATCCGGCATTTGCTTGCGCTACAATGTTATAGGACAGTGCTCCTGAAACGCGTCGTATCTTCTCAAAGTGAACTACGGGCGGTACAAACAAAAAAAAAAAAAAAAAAAGTGCTGGCCTATTAATACGCTCAAGTGTGGTTTTGTTTTGTTTTGTTTTGTTTCTGTTCTCATTTCCTACGCGTTCTGTAGCGTTTGTTTAAAGTGAACAATGAGTGAGACGACGAGAAGATGTACTCGGTTTATTTATTTATTTATTTATTTTGGCGCAATTCAGGGCATTGCTGTGCTTTTGCGAGGGAAAAAAGCTCGTGTAAAGAAAAACCAACTAAAGCAAATAATAATGCGCAAGAAGAGAGAGAGAGGGAGAGAGGGAGAAAAAAGGTAACTAGTCTACTAAGGGGGTTGTTGTTTATTCTCATGTACATCTTGCATCAGCATCGCAAAGGTGTGAGTGTGTGTGTGTGTGTGAGTGTGTGTGTGTGTGTGTGTGTGTGTGTGTGTATGTGTGTATGTTCGTGCACATTTATGTGTACATCCCATAGACTTACATCTCTAGGGCAGTAAATACTTCAAGACGCGTCAGATATTAAGACATAAAACAAACGCGTTTTTTCCAGAGAAGGGAGATGGGGGGATTGACAAGATACAGTAATCATAAAGGCTGATAAAGGCGAGTTACGGGGTAGGATATACAGTGCACGCACATAGATTAATGATGTGCGATGACGTCTGCACAGCATTGTGATATGACCAATAACATACCAAACGTCCATAAAAAAGAAAAAGAGAAAGAGATATCTCAAGAAGAAACGCTAGCGAGTACACCGTTAAGATAGATCAAGTATTTTTTTTTTATTTCACCAGTGAGATAATCTACAAGATCCATTGTATAATATGTAATGTTGTTTCTTAGATACACTACACGCCATTATGGTGCGCTCAGAATGTGCGGGAGCCAACCCAATAATCTACTCCTCGAAGAACGGAAAAGAAGACTAAGCAGCACTTCAAGCCGAACAGATCCGAGCGATGACGGTCGCAGCTTAGCAGACCTTGGCGGTGACGGTGGCAGTCTGGCAGAACAGAACATTGCCGTTGCCGTTGGTGGCCTGGATGACGAGAGCAACAGGGACCTACGGATTCAAATAAACAGGTTGAGCCATGTTAGGCATCAGTGGTTACCTTCGACGGTAAGCGTTCTTTCAGACATTTTCCAGCTTTCAGCTCCTTGAACTTACGTTGGCGGGGGCGGTCGTCTTGACCAAGACGCAAGCAGTGATGCTGGTGACCGAGGTGGCAACGGGGCAGGGGTGTCCTGAAGCAGCAAGGACGGTGCAGAGGTCCTGGTTGTCGGTGTAGACGACGCGTCCACCGTATCTGCCGGTGATGGCAAGCTTGGCACCAGTAATGACGGGGGTGCTCAGGGTTCCGGTGACGGAAGCGCAAACGTTCTGGCCGATGCAGAGAGGGTAGGGCGAGACCGAGAAGGCGGAGACGGTCATGTCGGTGGCACCAGTCGCGCAGTTGGTGAAGGCGGGCGACTGGGCGTTGGCGACGGCGGCAACGACGAGGGCAGCGATGGCAGCGAAGAACTTCATGGTTGGTCTTGGAGGGTTGGGCTGGGTTATTTTTCTTGGAAGAGAAGAGAGATGTTGGCTTGGTGTGTGGTGAAGAATAAAAAAAAGAGAAATCGGGCAGACCATCGGCACCTTTTTATAGAGAAGGAAGTGGGGTTGTTCGTAGCGAGGCAAGGGTGTTCGAGGGTTCTAGATCCGCGCATCTTTGTGTTCTTCGATCGCAATGGCGACGGTAGAGTTCTCATAAAGGACTGGCTGAATTGATGGATGGTTCATTCCAAGGATGCATTCTAAGGTTGTCATCGAGGGATGGCTTCAAGGAATATCTCAGAAAAAAGCATGTGTGAATGACGGTTTGTCAACAAAGGGCGAGGCTCAAGGAATGAGAGAGAGAAACACAACCGACTATTTTGGAGATCCGTATAACGTGGAGTAGAACCACGGCAGAAACAGAGAGGCGTTGTTTTTGTGTCGCGTCTGCATTAGCGGCGAAACGTGCGAGAACAAGAGGAAGGATAGAGAGTGCGCGCGCATTGGAGTGGCACTACAACAAAACATCGCGGTCTACAATTACAGTTAAAATTACGAACACGAACACAAAATTACAGCGACTCCATTGTACCAGACTAGGTTGTACCAAACCGCCCTCTCTCCATACAACAATAGGGATGATTTATTCAGGGCTGTTGGCTAAAAACCGGTTACGAGAAATATGAACTAACAGTCATTTCGATGTGATCATCTGTACAATGAAGCACAAGTCTTCGATCTTTTGTGTTCTGTTGCAGTTTCCTCCCCTCCCCTCCCCTTTCCAGACGGGCCATGGGGGTTGCCGAAACTGAGCGAGTTGAATTGAGTTATAGGAGCTTATTGTTTATATGGGTTCAATTTTATAAGTCGTGAATTTGTTCGTCTAGTGCTATAGTCAAGGCGGAGAGACGCAAGGACGGCACAATGCACTGCCAATTAATTCATTTAACTTGTTAATAAAGGAAGAGATGTTGTGGAGGAGATGCAGACTTGGGCAAAGGCTCTCAGATTTCTGCTGCCGATAAATACGACTAACAAGCACAAATAAACAGATAAGTAAACATAGGGCGCAGAGAAGCTGGAACACGGGAAGTGGGAGTTGCGAGCGAGTAGAGCAAACAATATGCTGTACCACCGCGACCATGTCTCCCCTCCCATCCTTAAGAAAAACAAAGAACCACAAAGAGGCGTTTTTTTTTTCTTCTAGACCCGAAAGGTTCACGAGAGTAAACATTAACGTAACGAGCATGCTCTTTTTTTTTTATAAAGTATCATCCAGTATTACACATCCGTAGGTCTTGAACATGACCGAAAGACTTTTTCGTGCATGTACACAACAACAACAACAGTAGCAGCAACAACAACAACAACAACAACAACAACAACAACAACATTGGCAGCAATATATGTGTAGTCAGCAAGTATGCAGGTCGCCTTCCCATCCTCGTCCCTATGTGCCCATTTGAGGCCATTTGACATCATGGACATGCTTACAAAGGAATAGAGAACAAAGCAATCAAATGCCCAGAATCAAGCATGCCGCCATCATGGTCGAAATCATGAATAGTAGATGCACGTTATGATCGGTGGATCAGAGACCAGAACGAATAGTGATTCTCCTTGAAGGAGGTGCTGGTTCCTAGTGGTGTACAGAGTCTTTTTTTCATATCTCCAACCTCGATATGGGCCTCGAGTTGGACGGTCGAAGGAATTCCTGCCCGGCGTGTAACATAGCCATACGGAAAACACATTTTATTTCTCCACGTATTTCAGGGAATACACGTTTTGTGGAGTGTGTGGGAATCATATCTTATTTTTTTTTTGCTGCATGGGGCCTCACCAAAAGGACTAGGGGATGAGCTCTCTGCACCGGTTTGTACGGGCGGGATACACTGAACTCTCTTGCTGTGACATGAGCTGCATGCATTCATCTCGTCGTGTTACAAACAGACCTGTTGGACGCGAAAGGTCTCTCTTGAATTTTTACCCACTCGTTCGACCGTACTATAGTCTACTCGATCATCGGCGGCACAAACAAACAAACAAACAAAGTAGAGAAAATGTCTGCAGCCCCGTTTGCAAACACGTATAGTTCGGGAGGTTGTGCTGCCTCTATTTGCACGGGCTCACCTCATTGTGTTCTTAAAGAATATACGGCATAGATAAATGTAAGTCTTTCATGACCTTTAACAATCGTACGATCCTTCTGCCCCTAAATGCACCACATTGCTCGTAGGGCGCGAGGCATAGTCTACGCTCAGCTCCATAGAAAAAATAAACATAACAATTATCCGGGTGAGCGCACGTTCATATTGGCTTATTCACGGAAGATTGTATCTATTTCACGCGCATCATGGAGGGCTAATCTATCCGCTAATCCCCGTAGAAGCGCCTCGTGCATAATCGACTATATTGCCATCGATTTATTTTAACCCATTTGACAGACGATACTCAGTAGATCAGAAAAGGTGTTTGGGAAAGAGGAAGGAAGGCCAGGCGCAGGATGTTTACGTCGCTGCACATGCTGTCTTTGTAAGCAATATGTCGACTGATTGGCAGTGTGCTTGTATTGAAAAAAACAAATCTCCAATAAGGCAGGAGGGGAGGGAAGAGCGCCGACTACGACTGAGGTACTGAGGTTAAACTATGGTTGGTGAAGTCGTGCCGAACGGCGCGTGCAAAAGTATACATAATGGCTTTATTGGATATTGTACGCTTGAGGTGCGGTGATTTTTGGTTTTTCTATGTGCAAGTAAATACAAGTGGGTGCTCATGATGCTGCTAACACAAGCGCGCAAACGATTACGAGCAAAAAACTTTTCAATCCTCGTCGGGGCAAAAATTTCGTGGAGGCGAGCGAGCTGTGTGTAGTGGGGGGATCCTCAGTATCGGCATTATTTTCTCCATTGGGCATTGCTCCACCCACATAAACAAGGTTCCTCGCGAGGACCTTTCTATGGAACTCCAAAATCTGAGAATGTCCCTCGAAACCCAGATATCCGTCAGATGGCGACGCTGGATAAGGTAGGAGCGACATTCCTGCCGAAGTTGCAATCGTATCCGTCGTTAGCTGCTCGTTGAGACGGAACTTTGTAACGGTCTTTAAGATCATGTCAGACAGCGTCTTGACCGATATGGTCTCCTCTAGAGATTCTGAGAGGAGTAAGGCCATAAGTCCTGCAACATGAGGTGATGCCATCGAAGTGCCGCTTTGGATCCGTGCTGCTGAATTGGAACCTGTCCAAGCAGAGACGATATTAGATCCTGGGGCGTAAATGGCAACACATGGACCCCAGTTTGAATAGTCGGCTACTGTATCGTCCTCGTTTGTCGCACCGACTGTCATAGCCCCAGGGGTGGACGCGGGGGAGAATTGGCAGGCATCCTTGCCATCGTTGCCTGCAGCGATCGAAAAGTGGATGCCTAGTCTCATGGCTTCTTGAATCGCAGCGTTTGTTGGCTCGTTGTGTTCAGCACCTAGTGACAGACTATAGGGGTTTTACACGATGGATATCAGATTTCGCGATAACCTATGGCTCATGTGACAGGAGAGCTGTGCATTTGTCTTACTTTATAATGGAGCGCGCTCTATTCCCAAGCGACACATGTCTCTTTACAACCCACTCAATCGCTCCAAGAACGTTTGAAAGCCTTCCAGCGCCAGCATCGTCCAGGGCCTTTAAGGAAATAATCTGTGCTTCCTTGGCTACTCCGTATGTCGATCCAGCGGCTAGAGCGGCCACAAAGGTACCATGTCCATTCCTGTCTGACACATCATCGGTACCCGGTATAAATGCTGGTCCGTGCTGTGCTCGTCCCCCAAAGTCCTCGTGACCGATATTGACGCCGCTACCCCGCAAAAAAGAAAAAGAAAGGATTAATAGCAGCCTGGAAATATAAACATAGAAAGTATTTACATGCAAGGATATACCTTACGTGTCAATTACATAGATAGTAACATTCTGTCCGGCCTTCGCTGGATAATGATAAAGGCCATCCAACCGGTCGGCCCTTTGATCGATTCTGTCAAGTCCCCAGCTAGGCGGATGCTTTTGAACGCGTTCATACATCGTTATAGGGAGGTCCGGGATTAGATATTTGATTTGATGTGTGTGCCGTTGCTCCTGAATACGTGCTGCAGTTGTAGGATCCATTGTGGTGGAGTACCAAACGAGATCACCCACCGAGGCAGAATTGACCTTTTGTCCAGAGTCCAACTCAGTTGTCTGTTCGGTGATGAATTTGAGCCATGCTGAATGCTGCGTTGGTTTATTTTCCTTAGTAGTGCTGCTGCAGCCACTGCTGTTGTCAACAGTTTGGCTTATTGAGGAGAATGAACACGTATCTGCAGATGCGATTTTAACGATATCTGAAGTAACCCCTTGATGTTCTGGGTTGTCGGGATCTCTTCTAGTAGGGTGCATCATGACAATATATCGACATCCTGAAATATGATCTGTTGGACAGCGATCTTTCTCCTGAGCTATATAGAAAGCGAATATGGGTAAGAAATAGCTCGAGTGAGCTGCAAAATCCGAGACACGGACATGCAATCGAAACTTACTCTTGAGTGGCAATGTCGCTACGCCCGTAATTATGGTGCACAAAAGGACAGCGATTTTCAGTATGTAAATTTTCATGATGAATGAGCCGAACGAATGAATGATCTGAATCAGAATGGCGATGAGTGGTCAACGTCGACATCTTTTGGACAGCGAGCTGTATAGCGTTTACTTTTGAGTGACCAGGCGGCGAAAGCGTCAGGACCTGAAGCGGATGACCGAGTCCCCCTTTGTGTCCTGGATCGCGATCTCTCCGGATGCTGTGGACAGTTATTTCGGACAATCGTCATTTGCACCGAACCAACTCCCAGTTCCGACTAGCCCTTTCCCAAGGAGAATGAAAGCTCATTTTTGCCCGCATCCAGCGTTCCAGAGATGGGACCTCGCTGACGATGCCTTGCTTGCTGCAAACGATCGTGACACAAGATTTTTGAGACGAAGGTGATGGATGACATGCAGCTGTGCTCTTACAGAAGTACCATCATTCGGTTCGCCACCAAAGCGAAAATAAAGAAACGTGTCCGCGATGTGCCATACTTAGAAAGCTCGTGTCTCGAGCAATGGACAACAAGAGAAGCTTGCGTTGATCCCCCTACTAGCACCGAGTCTGCCAGATATGTTAACGCTCAAGTCAGTCAAGGAGAGCGCAAGTAGTCGACTAAGGAGACTGACACATGTCCTGAAGGTACCTGCAGTTTACTGCAGGCGTCCATCCATGATAATCTGCAGGTATCGCAAGTGAAATAGGCAATGGTACTTTATCTTATCTGTTTTTCCTTCTGTTGGGCAGTTGGAGTTCCCTCTGGGGCAATGCAGGAGGAGGAGAGATGTCTGATCCTGAACCTTTATCTCTCTTTCATTCTCTCCTTTCTTCACAGCCCCGCTTGGTCCATGGTTCC
Source organism: Gamsiella multidivaricata (assembly GCF_025024155.1). Classification (NCBI taxonomy): domain Eukaryota; kingdom Fungi; phylum Mortierellomycota; class Mortierellomycetes; order Mortierellales; family Mortierellaceae; genus Gamsiella; species Gamsiella multidivaricata. Next base: position 144,072 of record NW_026251753.1, read on the forward strand.
TGTCCATCCTCAAGTCATCTCAGGCGGTGGAATAGCGTGGAGCGGATATACTATTGTAAATATTGTAAACCATTAGACTTGCACAAAGTTCTGCTCTCCGTGGTGCTGAGCGGCTCTTTGCACAGTCGAGCCGAATGGATTATGTGCAAATACGGTAGGGTCTATGTAAGCGTATTTCTGGACACAACCCACAGAATGCCGCTGCTCACAGGTTATAAGAGAGCATATAGTCTTTATTCGACAGGCCTTTTATCCCTCACAGTAAAACAGCTTGTGATTGATTCAGTTTCAAAATAATATACGCAGCCTGGTGAAGCACCGCATGTCCCAAGCAGGCTGAGGAATGCGGTTGCATGCACGCGGATGTATATATAGATAGCCGATGCTATACTTCATGTCTTCTCCTGGTCACCTTGTCAGAATGCACAGCTCGGCACTGTGTCCGCCCCTCCCTCCTTTCCTCCCTATATAGTGCCCACATCCCCTCCGGCTTTGACGGAAACTCGATGGTGCGTGTGGTACCTCCATACGTACCTGAGTCTCTTGAGTATTGCTTTTATGTTCCCCAATGTAGCCTGGGATCGGTGTTTGCAGTCCGCAGGTGGGGTTGAGAGTGCGAAGAGAAATTAAAAAAAAAGACTCGCTCCTATTTTTGCAGTGCTCAGTTCATTTCATACAAATTGGGTATGGATGTGTGCTATGGGTCTGTCGTTGCAGGGCACCCGATGAAGAACCAAGCCTGTTTCTTATATCTTCGTGCTCCCTCTGTTGCATGTGTCCCTAACGCATGCCCTCTGACTATTATTTCTTTGTCGCCCAATCTCTCTTTGGCTGGTCTGCCGTTCTCTTCTTTCTCTTTCTCTTTCATCTCTTCTACCCTCATTGTTCGTTCCTATTCCCTTTCACACCTCTCACTTCACGCTTCACACCTTTCATTTCCCAGTCCTAGTCAGTCATAGCCCCCCCTTTCTACCCCCTCCTCTCGTCCCCCTTCTCTCTTCCCGGACTCAGTCTCCTTACCGCCGATTTCCCACTCCTTCCCTTTCTATACATCTCCTCGTCCATCCCCCGCTTGCTTACATTCTATCCATCTAAAGACCTGTTCTCCTCCTTCTCAACCAAACCCTTCTGAAAGTTGGGAGAATCACCACTCGTCCTGCGCTAAATAATCATCTAGCCCATCAATACCTTCTGCTTCAGCTCAGCATCTTCAACCAACACCAGCCTTATTTTATCTTTGTTAACGCTTGTACTTGACGATTATGACCTCAAAGCATTCCACCACCGCCTTGACGAGTTCTACAACAACGACTCTTTCACCCGCCATGTCCATAACACAACCATTCACGCCACCTCCAACGGGATCACTCGCCGGGAGGCACGCTATCTACCGAGGACTGAGGAAAAGCTCGATGGAATACACGTCTCTTACCCACTCCAGATACCCTGAGTCAGCCCACATGCTCAAAGGCGAAATCCTGATCTCTGGCCAGCAATCAGGATATATCCAGTACACGATTGTCCTCGACCACGAGTGGATGACCAGGAAGGTCAAAATGTCGTCCATGTTTGGCAACCAAGAAAAGCGACTTGTGCTCGAGGTTGATCAAGATCAGCGGTGGTACAAGGTGACCGAGCACCGTCTAGCACGGACTAGAAGTTTTTACCGATCGGGTCTCTCTCAATCCCAGGCCACTGGCAGTCGCTCTAGTAGCGCCGACAGTCAGTGCAGCATGCAGGATGCAGATGCCAGCCTCTCAGATTCCTCAGCTAGCTGCTATTCCTCGTCGTCCGACTCAGAGTGTTCAATCCCGTTTGAAAAGATCAACCTTACGTGGACCCCTCCGCCCAAGGGAACAAAAAGAGCTTCCAAGAGATTCTCGTCCCTCAACCCATTGGCCTCCAAAGCAACGATAGCGACAGCTACCGCTACAGCGACAGTGATGACAACAGCGACGACAGTAAACTCCAAATCCATAGACTCGATTTGCGCGTCACCAACTAGTGACATGCACCCTGCACCGAATTCAACATTATCTTCAACAATATCCTCACCTATGACAGTATCAAGTGCACAAGCCTCAAGCCCAGTAGTGGGATTTGGGCCCAAGACTCTTAACAGGACTATCTCCACGTCAAGCCTTACGGGACCGAAAAAGTATGAGCACCTGCCTCAGCTGGACGGCTGCATCAACCTCGATCTCGGTTACGATGTAAGCCCAAGCACGCTACTGTTTCCTCTCAAGCGGATGGCCCTTTGTATCGAGCCAGAAAAAATGCGCGAACATCTGGAGAGTATTGAGTTTGACGAATCAACGACCGAAAAGAGCGCACTTGTCTCCTTCCCTACTCTGGAGCTACGATCAGTCCAGACACATGTGGCATTCGCAGGACATGGCCATAAGCCAAACTTTAGCGTGGTCGAGTGTTGGCGGGAGGAGGAGGAAGATTCGACGTTGGTTGAGGTAGACGGAGATGGCCTCGTAGTGTGGTATGGACACCATTGGGCCAGAATCCCGTCCTCTTAAAAAAAATTATGAACCCGCTCCACGCGTTGGTGACATCAGACCCTCAATAAATTCTCTAGCACATGTCTTGAGCACTTCTACACACTTGTGTCCCATCCCATATCGGGTACCCGTCGAATCACTCCACCGGAGGAAGCCAAAATGCGCACTTGTAGCTTTATGACCGTGTCTCGGAAGTTCGTTGGATATGTACAAGAGGAAGCGCGCCATTCATGGAGCTATGCATTATTACGTCTTTCAAATGATAGGAATTGCTGCTAGGTTTGGTGGCGCCTCAATTTCCTTTCGTGGCTTGCAGTAGTGGAGCTTATTGCGAACAACAAGGTTTCCAAATGTTACATAGACTAGTTCATGTGAAAATACGGATGTGAGCCGCGATAGAAGGTAACGTGCATCGAAAGCGCGGAGCCAGCTAGCGGATCAAATGCCTCCGATTATCTCGAAGCTGAGGTGATACGATTCTAGGGACATAGATGAGATGACATCGCGGCAAATGACAGGCGAGCATTCAATAAGAAGAAGCTAGTAGGGAGCATTCCAGGAAAACGCAATCGGACAGATTTTTTTTCTTTTAAAGGAGTGGATGACGGCCGATGCATGAATAAAAGGTCGCAGAAAGCACGCTAAGGCGATTTAGTCCAAATCAGTGCAAAATACGTGTGCAGTATTGAGATGCGAATAGAGCCATGCATCCGTATGGTGCCCCGTCCAACAGAAAGCTTGATCCAAATGACAAAAAGATGACGAGTTTTGAAGAACGTGCCAGTATTTTATAGCGACCAGTATTTGCCAAGATCTTGTCTATCAATTTCAGATGTTTGTCAGTTAACACCAACTCCTATCTCATGTTTCCAACCAGGACTTGCGCGACGAGTAAATGACTTCAACAAAGCACAGACCTGCGCGCGTTAGGCTAGCCGAAAACGGACTGGACGATGATGACGATGGTGATGATGATGGGTCCGGTTTCCTCTGGATCCACAGCGTTGGTTTCCGGCTCTGGATTACTATTTCTGGATGGACAGAAAGATGCGGATGAACGCATGCACAGCAAGGGAAAAAGAGAAAAAGGGAAAAAAAGAGAGAAAAGAAGGTTTGCGCTTGGGCACCATCCATTTATTGGGCTGGACTGAATGAATTAGCCTCCACAAGTGCCGGTGCAATGACGCACGAGCGGAGTCCAACTGCCTCTTTACTCTTTGCGGTCTCCGCACTGCCGCCGACGCTGATATTTAATAAAGAGAGGGTCCTCACCCACCACTTCCAACTTTTTTTTTATTTCCTCCCCTCATTCATTCATTCATTCACTCATCATTGCAATCGAGTTTGTCTGCCGCACTGTTATCTTTGTACTACCTACCCTGCCTGCCCTCTATTTCCACACCGCATTTCGCCCAAATCACCAGTAGCATGAGCTGAGTCTGTACCCTCCCTCCCTTAGACACAGACATGAGCCCCACGCCACCCGTCCTTGCACAGCAACACCAACACCGCCACCACCACCAGCCTCGTCACCAACATCACCATCACCACTGCCATCCCCACTCACCCCCCCATACCAACACCATCGGCAGTGCACCGTTTGTAGGCCACCACCCCGTATCCTCTGCCTCTGCCTCTGAGTCAACTACAGCCATCGCCAACCGCAGCTACTTCGACAGAAACAGCTCCAGAGTCCCTCCCGCAGCTTTCCTCACCTCAGCTGAAGAAGAAACCTCCTCGACGGCCTCTCTCCAATCGCCAGCTGCAGCGTCCTCCCCCTCAATATCGTCATCGTCACCTGCCCATTATCTCCATCCTTTCCATCCTGATCCCGCCCGCCAAACCACACCGACCCAACCTTCGAGCAAAGCACACCATACTCCATCAGCCAAGCTTCCATCCCACCGACCATCCCACCAACAACCTCGCATCCCAAGTCGCCTTCAACGGTCCACGCCTCCACTAATTGCACCCGATCATAACTGTCCAGAATACTTCTCGTTTGACCTCAAAACATATTCATTCAACCGCAATTCTACTCCCAGTGATCCTTTCCAGGGAACTGCCCCTCAACAACAAACCCAAACTCGCACCTCTGCCTCTCCCGAGATTCGTATCGCCACAGCCAATTCCCCAGCCATTTCACCCTTTGTACTGCATTCGAGCTCTTCCAGTGCTTCAACACCCTCTCCTGTACGTTCTCAAGGAGTCTCGAACCACAGCAGCTGTTCTGCCACTCATAGCCTGTCAGCAATGCCGCCGGTGACACAATTTCGTCAAGGTTCAACTAACATCGGGCCCAGTCCTTCATGGGAACCGTACCCAAAAGGCGCTGTGGTCAGCCGTAGAGAATCTCTACACAGGTCCCCCCATTCACAAAGCTCCCAGTACTCTCCGTCCTCACTGTCATCATTCAAATCGCCACCGACCTCAGCTCCTACGCTTCTTCCATCCATGACACCGGTCTCCCCTGCTCTCGAAGACCTCAATTTGCAGGAGATGAGCGGAAATACCGTCTCTGAATTGCTCGAGCAGGCTTTGAAGGTCAACGGGGACAAGAACGCCGTCCTGCTGTTGGACATGCGACCTGCGGTGTGTAAAGTTGTATCATCCATCAAAACAGCAGTGGGCGTCAGTGTGTCGAATATGTTACTGAGAAGGCCAATGTACTCGCTCGACATGTTGACAGAGCAGTTGACTACCCAACGAGAAATCCAAGCGTTTTCAAACTGGAGGCAGTTTGCGAATATCGTACTTTTCGATGCTACCGGCACCGTGCCTGCCAAGGGAACCCCCATGTTCTGCATAGCTCAGAAGCTCCGCAAGGAAGGTTACTCAGCCAGATTGGGTTATATCCGCGGTAAGGACATTCATGTGTAATTCTGTTTGTTTGCAAGAATGATCTGCAAAAATTAGAGTTAAACAAGGGGAGGATGACGACGATGTTTTTGCCGATTTGATTCTATAATGCAGTCTGCATTGCCCGTCCCTTTGTTTGCTTCATGCGCATTTATTTTCGAGGGTCCAATGTAACTTACAGATGCATTTTTGACTTTCCCGATAGGTGGATATAATGCGTTTGCTCATGAGCATGCATCTCTTTGCTGTTGCTCCAATGATGGCAGGACCCCAGGAAAACCAGAACTAGGGTCCAGGGGCAGTAAAAGATCGAATTCGTCCTCGGAAGCAGTGCCGAAAACCACTTCGCCCTTTCGCAGCCGTCTGCACCTCGGATCTTTGCCCAAGATGATGATCAAGCCCACTGAAAGCGGATCGACTGTTTGTGAAACGCCCATGATGGAAAATCCGAACGTCAATCCACTATTTGAGAGCGTCCGCCAAGCAATGGGTTTAAACACGAATATCACGGAGGAGGTTCCTGTTCGATTCCCACCAGATTTCTCGCTGAATAGCATTCGAGATCGACTTCCTGTCTGGCTTTTGAATGCAATCGATATCCGCAGCGGCAAAAAAGTGCTTGCCGAATACTTTCAGGTATGAGCATCAGGTCTAGCGAAAGGAATCTTGATATACCATTTCCCTGGACGCAGCGCAATCTTCCTAACTATGATATTCTATCTTTATGCTTTAAATCCGTGAATAATAGAAAGTGGAGATTGGTGAAAAGAAAAGACTGGCCCTGCTGACGGCACCCCAAGAGATGCGGTCTAACAGGACAACGGATCTCAGCATATGCGCAGGATTGGAGAAGGGCCTAAAGAACAGATACAATCATGTTTGGCCCTTCGACCACACTCGTGTTCGGATTAAAGAGTGTGAGAACGGAGAGGACGACTATATCAACGCCTCGTTTCTAGAGCCTCCATTTGGCCAAAAAAGATACATTGGCGCCCAGGCACCATTGCCGTCAACATTTCAAGACTTTTGGAAAGTCATCTGGGAGCAGGAGTCTTGGGTGATTGTCATGCTCACGCGCGAGTTCGAGGCTGGAAGGGTAAAGTGCCATAAGTATTGGCCCACATCCGAGCAGCCAGTCATGGAGCTTGGCCCTCTGAGAGTTACATTCCTCAGCGAATACCGTGTCGAACCCGACAACGACTCTATTCTCGTTCGACACATGCAATTGCGCCATTTACATCGCTCTGAGGACTCGGTGCGGGTTATTACTCAAATCCAATACACTGGCTGGCCAGACTTTGGTGTCCCGGACACGCCCATGGACGTCCTCAAAGTGATCCAGCTCGCGAATGACCACGGTGTCCCAGCATCGGCAGGCCCAATGATGGTTCACTGCTCTGCAGGATGCGGCAGAACAGGCGCCTTTTGTGTCATTGATTCTGTCCTGGCGGATCTCAAGACCCATCCCGAGACCGTTATGGGTGAGACTGATGTTATTTTTGCCTCAGTGAACAGACTGAGGGAACAGCGGCTTTCTATGGTCCAGTGTCTACGTCAGTTCGTGTTCTGTTACGAGGCCATCCTTTGGCGCCTGGCGGTCCCATTGACAAGGAACAATAATCGACTGCAGTTGAGTCTGCCCAGGAAGGGCCTTGTTCCACAGACGCCCTCTTTGTCGTTCCCTAGAAGAATCTCAATCACACAGCCGGCACTCTCGAGAGGAATCGCCCCTGCAACAACAACAAACAAAGAGTTTTCGTTCTTTGCTTGACCAGTCTTATCATGTATAGCCCTCCAACGATAGTCAGATTGAATCTGAAAAAGAAAGAAAAAAATAAAAAGAAAAAGAAAACGCATTCCAGTGCTAATGCTACCTCCATATCAATGGAGCAGGGTATTACAATGTTTTTCTACAGTTTGCTGTGAGAGGGATCTTCATCCGCTACAATGTTTAGCCATCCCTTCATCGTCACCATCCTTCGATTTCGCTCCAGATTTAACTTTTTGCACAGCGAGCACGCCATGGCTTTTACAGACACCGGTTTGGCTTGTACCAACCTCGAGTGTTACTCCCCACAGTCATTTTTTCATTGTCATCCACATCCTATCTCGCTTTCATCGCCCTCAATATCCTCATCATCCAGACCCCGGCTTTCTGTAAAACGGAACACGGCGTTGTCTTCACAGGCATCAATCTTACCTGGCTCCGATCTCAGGCGTTTCCTCTTAAAGCGCATTTTTCCAGGATCGTCAGTGCCTGCCATCAACTTTATATGACACTCTAACGCAACCAAGGTAAGGTCATGCCCGCATGCTACGGACGGAAAGCAAAAAGACAGGGCACTCATAGCCTCTGCTTTTCCCGTTGCAGACCGCGCACCGTCGCAAGAAGAGGGTGCGACATGGAGAGGGAGCTGATCAATAAGATGCGAACAGGCAGGCTGAAAGTTGTAATACGAGGCTTTGGTTGCTGTGGATGATGTCTTTGATAAATATGATATATAGATTGTCAAAGCCCTGTCCTTGCCTGGAACCCACGCTACTTTGCTGAGTAGATTACATCAGACCTTCGATGAATCCTCAATGAATTGAACACCAAAGGCCAAACAGTAAATATTAGAGTCGTTTCAGGAAACTATTTATGGACCGGCTCAGGGCTTTTGAGACATGGAAGTGATTCGCCTTTAGATGAAAGAGCTTTTGATATCAAAAATGAAATGTGGAAAATTAAAGCTACGAAGGCTAAGAGGCCTCAACCACCTGTTCCGTCCAGACTCCAAACTGGGCTGGCTCGCACGGGGAGCGAACCTTCATTTCTAGGCCACTTTTATCTTACTCATGAAACTATTAAGCTATCTGAGTTATCACACCCCTGGTCGGGGTTATAAAAACCTCTACCGGGCGTATAATAACACGCCCACCTTGACACGCACTGAGAGATCTCGTAAAACATCTCAGAGCGACGGATTCGGGCAAGAAGAAGTGCTCACTGTCAAAAAGACACAGCTCATTGCATACGAATTCATTATCTGCTACGACCTTACTGCCCACAATATCAAGGACATCGACACGTTGTTTTCATCTAACTACTAGACTTACTACGATATCAGTTTCATCCTGACATAGCTACCATATTTTCCATCTCCACCATTCTGTTCTCAACCCAATAGAGGAAGTATAGAGTGTGCCAGAGCGCTATGCGGGGAACAAAAATGATGGATTTCGACAGGTGTTGAAGAAGCTTGGGGTGGACTTGAATAGACTTGCAATATCATGCCCTGCTTTGACGAGCGTCCGGTTTCTACACAACCCCACCACCACCACCAACTCTTGGAGTTCGTCGATATCTATGGTTCCAGAAAACGGAGATGACGAAGATATGAAGGCAGGTAATGGTGGTGCGAATAAAAAAAAAAGTCGGTTTTGTGTAACAGTTTGCACACGAAGAATCGGCGCCGAAGAGGCGCAGCCGCAATGTTCGCGTCTCTCCTTTTTTTTTTTTTTTTTTTTTTGCTCGTCCTGCGTACATCCTATTTTGTCCAAACATGACAATCCTCGTCATGTCATCGGATTCTTCAATCCTATCGACTCATTCCATAGAGAGGGAGTGAACAAATACCTGGTCCTCAGCGTTTTCGCCCCCTGTATTCAAGATATCGGTCCAGTGGTTTTCACATCAGTCCCTTCGTTTTGTGAGCGACGCTCCTCAATAACCACATTTCAGCCAAGAGGAAAGATCACGATCCTGCGATTGAAGGAGACCCTTTCCCCTCCTTGACTGCGCTGGTTCAACCATGACTTTTGTAAAAAGCTGCAGAGGGCTTAAACGAGCACATGGCAGTGATGGTCTCAACTTTAGTTGTTCAAGCTCTACAATATACACTCATTTCAGTTTCCTGGTCATTCCCGATCCTGTTTATTGAACAAAAAAATAATGTCGGGTTTATGAAGCAGATAGTTACAAAGGTCGTGCATTTCGTCATGAGCGAAAAAAAAGCACTTTTCAAAAGGAGCCTCCAGCGAGAGTCCTATCAGCGAAAAGAAACCAGCTGGGAAGGGAGGTTTTTTTTTTTTTTTTTGGCAGGTTTGAAGGTTCTCAAGGAGCATCACAGTTTTAGGTGGCTGAAGAATATCAATGAAAGAGGATGTGGGCTATACCTCCACACCTCCACAGCCATGGTGTATATCTATTAGATAAATTGCTAATATATAACACGACCTATTATGATAGGAATACGGCACTGACTCTGGTGAATATACGACAAGGGATTTAGAAATCGCCAGGAACGCCATTAACACACCAGTCGCAGATAGTGCGCCGAATTCTGTGCTAATCCATGCACAAGGAGGAGGACATTCGCACATGTACCAGCCACGTCGCTCAAAGCCAGCCGAGCAGACGTACAGAATCAGTATGATAGAGGGGGATCGTCAGTATTGAAGAGGACCAGCAGCCGATTGTGTCGTATGTAATCATGGAGCTTTCAGCTCTGACTCAAAAATATACTGTTCGCGGTAAGTTGAGTTGGGTGCTATCGAGTGCAGCTTCCTGACATACATTTGAAGCACCTGGTGCTGAAGGTACTCACTTTTGGTTTCATTTCCATTTCCTTTAGATAGCCAGCGGGGAGCTCTACCATAGATCCTTAGATTTGAATGCTAATACAGGTCCCAGGCATTTCGATAATAGTCAAGTGGTTTACCAAAAGGGCCTCGGTTTTGGTGTACATGTAGACCAAGTGTTACAGGTCGCGACAATGCCTCGGGTCTCGCCGAAGGTGCTAACCAACCCTAGAGATGATTCAGTAGCAGCAGCAGCAGCCGATCTAGTACAGTCTTTTCGAAGGACCATTTGCATTTCTTGTAAAAAGCGAAGAGATCGAGGCCAAAGGCACGGAGGTGGACGAACTCAGAAGGCCAAGAGCCGGTCAGCAACGTGACACATCAGCTGTCGCATGCGGTCTGGGTAGCAGACAGTGGCATACGTAGACGGCCGCCTAGTGGACCATCTCCAGGGAAAAGTAGTGTTGACCGAGATGAGAGAGGAAGGAGGATAAAGTTCATATTGGCCCGTGATCTTGACTAGAAGACAAGACCTGTATTGGTGACACAAAAAAAGCGCACGACTCCTCCTGCGTGGGGCGTTCCTGCATTAGGATGGTCCCGCGTGGAATGTTCCTGCGTGGAATGATCCCGCGGTGGGAAGGGGGGAAAAAAGAACGACCGACTAACTCGACATTACGCAGCTGAGTAAGTATACAGAAGGGATGAGCTAATCGGCGTATACTACGTTCTAAGACGCAACTCAATAAAGTACCGAAGAAAAAAAAAGGCGTGCAATACTTTATGCAGTACGAGTGTGGGCCAACATATAGTCTACCTCCATTGTCTATGCATTGAATGCGATAAACGAGGCAAAACGGCTTCATCATCCCACCTACTTACGAGTTTCAAAAGAGGTCCAGTTTCCGATGGCGCAAACGATAACGGCGTCCCTGCTGAATGAGGCCACGCACAGCAGAAGAATTGGACGATGTGAATGAGAAAGAGATATGGGCTCACATACACCACGACTAGTTATATATCTGAAAGAAAGCTGATATGCCGAGACAGAGGCATGATGCAACAGGCGGTGGGAGGAGCGCAAACTTCGCGACAAAGACCATCTTCGCTATGCCGGAGAAATAGTACCACGCAAAGTCCTGTTGCTCTCGGTAGCTTTGTCAGTGAAGTTCACGAGCCACGCAGCGAAGGGCCGTGAGGATCCAGCGCTTCATGGGGAGAGCAGTAAGTTATCGCGCTACCTATTTTTTTATGCTTGTTCAAACATCACGCGTTGCAGAAACGAAAGCTAGTGCGATGGTTATTTTATGCGTTAATACCTGCCCTTCAGACGACTTCTACAGAAGGCAGATGGCGTGGTCAATGCAGGAGGCGCCATATAATCAAAGCCAACGACGTCGAGAAAGGCAGGGACCCAAGGTCACCCCAATCCTATTGATTAGAACCGCAAAGACAGGAGCCGGGAACCGTATCGGAGGTCATAGTCGACGAGGAGGCCTCAAATTGGATGAGGATGTCATCGACAAGTACATGACACTTAAAGCGCGCGACTTTGCTTTAATAGAGTTCATCAACCAAAGTCGCGGCACATCACCAACGGTGCCGTGAGGTTTGTAAATGTTCGCGGCGCGCTGGAACGCATGGACCTGAGGTGTATATCTTTCTAGGTGGGCTACTACACCAAACTCCGAGAATCCCAAGCCGCCTTGGCTATCGCCATTTATCGCGCGCACGTTTTACTCGACCACAAAATGCGGCCGCCATTTGCGCGTACAGCGTTGGAGTCGAGTATGAGGGTCCCTGATGTCGGCGAGGGATGTATAGGTTGTAGTTGATAGAATTAAATACTAGTATTCAGAAAAGAAGAAAGCGCGTGTTGAAGAGCGAGGGGACACCAAGGTTCTGAAAGGGCGCGTCTCCCTCCAAAAAAGATCCGCGTACGATTGTTATCTATCTATCAGGATTTTAGAAAGCCAAGTCCTGACCCTGTTTGCCTTGTCTTTGGCCATCCCACCCCTTTAGAGGGACGGAATCTTCATTCACAACTGTCCCGATCTGTCGTGCCCTCTGTCTCCTGCGGCCAATACGATTACTGCCGCCGCCGCCGCCGCTACTGCCTCTATTTCCTCCGTTCATTCTTGTCGGCGCTCCTTTATCTCGCACCCTTCGTTCTCCCCGACACCGTCATCTTCTCCATCTACAGAGCTTCATCTTTCGGACCCATTTACTCCTAATCCTTCGATATTTCGACCCCAGCTCGGCTCACACAGCACTAGCAGAGGTGCCTGAGGCGATATAAGACAAGTACAAGTACATGGTTCTCTTCTCTTATAACATGTGGCGCTATGCCCTTACATACTTTGTCTGTTTACTTGCATGTGCACTGTACTTAGGATGCCTGATTACCGCCGCACAGGCATCGTCAACTAGCACCCTGCGCTCTTGCCCCTTGTCTTCCCAGTAAAGGATTCTGCGACTAGCACGGTCTAAATCTGCATACAAACTGTATTGTCCAAAGGCACTTGCAACTCACCCCTTCTTTTTCTTTCTCTCTCGCATCTCCCATTCGGTTACTTATTGTTTAGAGGCAAGTTTAAATCACCTCACCTCTCCCATCCGCGGGTACTTGAAAGTTCGATAGCCTGCTTCCTTCTCCCCCTAAAGGACTTGGAGCTCCAGGACCCGTAGACCTTTGTCGAGGAAGAGCGCACGTATTACAATTAACAACGTTCGCCACGGAGTGACACGCTCACACCTTACCTCTCTTCTACAGTCAACACCCTTCCTTGTCCTGCTCTGCCCTACTACTCCCTCTTGTTTATTTGCCAATCCCTTGTGCCACATAAGTTTGCCTCTCAACTCTCCTCATCTTCACTCACCTGTTGCCAACCTTTTTTAACACCTCAACAGCAGAGGACAACAGTAGTAGCAGATACACGGACCAGGAAACCGCAAGGGACACTATTCATCACTCAACGCTGACATTGACCAGCACCATCACTCCGCACCCAAGCAACCAGCCAGAAAACGAGTGTACCATTCGACCTCCCTGCAATACCGAACTTTATTTTCTTGATAAGAACTTCATTTTTCAACAGAGTAGCAAAGCTGCGACATGGATCCTTGTGCAGAGCAGGCAGTGAGTGCGGAGACGCTACAGGATAGACAGGTCTCGCCATACCCATCCACCCTTGCGATGGATAAGGCAACCTTGGAATCCACGTCGGTTTCCACTGAGGTAAGATTCGCCGTATCCTCTCCTCCCATTGGCTTACCGAAGTTAAACGCGACACGACAAGCACGCGTGCAACACGCTCTCGGGACCTGTGTTCTACAGGGCGAGCACAACCACAGCCAGAACTACATCGATCCGAAAATGCGGCCCAAGGGATTCAGCAATAGTCCGTGATGTCCATGCCTGGTTCCACAAACTGACAATTGTCCTTTGCACATCTCCCCCGCCACCCCCACCACTAGGCCAACTCCCGACTGTCGTTAGATGTGAATGCGTCATTGCAGGGCGTAAGTGCCAGGCTCCCTTCTTCCCTCAGTACTTCTTTTCGGCACAAGTTGAGTGATTTTTGTGTCTTTGAGCGTGTGTGGCAGACGTCCGTTGTGGGTTCTACAGGAATGACCAAGCGGGATCTCAGGAGAGTGGATGCATGGGGATGACATGGACATGTACGGCATTCCAATCGTGTTACTGGAACTCATTCCCATCTCATCTCACCCGCCCTGCCCTTAGCCCTGACTCGCCACAAGAACTGTATCTCTATTATCCCTTATTCTATTGCTCTTTGTTGACCCCTGATTTTTTTTTTTTTTTGGCATCTCCCGCTTCTGCGCCTGCTTTTCTCGACTCTATTCTCACCTCTGACCCTGCTCCTTGTTCCTGACCAATTGCGCTATTGCTCTGGCGTGTTAACGATGACTATTAGAGATCAGGAACTGCCATCGCAAGCGATTCCCAGAGCTTCAAAAAGTCTATCCGCCCCAACGACGACGAGGATTCGCCCTTATCACCCCCAATGGCATGGTCTAGGGAGGGCACTAACGAGGAACTGTCAAGGTACCAAGAGCTGCAGATGCGACAACAGAACGAGGGACAGCATCGTCCTCAGACGCAGGTCTTCGCCAACCTGTTGGCAGACTCCACGCCTTCAACCAGTGCTGGATCAGAGGCCGGTTTAGTGGGAGCGCTGAATTCAATGGACTCAAACCCGACGCGTACGCATTTACCGACCTTCCAGGATCCACAAATGGAATCATTGTCGAGCACCAGCGCTCCAGAGAAACAGCGGCGCTCGTCACGGAAATCATCTTCTCCGGAACAGCCATCGAACTCCCAAACCGATGTGTCTGACAGAAGGAGGGAAAAGACAAGGTCCTCCTCCCGACCTTCATCAAAGACCAGCCGTCCCAAGGGCACAGCAAGGACGCCGAACGAGGGGCAATATAACTCAGAGGACTTGTCAACGTCGCCTGCTTCCGCCGTCAAGTCCGACCACACAGCTTCTTCTCTTACCAGCCCACACTGCCGCTACAGGAGCTCTGGGTCATCAGGAAAGAAAACGCGATGCACCTGTTCTTCGTGTCAGCAAGAGAGACTCAACACAACTTCTCCACAGCGCTCGTATCGATATGGACAATATCTCGGAGGGAGCGAGCCGATGCCCATCTATGCGGGGCCTCTGGGACTAGGGGACGACATACCTTCGCCAACACCTTCGCCTCCAGCCCCCGGAAGGATGAGTATCCATATGGCAATGGGCGGGTGTTCACCTATAGGGTCACCTACGGGTTCACCGCTTCTGGCAATGCATCATTCCACGTTCCTGTCAGTCACCACGGGGCCAAGAAGCAGACCTGTACGCGGGAATTTACAGGAGAGCCCCATTGGATCGACCTCATTACTCATTGAGGACGAAGGCGCGGTTTCCAGCCCGCCAACTAGCAGCCATCCCATCATAACAGGATTTCAAAGCCAGGTGCGCGACCTCAAGCCCAGGAGTAACAAAAAGAGTCCATCCCGGGCGATAACCCAGACTGAGCTCGGGGCGACATCCATATCGCCCTCTCCATCCTCCCCATCCTCGCCCTCGTCCTCTCCCTATGCCCCATCCTCTAGAGGATCGACTTTCCAAACGGAGACAGAGAGAGATACGTCACCTTCGCTGTCCCCATTCTTTTCGAGTAAGCGCTCCTTCAGCCTGCCCAAACAGGGATCGTTGTCGTCTGCTATGTCGACGTTCTCAACTTCACCTCCGATGCGTGCAGATACTTTGCATACCCATAATATTCTACAACAAAGTACCTCAGTGACCGACAGCGGCAGTTCAGCCTACGGGCCCAAGCAGTCCTCGACATCTGGGTCGACCGTCTCAAACACGGATTACCCCCGCCTCGCGCCCCCTGTGGTACTCGTTCAGTCCCCAACAACAGAGTCACTCGTGGGGCTATCTGAGGCAGCATCCAGAATAATACAGCAGGACCAGGCGGGAGACCACAGTCCGCTGTTATACTCTTCAGTCCTTGTATCATCCACGACGACAACGGCGACATCCTCATCCGCCACTCCTTCGCCAGCTTCGCCAGCTTCGCCCAACCTTTCCCAACCTGCAAGGTCGCCATCCCTACAACCATTATCGCCCGGAACGCAACATGGAGCGGCTGCGACGCCTCCCCTGAGTCCTTCTCGTAAAAAGGAAGGACATCAGCAGTCTACCCATTCGGGGTTTGAGAAGAAAGGTGAGGACCTTGGTGTAAGTCAACACTGCTGTACAATCTCAGGTGTAAATACTAACCCTGGCCATATTCGTTATTGGTAATGACACCTAGAATTTGAGTCATGGTCCCTCAACGAGCAGATTCAGGATCGCGTCGTTAGGACGACTCCTACTCTTCACTACAAATCTGCCCTCCTGTCTGGTGGCACCAAGGACAAGATCCGTCATAGTCAGTCGAGCCAGATCCAGCAACCAAAGGTATATTCCCATCATAAGCCCTCGAGTACGTTGGCGGAGCAGCACCGGCAGCAGCCATCCCGCGAGCAACAAAATCGGTCATCAGCATCAAGGACGAGCCAGACAAAGGGAGCTTCACCAATAGAGCCGAGTACTTCTGGAGGGCAACAGCAGGCGTGTGGACAATCCAGTGCGAGAAAGTCGGCCGATTGGACCCTGCAAAAGCCAACGGAATCACAACCAGGCATCAGGGCTGATGACGACAAACATTCTGGCAGTCCAGGCATTGTGTCGGACGGGACTTCTTCAGCGCGGAGGAAGCCTGAAAACAATGGCGCGCCTGTTCACGTCTTGCGCAAAAGCCGATCTGCACCGATCCTAGCCTCAGGACAATTGTCATGTAGGTGTCTAGATGTGAGGGTAAAAGGTGCCAGGGGAAAAAAAAAGCCCTAACGAAGAGTTGGAAACTGACCTCAACCGTTTCATCGATCCCATACAGATGCCGATATATTGAAGTCATCCATCAAGGCGACCTCGAGTCCTGCACTTCCTACTAGCGGCCTTACATCTCCAATATCTCCAGCGTCTCCAGAGCCGACCATCTCCAGGACTTCGTCATCGTCTCCTTCTCCCCTAATTTCCACCTCAACATCCGGCACAGTATCACCCACAGTATCACCCACAGCTGGTTCCTCGGCAGATGGCGCGAGTTTCAGGAGTACATTGACCATGTCCCTTACCCCGACTCGTATAATGCGATCGTCGAAGCGGCTCAGTGCACTGAACAGCAAAAGCGACAACAATTTGAGGGCGAACATCGATAGAAACAGCATGTCGGCACCGATGGCATCGCTTTTGTCATCCCTTAAGCCCATCAATGCAGCAGACATTACTTCAGCATCAGACGGTTTGAGCGAGCCGAGTCCTTCAGAGTCAGCGGAAGGATCTATGGACGAGGTGACTAAGTCAAGTGGATCGGCCGACGTTAAACATTCGACGTCAGATGGTGAGGACGCCTCCGAATGCAATCTCTTGGACGAGAAGGCCATTCAGAGCGAATCCGACACCCACGCCACTATCGTCCGGGACTCCGTTGAGATCATAAGTTCTGGGTTGTCATTCTTCAGGCCGTGCGAGGAGTTGGAGAGAATACTGTCCATCCCAGGAGCCACTGCTCTGTCTCAGGACGCCATTCCTGGATTCCTATCAGCGCCTGAGCAGAAAGGCACGCCCAAGAAGATGCGGCCGTTGTCGGACCCCGGCCCAGCCGTCGTTAGATTGAACTTATCAATCGATATGAGCATGGAGACGTTAGCGAACGCCTCAGTCGGAAGTGCTTCAGAGGAATCGCCGTCTTCATCAGTCTGCGTGGATCCGGGTGCGGACAAAAACGACAAAGAGAGCGAGTCAGCAGAGGCCATAGAACTGGACGACTCATTGGGGTCCAAGTATGATCGGGTCAAGGAGGATCCGGGGTGCTCGTTCCAGCAAGAACTGGGCCTGCAGGAACAGGACGAGGACGAGCAGGGTCCTCAGCGGGAGCAGGTCAGTGGAGGGCTCAGGTCACATAGGAGACGGATCAACAGCTCTGGAGGCAAGAAATTGCTTTTGAAGAAGAAGGGTAGCCATTCGAGCCTCAACAACAGCATTCAGCAGCAACCCGAGCAGCAGCAGCAGCTACGACCGCAGTCGGAGAACCATGGCAGCGAAGTCGACAGCTCGACCGATTCCTCAGCGAGGAAGTCTTCAGCGAGGAAGTCTTCAGCGACGCCAAACGATTATGTGATCCCCCCCTTTTATTTTCCTATGGGTAAGCCTGTGGCAGCGACGAAGCGTCGTCAACGTGTTCACAGTGCTGTGGTATGTGCCTGAGCAAAAAGAAAAGAAGAATCACCGCCATTGTGAATAGAGCCAAACGTGTTCCCGGCCGACTGACGAGTATTTTTTTTATTTATTATATTATTATTATTACGATTCGTTTGGTTCATTTAGATGAAAGCCAAGGAGATCTTTGTCGTGACCGAGAATGGATCTATAGCCGAGGACGGATTCGTGACGATCACCATGCAGTGCTGCGAGTTGCCGCGGTACATGAACCGAGCGTTGTTTCGCAAAGTGGACCTTGCTGGAAGCGGCGAAGTCCGGTTCCTGGAATTCGAATGCGTCTGGGAGTCACTTGTAGAGACCTGTCCGGACGAGATCTCGATGGTAAATGGTTGCTGCGGTACATATATATAATTACAAGCTCTATTATTTAACCTGCTAAGCTCGTTAACCTTTTTTTTTTTTTTTTTTTTTTCTAGATCTTCATGATACTAAAGCAGCCGAACGCGAACGTTTTGACGCCAACGGACTTTGAGGTGGTTCTGCAGGACTTGATTCTGTTTCATCCAGGGCTGGAGTTTCTATCAGGGAACGCCGTATTCCAGGAACGCTATCGTAAGAGGATCTCTCGTGTCTCGATTGAAAAAAAAAAAAAGGGGGGGGGGGGGGGGGGGTTTCTATTATGGATGGGTGTTCTTGTTTTCAGAAAAACAAAAACCACCACTACTCTAATTAAACGACTACCTCTCTCTTTCTCTCTCTCCATAGTGGAAACGGTTATCACACGAATCTTTTACGATGTCAACCGCCGACATGGCAAGATGACCCTTGCAGATCTCCGGAGGTCGAGTTTCGATAAGACGCTATGGAAACTCGAGAACAGCGACTTGAACCAGACCGAAGATTGCTTCTCATACAAGCATTTCTATGTGATCTATTGCAAGTTTTGGGAACTGGATCAGGATCATGATCTGATTTTGGATGAGCAGGACTTGGCCGGTTATTCTGGAGGTGCTATCTCCACAAAGGTCATTCGGAGGGTCATGCAGGGGTATGGGAACGAGACGGGGATGTTTATGGTGCCGGATCAGGAGCCGTTACTAGAGCAGCAGCAGCAACAGACTCTGTTGATCCAACAGCAACATCAACAGCAACAACAAATGGCTCAGAATCAGTTGGCTGAAGCGTCTGTCGTTGAAATTTCTGGAGGTATCAAAAACCCGATCTCATCCGGCATATTGGACGCGGAGGCTGGAATGGTGACCGTAGATCTGAATGAAGAGGAACATCATGTACTGAAGCGGTCTGAAACCATGACGCTTTCAACGATTGATATGTCGTCCGTAACAACGGAGGAGGTTCCGACCACAGTAGCCACGACAGTGTCATCTCTCGTGTTCGAAACAGCACCCTCTTCGGTATCGACACTGTCAGCATCTGAATCCATAACGATTCTACCTCAAAGGAGCATACCCCCGGGCCCCGGAAGCCAGTGCCATCCACAGAATTACCGCATGACATACAAGGGATTCATCTGGTTCCTGCTCGCGGAAACGGACAAGCAGACGACGACGTCGATCGAGTACTGGTTCCGTTGCATGGACTTGGATGGGGACGGGATCCTTACGGTCTTTGAACTGGAGCAGCTGTTTCAGGAACAGGCCGCACGGATGGCGATCCTGGGGATGGAATCCTTTGGGTTCAGGGACGCTGTCTGTCAGATGCAGGACCTTGTCAGCCCCAAGGAGATTGGCCTGGTGAGGCTCTCGGATTTGAAGCAGTGTGGGCAGGCGGGGCCGTTCATTGATCTGTTCTGTAACGTGGTGAGGTGGAGATCGTTTGAGGCACATCAGCATCAGATCCGGATGCGGCAGCAGCAGATCGCGATGCAGCGGGCTGCGGATGCTGCTTGGGAAGAGGTCGCGACAGGTGAGGATCTGTTTGATGACGAGGACGGCGATGAAGGCGACGACGATTTCGATGACGAGGACCTGGATGATGACGATGACGATGACGAGGATATGGAGGGCGAAGACGAAGAGACGGATGATCTTGAGGATGCGGAGAACGAGGGCAGCACTGGTAGCGGTAGTGAAAGTGCAGAGCCGGATGATGAGGACCTCTTGGCTCGGAACTCAGAGTTGAGCGAGGAGAGCTCTTTGAGCAACACGAGGATGTCAATGGATCCGAGCAGAGTGAATACCACATCTACAACAGTGAGTGCGGTGAAGACGGAAACGGGAGTTGTGTCCTGTGTTGGTATCGGTCTGGGTGTCGTGATTATGAACGATGTTGCTCAGGGTCTGTCCCAGAGCCTGGAGCAGTGGCGGGGCGGAGACATCTCGGAACGGAGTACGGCAACAGTCAAGACATTGAAGCGCAAGCGAGCCAAGGAAAGGCGGCGTAAGCGAAGACGTGCCATGATGAAGCGTGCGCTCCTTGAGGAACAGCGCAAAGAGAAGGCACTCTTGGCCACGATTCGGTAAGCGCCTTTTTTCATTTCCTGGGCACGCAAAGGACTCTTCAAGAATGTAACTCATAAAGCATTGTGCTTATTTGATTTTATTACATTGTTCGAATAGCGAGTCGCCGTGGATCGTTTATGTCGAATCCGAATACGACAAGCTGGTGACGATCGAGCGACCACAGAGCAGGACCGGTTGGGAGGAAGGAGAAGAGGACGATGAAGAAGAGGAGGAGGAGGAGGAAATGGATGACGAAGAAGAGGAGGTGATGGACGAGGAGGACATGCTGTTGGAGGAAGGTCACAACCCTGCAGCTGCTCAGCAACTGCAACTTCAACTCCTGCAGCAGCAACAGCAACAACACCAGATACAGCAGATGCAGATGCAGATGCAACAGCACCACTACCGGCACCAGTACCATCACCACCACCACCACCACCAGCATCATCATCAGCATGTGGTACTGGCACAGATCGAGGCCGGTATCGTCGACGGCCAGCTTCTCGTGGAAATGGACCAGATGCAGGTGAAAGGCATCGCTGGCGGTTCTGTGAATGCCTGTGGCCAAACTGTATCGAGGTTAAGCTTCGAGTTCGGACAAGACTTTGAGCAAATTCCCGTGGATTCTGTGGGGAACGAACAGACCATGGCAGCAGCAAGAGTCGCCGCGGGCACCAATTCACTCTGAAAACGGCTATAGTTCTTGTCCGCACGTTATAACCACCATTCGCTACTATTATCATTGTTACCAAAACGATCCAAGAGTATAGATAATATTTGATGCGCAATCAAGATGAAAATAATGCAATATATTGATTTTGTGTACAAAAAAAAACGTCTCTGGTATAGTAAGGATGAACGACTTATTTCCTCTTGCGGCCCTTGGAGTTCGACTTTGCTCTTGAGGATGAGTGACCTGTCGATGTGGATTGTAAAGACTTGTTGCTGGTCATAGACAAGCCCGATATACTGGTAGATGACGATGATAAGGTCAAGGCGTTGGGG
Source organism: Gamsiella multidivaricata (assembly GCF_025024155.1). Classification (NCBI taxonomy): domain Eukaryota; kingdom Fungi; phylum Mortierellomycota; class Mortierellomycetes; order Mortierellales; family Mortierellaceae; genus Gamsiella; species Gamsiella multidivaricata. Next base: position 165,261 of record NW_026251753.1, read on the forward strand.
GTGTCGAGAACAAGATCCAGATCCGGAATAGAGTCTGGTACGGTCTTAAGACTGCCGAGCGACAGCAGCCTCTGTTTGGAGCGCTGCATCAGGATAGGCGAAGTATATGACGACGATGACGCAGAAGAGTCCGAAGATCCTGTGTTGGGTGATGGCGGTGTCGTCGAATTGGGTGACGAGACAAATGATCTCCAGGGGCGGTCCTCATCATGGGAGTGAATGCTCTCCGTATCAGACATGTCCTCGCCGTGCTCCAAGGAACTTATTCTCGATAATGCCGACATGGCCTTGGGCTGCTCCCTGAATAGTTCCGCATACTCCTTTTCCGTGATAGCTGCCAGATCCACCCGACTCGAGTCCGACGATACATCCGCTTTCAGCTTTTTGCCCATGCCCTCTTCATCGTCCCAAGTGCCCAGCTTCTTCTTCAACAGGTTTCGGAAACCAAGCTCGACAGCCTGCAATGAAAGACTGGGCCGTAACTCTCCACGATCCCTGCCCATCTTCTCCTCCTGAGTCTCGACTTTCTCATATAGGCACATATACGGGTTGGATCTCAAGACGTGATCCAATGTTACCGACTCAACTGTCTCATCCGAGATCCTGAACCAATCCTCCACCCTGCCGCTGCCGCCATAAAGGGATCCAGCCCTCGATGCGGTCATAGGATCCAGCCCTAATCCCACAGCTCCGACCTTGGACTGCATGTTTTCGGGTTTCCGGCGATAAGCGATGAAATGGCCATATGAATGTCCGCCGTAATGAACAACGATTGACTGCAGCCTGTACAAGACCCTTGGTTGCGATCGCTGGCCCTGCTCATCCTGCTCCTTCTGCTCCTTCTGCTGGTTTTGCTGCTGTTGCTGTTGTTGTCTCTGTTTCTTTTGCTGTTTAGCACGTTTGTTCTTTGGAGATGGCTTGGATTGTGCATCGTGGCCCAGCCTCTGCATATCCTGTTCAGAGATCGACATGGGCAAGTTGGGTTGCGTCAGAAGAACTCCAGTGGTGCAAAAGGGTGAGACATCCAGGTACTCTGGGAAGTTGACCTGGCAGCTGTTTTTGGACACTGTTCCGTAGTTGGAGTATTGCGAACGAACGAAATGGAGGCAAAGAACTGGTGGCGGCTTCGCCAACATGACTTGCTTCGTACAGTGCCGGGAGATGACTCGCGTCAATTTGATATCGGGCAGCGCTTTCTCTACGTCTGATTTGATGGCCGACTCCAAAACAGCTCTTTGTTGAATTAATTTCGACTTGAGCGCCATCCTCTCTCCTTTCGTTTGCAGCTGTAATGGACGCCTTGCCTCCGCCATTTCGTCTTCTGAATCGTCCAGCACGGAACTCTCACCCGTCTCAGAATAACAATCGCTGCTCTGTTCAGAAAGGGAGCTATCCAGGTCCTGGTAGACACGTCGCCGCGAAATCTTTGGTGGTTGAGGAAGCTGGTGACCGTCGAGTTGCCTGAGTTCGTTTCCGACCCGCGTCAACGTAGCATTCAAGGAGCACTTCCGGCAGACTACGTCGTGGAGGGATTCGAGATTGATATACTGCTTGAGACAGTCCTCAATTGTACAAGAGTGATACGAGGGAAGCGATAGCGAGAGGTTGTCGAAGGTGAAGTGCCGAATTGCCTCCGTGTATCCGCATTGCATGCACGACAGTCGACTCGCCAGCATGCCGATCATCGGGTTCGAGTCCATTTTCCTGACCTGATGCTGGTTTGGTTTGGGTCCAAGCCCCAAGAGCTGCTTAATAAAGTCCAAATCTATCAATGGTCGAGTTGCCAGCGATCTCTGAACGGCCGCCTCCTCAGAACTCAGTGCGCTGGAGATCATCTGAAAGAGCTCCTGTGCATCCTGCTGCTCCCTGTTCATGATATTGGTATGGTATCCTGAAGACTTTGAGTCTTTTGCTCGCGATGCCTCTAAAGCATATACAATGGCCCTGGGTCGGAAGGACTTGTGCGTGACCAATGGGTGCTGAAGCGCTATAGGATGCCAAAAGTAATGAGCAAGGCCGATTGATGCTTGTTAATTTCGGTTATGTAATGATTAATTACTATTTGTTTGCATCGTTGTTTTCCTGTGCTCACCTTCAATAGTATCAAGTAAGGCCTCTGTGACTTGAACATCATCTTCGTCCATCCGCAAATCGTCCGAGCGGCCCAGAATGGATTCCAGATAGGGCGACAGTACTGAAAGCGCTGATAGTGCCTGCAGATAAAATAAATAAAAAAAACCCCCCTCCCAACTCGTGTCATTATCTCTGCTCTCCTAGTTTGATACGAACTCTCTCAGACTAGACGCCTCTGCTTCATACCTGCAATACAGAATTGAGAAAGCAGGAATTCCCTGTGTTGACAAGACCATGGACATAACGAGGAGCGAGTGGTGTGGGGGATCTGGCGGCGTCTAGTGCTGCTGATATCCCTACGTTCGGAAGAAGAGAAGAGTTGTTTGATAAGAGAAATGCCCCATAGATCGCATAACAAAGAACAAGGGCTATAGCATAAGCATCAGTGGTATAAGGTTCGCCCATACCTTGATTCGCATCGCCATTGCGGAGTTGGTGCAGCTGAGCTCGGCTTGTGATCTTTGCTCGGTCTGGTAGGTTGGTTCTGGTGGCGTTGCGGTGTTCAGGAAGGGGATATAAGCTTGGACCTCCAAAGCCCGTGTGAACGTTGTCGCTGTCATGGTGGTCTTCAGGCTCCCAGCCCAAGAGAATCCGCGCCAGGGGGTCAAGGACACGAGCCTTATAATAAAAGAGTGTGCTCAGAGTCTGTTCTGAGGAGGGTAGTGCCTCAAAGGCGGTGGTTAGATCAAAGCCCAGGGCTGATTCTACAAGACTGAGGATCCACTGCTGGTGTCTGTGTGGCAACAGGAAGATGATCGAGAGGACGAGGATGAGGACGGCCAGCGGTGGCGGATGGAGCAGGTTTTGCAACATCTTCTGGAGCCTCATCGAGGGTTGTGGTGATGATGGTGACCTGAACCTGGATGCTGTGGCTGAAGCAGCTGGTGGTGCTTGTGATGAATAAGTGTTTGCTGGGAAGTGGGGAGTGGATAGGTGGTCAAAGAGTGAATGAGTATCGCCCAAGACGACAGGGAATGAAAGCAAGAAGAGGGTGAAGGAGAGGGGGGTGCGAATGAGCTCAGAGTGTTGCCATAGAGGAGAAGAAACAAGAAAAGGGGGAGGGGTATGGAGGGGTAAAGAACGAGAGGAGGAAGAGGAAGATTGTAGTATCTGTTGTGTACACTTGATGGAGATTGATGGTGGTGGTGGCGGTTGTGGTGATTGATGATGATAAAAGAACGGTCGATGTTGTTTTCTGCTTGAAGAGAGCGATGATGGGCCAAGCAGAGGAAAATGTCAACGCAAAGCAGATACGCACACACACACACACGCAAATGCAATTCCATGTTTGTGTCAGTCCATTTCTTTTTTTATATTTAAACAGTCCTCCAAAGGCGGAGGGCGGTGAGTGTCACTGCGGACATACACTGCCTCCTCCATGCCTGCGGTTTGTATGTATATCTTTCTTTACTTTATCATTTTATTCATTTTATTATATAAAAAGAGAGGAGTATCGGCACCAGTAGTCGTCGCTAGACATGGAGCCCGTCCCCAGGCTCTCGTCCATTGACCGGCTTATCTCGTGCGCCAGGAACGGTTCCCCTTAAAGGAAAAACCGCCCTGTTCGGTTTGATCTTCGCTCACCCCTGGATGAACCAGATTCTCTTTTCAGAAAGTAGCTCAAAACACATTCTCACGAACATGTTCCAGGAATAAGCAATGGATACAAAAAATAATAATAAACACCGTCGTATTTTAAAGCCCGGCTGCTCGCTCCATCATCACAAACAAAGTGGGACCTGTTTATTTTTTCATCTCCCAATTTGAACACAGAAACCCGCATTCCAGAAGCAGTCCATCCATTCTCCTTTTCTCCTTCGAGAACATCCAGAAAAAAAGGAACGCGTCCATGACAAGGCGTGGCATTGGTTATGGCATGGCATGATAGCATGGCACAATTGAGACTCAACTGAGGATTGAGGGGGGATATTACAACTTTTTTTTTTTTATGTAGAAAAAAAAAAAAAAGTGCTCATCGTCTATTACATTAATCGGCAACCCAGGCACCGACACGCTTCACATACTTGCCCATGAGTTCGCCCAAATCACGAACCACAAAGGCACAGATAACCTGATTGAGGACATCACACAGCCGACGTAACCTGTTCACGATCTGGATATGGACCTGGTACGGTGACTGTGCGTTGTAATGCCTCAACATCAACTCCAGGATGTAGCTCGACTGGAACAGCCGCACCACACTCTCCGTATACATCGACGTATCCTCACTAGCAGAGATAAACCAAGAAGCGAATGAGGTTAGCAAACTTGTCCATAGCAAAAGGCCTTTTTTCAGCTGAGCATGTGCTTCGTCGCAAGAAAGCAGCCCCCCTTACACTTTATCGCTTCCAATCGACTTTTGCACAGTCTTGGAAAAACTCTTCCACTGGCTCTTCAGTCCTCCGGTACCAGCATCCGAACTGCTCCCGCCTACAGATACGCCGCCCTTCTTGCCGGACTTGTCTGAAGAAGTCGGCATCGGCGGCTCCTCACCGCCATTCCACTCATAGTTGTTGCTCCCATAGATGCTCGATGCTCCGTACACGCTCGATGTTCCATACACGCTCGCATTCCCGCCCGTCACAGGACCCTGCATATCCTCGCTATAGCCCTGATTAGTCGAGATCGTTAGGTTGCCGTTCTTGCCTGGTCGATGAATGAACGACAGCTTCTTGCTCAGCTTCGACTGCACCTGATGCGCTGCCGTTTCCAGACTCTCCAGCTCCTTGAGGACCGCCATCCGCTCCCCATCCACCTCCGGACCGCCCTCGACCAAGAGCGTCAGCGCACCGCTCTGATATTGTTTCGACAGTTTGTTGAGGAGCGTCGACATGGTCTGGCAAGCACTCATCTTCGTGTCCGCAGCTGGCAGGCGGACCAGTGACTGATACCAAATCGCCCTTGGCACATACATCCGCTTCGTAAGGAATCCTCCCGTCGTCATCGTCTGCTCCAGCTTGCGCATCAGCCAGAAACAACGCAAGTAAGGGTCCGAAGGTGGCGGTTCCATAAAAGGAGGAGGCAGGGGCTGCGAGGGATAATATTATTGAATAATAATAAAAAAAAAAGTTATTGAGAATAGCCTCGTTACACAAAAAAACAAACCAAACCAAAATACACACACAAAGTACAAAAATACATTGCTGAGGCAGCACATGTCCCACTTTCCCACTTACAAAGTTCATGCCTGCAAACGGATCATCCATGATCACATCATACAGAGTCGTTCCTCCAGAAGGGCCTTGACCGTTGCCGTTGCTATTCATACTAGGGCTCCATGCCTTGTCCATGATCGGCGAGGCCGAGCTCGAGTTCGACAGGGTGGTGCTCAGCTTTGAGCTACTGTACTGATGTTGGAGCACCGTTGGTCGAGCTGGTGATGATGACAACGGGGAGGATGATCCAGTAGCTCCCGAGCCATTGGTCGTTCCCGATCCTCCGGACGACCGCGCCAGTGGACTCGACTCCTTCACCGAACGAGCGGAATCAGAGATCCGCTTGCATGAAGGGTTATCGAGCGTATGTAATGAGCTCATAGAAGAGTTTCCTTGTTGAAAACTGTACAAAGGTGCAGCCAACGGTGACTTTGTCGACTGAGAGGCGCTTGACTGATGGGTAGAAATAGTTGATGATTGTGAGAATGATCTCTGGTGCTGAGCCGCCTGTTGCTGCTGCAGTTGTTGTTGTTGCTGCAGCTGTTGCTGTTGCGCAGATTCGCTCGTCTTTTGTCCATCCTGCGCTGTTGTCTTTGGTCGAACCTGGTCCAATTGCCCTCCAGTATAAGAACCTAGTGTAGTCAACCATACACACACACACACACAAAAGTATGCATAAGCATTCAACATCATCACCAAAACAAATCGACATTTCGTTTAGATAAGCACAGCACTACCCACCACCCTTCCCCTCTTCTTACCTTTGGAAGTAATCCTCTCGCGTGGATATGGATCCTCAAGTGAATGGTCCAGCGAGGCCTCTGACGACGGGAATCCCTTCGAGGACAAATTGGGCAGCCACTTGTCCGAGACGAGGTCCTCATCATAGAAATTGTTGAGAGCTGCTCCGTTCGCCTTCTCGTCGTCCTCAGGTGAGCTTTCGGGGGGTGGTAAAGTAGGCTTTTGAGGGCCCTGTTGTCCCTGACCCTGTTGTCCTGGCAGAGAGATGGAAGAAGGCACCAAGGGTGATATTCTCCGCGAAACATTCGCTGGTGAGGCTGGAGGCGAAGTAAAGCTCGAAGGCGCAGGTGGTAAGGGCGTCCTTGGTGGTGGCGATGACGGCAGTGAGCCCATGAAGGTGTGGTTGCCGCTCATGTTGGGTGTCGGTGGGTTCGAATGCGTTGGGGTCGAAGTCATGGAACCATGCCCTGGCTGGGGAATAGGTACCGGTGGGGGCGTAGACGGGGGAGGGCCGAGGGTAGTCGGTGTCGGTGGGAGAGGCGCCGTTGGGGCCGAATGGATTGGAACTCCGAGATGGTCCCGACTCCTGACCTTGGACACGCCTGGGATGCGCTGCTGAGCATGCAGCTGGAGCTGCTCTGCCGCGTGGACGAGGTCTCCTGTTGAGCGGTGGGTCGATCCTCCTGTGTGTGATCTAGTGTGATGTCTGACGTGCCCAGAAGTGACCCCAGCGTTGCCATGTTCGCTCGCCGAAGTCGAATCCGATCTCTGGCGTGGTGTCCGCGGCTCAGAGGGTGGAAGGATGTTTGGGTGTCCTGTGGTGGGCTGGAGCGGCACAGGGACATGTTTCCGGACGCGTCGTGGAGAAGGCACATTTCCTTGTGTGACCAGACCAGAAGGAGACGAAGAGACTGGAGCATTGTCGGTATCTTCAGCAGGCTGCTGGTGGGAAGAGATGTTGGAGGAGGAGGATGCAGGGGTGATGGATGCGACGGAGGACTGGCCGAGGGAGCGTGCTACGTTTGGCTGGCGCGGAGGTTGGGGCAGGGACTGTTGCGGGGGCAGAGACTGGGGCAGGTGCTGGCCGGGATAGTGAGCATCAGGTGCCGAGGGCGTTGTCGGGGTTGGAGGGGTCGAAAGGAGGTGGATTCTGAAGAGGTACGAGTCGTGCTGTGAGGTACAATGGCGGGTACAAGTTACAGGTTACATTGGATATCCCATGGCCATTTTAGGAGACGAATGCTGTCAGTGCCATCCTCGTAGTCATATCATCAACAGGGAAAAACATGAAACGCAGGACAAGTCTGGCCACCTACGATTGTCCGGAGCCGCTCTTGTTCGTCTGCAGAGGAGCTGCTGTCCATGACCCTGCCCAGCAGCGCCACCGCCCGCTGGTAGGCGTCCAATGCCCCGGGAATGTCGTTCGCATTATCCAGCTGCACCGCAGATTGGGCCTCCATCAACGCCATAGTCAGCAACGCCTTTGAGCTCGACGATGACCGAGGTCGGCTGGGATCAGGCGGCATGAGCGAGCCCGATCCGTTGCTGTGATGTGTGCTGCCCTGCTCGCTGGCCGATGAAACAGAGTCGGTGCGTTTTCCAGAATACATTGGTCGAGACGGGAGTGCTGATGATGAAGAGGATGGATCCAGGTGGCCTGAGACACCCAAGGGAGACGTTGGGGACTACAGATGAGCTGGGCGGGGCAAGGCTAAGCGCAAGCCAGCCGCGGGAGAGAGAGAGAGAGAGAGGGAAGGGTGTGCAGAATCGAGGTCCTGTCAGGGACAGCACAGAGTCCAGACCAGATGATGCAGTTGTGGCGAGACGAGGTGTGTGTGGGAAAGGGATGAGGAGATGAGGAGATGGGGTGGGGAGGGGCAGGAGAATGGCAGGAGGCGGAGCGGAAGAGGACAGAAGGAGCGATGGAGGGAAGGGGCGTGGAGGAGGGGGAGGAGGGGAGGAAGGGGAGGAGGAAGGGGAGGTGGAGTGGGGCGAGGATGATGGCGGCAGGTGGAGTTGATGAAGTGTGAAAAAAAGAAAAAAGAAATAAGCTCCACAACCCGCCTGTCAACGAAAGCACACAATTGGCCAGGACGGAGCTCATCAACAACTGCTCCCAAGAGGAAAAAAGGTCGCGTCCTCTCTCTTCTCCTCGGCCGATTGGGCGCCTCCTCCCCCCTTGAGTCCTCCGAGCCCTTCATCCGGCCCTCGTTCCTGTGGAGACGTCTTCTCCGACCTGGCAGCTTAGCATCGGCATCGAGATCTGCTACCAGAACACATCCTGCCCCCGTTGAGCCCTCGACCATCAAGCTAGCTCCAAGCAGATGCAAAAAAATGATGTGCAGAACCACCCAATGTGGTCATATTCACCGCACTGCAATACCCTGCTCCGTAATGTAATTTCCTCAGCACTCCGCGCCAATTTATGTTTTTGCCCACGCAAACCATGGCCTGCATAGCAATTTTTTTCATGTCGCATTACATGTATTCCCGCCCGCCCGCCGATGTTCGCATTAGCCCATGCGCTCTCTACAGGGGCAACAGGGTATATAAACCAAAAGGTACCCCAATTACCCCGCTGTTGTCAAAGAACGAACCACTCCAGTGTATATGCTAGCCCCCTACTTTAATGAGGATAGCATCCCCCTGTTCATCCCTAGTGCCATTTCTATGGGTTGCTTTTAATCTCCTTCAATATTACATTTTGATACGTACATGTACACTGAAAATAATAAGGCGCGATTTTATTATACCAAATGGTTAGAGTCTACATGCCCCACAGCCCTCGCAAGATCCAACAAAATGCTAGGCTATCAAACACGGCATAGGACAGATGAATGCAAACGGCTCTCACCAGGTTCACGAGCCAGGCAAGCCTTAAACCAAAGCTCCCAAGGCTCCCAATCCACCACCGAGGATGGGGCACCCGTCACAGAACCAGCTCCGAACACCCCAGGACCAAAGCCGGGCAAATCAGCTCCAGCAACACCCAAGCCTGTCGCACCAACTCCAAGGACCCCCATCCCAGCTCCGGGGATACCTAAGCCAACCATGGGACCAGCCAAACCAGTCCTATCGAGTCCAGAAATACCCCCCATAAGAACTCCAGAGGCAGTCAGGCCAGCCAAACCAGCTCCAGGGAAACCCAAGCCAGCCATGCCAAGGCCAGAGGACCCATACAACCCATACGCATCAGAGTCGCCCCAACCCGAAAAATCATTCACGGCCGTTGGCAGAACATTCACAACCGGCTGGACATTGTTCAATGGGAAGAAGTCCGTCTCGGGGACGATCGAAATAGGCGCGACCGGTACGTTCGTCATGCTGTTCATCGCCAAATCACCGGAGCCGAATCCTGGGGTACCGACGACGGCAGAAAGGTCAGCACCAGTGAGACCATCTTGTCCGGAGCACATGCTTCCAACGCAGGGTGCAGCACTGGAGATCTGGAAGAGCGACAGGATCATGGCCAATGCGGCAGCGAGGGACTTGTACATGGGAGACATTGTTGAGAAATGGAGAAGAGTTGAGTAGATATGTGTATGTGTATTTTTTTAGAGATTGCGAAGACTGGTTTTTTTTGTCAAAGTCGAAGCTGAAACTGGGAGCTGGATACCGTCTCCATTTGCGGGTGTCCTGCTCTGCTTTTATAGATGGAGGAGAATGCGTCGAGACCAGAGGAACACAAATGGATGGCAGTTATTAGTTTAAGTGGATCAAAGTTCATTTATCCGAATCCAGCTGATAAAACAGTGGCGAAATTGGTTCCGGGAATGCCAGTAAACTCTTTTTATTCTATCAGTTTTATCCCTTGCTCTGTCTGGTATCTGGAGGAAGGGATATATGTATCCATTTGCTGTCGAATTGATGGAATCTGTAAAGCGCTGAGGGTGACACAGGAACGGGCGCGTAAAGGCCAGGCCATCTATAGTTGACAACGTGTTTTTTTGCGCAGATCATACAATGTTACTTATGAATGCAGGGTATTTATTACTATTATTACCAACATGTCAATTATATACACAGTTCAGTGCCTCTCTCCTCCGCCATTCAATCAATACCACTGTTTCAGATCATTCCGATGCGTCTGCTCCATTTCCCTCCTCTCCCTCGCAATTTCAGTCCGCGTCCTCCTCCCGAACGCGACCAGGCAGATCCAGAAGTAAATCTGAATCAAGCATACGCCCATGAATGCCACGATCCAACCCCAAGGATTGATGATCCACAAGTCAGGGCTTGTGGCGTCTCGATCCAGCAGTGACTCGAATCTCAGTGCTGCGGCCGTAGAAGTTGCTGTCGCAGATGCTCTGAGGTACATACGATCCCAAGCTCCGGTCTGGAACTTGTTCAGGCCCAGCCAGCCGAGCATTCCGCCGCAGGTCAGGAGCGTAGTTAGGAGGAAAAGAAGATGGAAGGTCTTGAATAGTACTTGGGGTGCGCGGCTGAAGGTTGTACGCGCGCTCGAGGCGGAGCGTGAAAGTTTCCAGGACACAAGGAAGCCGAATAAAGAAAGGACCGTGGTGAAAATGAAGATGATGCTTAAGATGAAGACTAGGAGGTTGGTATCTGTGTTCGTATTTTTTTTTTTTTTGTACGGGAGGTAATGAAGCGTTCAGTTAGTCCAGCGAACACGATGACATAGACAAGACTGTAACTTGAATGTTTGGGGTTTACCATCTGGGAAACGACTTGCTTGGAAGACCAAGGCGCTGAGGACGCCGTTGTAGACGAGAGTGAAGGCGCAGATCAGTCCGACCATAAAACCAAGCGGGATGGGGCCACTAAAAGATCATTAGAAATCAAGGGCAATGTCAGCGTCTAGCGATCATTTGGATACACGACTCCTAGCGTTCTCACGCATTCGTTTTTTTTTTTTTTTTTTTTTACCTTGGTCGATCCATCCAGGATTTTTTCGCGCTCAAAGCACGCTCTCCATCGCCGCAGCCGTATCCAGAGTACCTTGCCGTGGACGACAAGAGGTCATCGGTGCTCGAGCTAGCACCTATGTCATCGAATCGCTCATGCAGTACCTTCTTCTTCTGGAACAACATCTCCAGCTTTGCTATTTCTTCCTCTGTCAGCACTTTACTCTCCGGCCTCTCCTTGGTGTGTTGATGTTCAGGACCGATCGTTGATTGGGACGGGACTCTATTGTTGTGCTTCAACTGCCGCTGGTTCTGATGCTTATGATGGACTGGGATGACCTGGGATGACCGCTTGAGCATCTGTTCCTGTCGAGTGTGCCGAGTCAACTGCTGCTGATATGCCGCCTCGGGGCCCTGGAGCAAATGTGGCGAAGGCGGTCCGTTCTGCTGTTGAGAGGATTTGGACTCAGAGACTGGGCTACCACCCCTTTGGCGATACTCCTTGTCGTTGTCACTCCGCAGATATTCTGCTACGGCTTCCACATCGCGCAAAGCACCTGTTCGTCCTTCATTGTTATTCTTGTAGTTGTCGTCTAGGTCGTCCAAGACACTGATCTCAAGTAGGGTAGCCGAGCTAATGCGCCAGTTTGCGCGATCGCTGAGAGATCCCAGGCACAGGGACTGCACTCTATCGGGTCGTTTTGGGAGCGGAGGTGTCGGCGTGGAGGCACGCGAGGGAACTGACATAGGGCGTGGAATTATGTATCCCTCCTGATTCCGCTGCGCGTCAGGCTGTACATGTGCCTGTGTGTCTGTAGATGTAGTACTCGTGGGCGCGAGATGTGGCTGCATGGCGGCTGCGGGTGTAGTAGGGGATGCGGTGTTGTGCGAGGAGTGAGGGATACGCAAAGGGGAGGGGGCGCGTTGTTGGAGTCGATCGACCCGACTCTGGGTACGGGCGAGCCGTGTGAGGTGTTGCTGATCCTCAGTCTCCTGCGACTCGGAACGGTGGATTGGGGGGCTCTGCATGGTCGAAATGGACGAGGATGCTGGCGATAGATGCAGAGGGGGGCGAGGTCTAGGGCTACCAAGGAGAGAAGATAGACGCGTGCGAAAAGAAAAAAGAAAAAGGGGAGGATGGGGGGTATATATCGCAGCGCCGCGGTCGGCACACCACAGACAGGGGCGAACTACAGGGGGGAGGGGGTGCGTGCGGCGGGCTGGGGGACAACTGCCCATTCATTCCGCGTTTGTACGCAGAAAATATTAAAAATAGGATTCTTTGGGCGGTGCAGAAAAAAAAGACGCCCTGCGCCTTACGAACAGGGTTCGACGCGTAAAAGCAGATGAGACGGGCGAGGTGTGCATGCCATCGGGTTGCACAAAAGACTCTGGGAATGACCCTCGTTTAACGTGCCTTTACCACTGCAGCCACTACACATTCAGCGCTGCAGTCCATGGTCATGTACGATGACCCAATACGCAAACATGACCTTTCGACCGAATCTGAACACAACCTACGCCGTTCCCCATCGGTAAAAAAAACAAAAAAAAAACAAAAGAAAAGTCCGCCGGAAAGACAGGATCCACTAACCAAGGACCGATCACAGGTAGTCGACCTTGAGCGCCTTTGCCATCATGTTGACGCCCACCCTAACACGGACCCGTACCTTCTGCGGAATCCTGTTCCACATGTCCATTCCAGACTCCATCTCCTGCCCTTCATCATCACGCTGAACACCAGTACTATTCATTATCCCCAACAACCGCTTCCACCTCGCCCTCGATTTCCAAAACTCGCCCTGACTTTGCATCCACCTGCGCGCGGGTACAGACAAAAAGACTTGGTCTCCAATCTCATGTTGACAGCGCAACTGCAGCATCTCCGCCGAGAGATTCGCCCCCACGCGCGGTTTGTCTCCGAGCGATAGTTCGAGTGCCGGATACATCCATTCGCACGACCGGTGGTTGTTTTGAGGATCCAGATGACAGATGGGACAAAAGAAGATCCCGGGGTTCTGAGGAGATGACACAGCAGCGGTGTGACATACTGTACAATAGCACTGAATGAATCCAAACATGTCTTGGTCTTCAGGTCCGTCGATAGCAAAATCCAGGAACCTGGCTGATAAGATATAGGCATCCAAGACAGCGTCGCCTAATGAACACATGGCCGTAAGCGAAAAAGATCTCTGTACAACCTTGGTCATGTCAAAAAACCCCTGCCTGTATTTTTTTCTCCTCTCGACCGACTTACCCATGAAGTCGTGCTCGTGCAGCAATCGAATGCTAGCAAAGTGCCGCGGATCACTTTGTTTTGCAGAATTTCCCCATCCTTCCGAAAGACAGTACGGTTCTCTTGACTCGGCATCTATGTGGACTGTACAAAACCTGTCAGATGATGTGAACCATCACGATAGCATCTACTGTAAACAGAGCCAGCCTCACTTTACATATGTCAGAACCCTGTTTGAATTTCCCAAAGAAATGGAGCAACTTCCCCGGCGACGCGTCCTTTATCCACGGCAATGTATTTTGGCTAAGGATGTAAAGTCAGGTAGACGCATTTTTTTTTTTAGCACAAGTATTCAGTTGTGCAACGTCAACATCGCTCTGTCCACAAAAAAATAAAAACAAAAAAACGCCCTCGGGTCTCCCTACCTTTGGATTTTAACAAGACGACCACTGGACATAACAGCTCCGATCTCCCATCCTTGGCTCTCGTCTCCTGGGACCCTCAGCATCCGAAAGACAACACTCGCCCTTATAGAGCTCCCAGTGAGGAATTGAGGAGGCGTTGGCGCGGATACATTCGAGGATATATTCATATGCGGGGCCACCATCGACGCTGTCGACAGCAGTGACAAAAGCTCTGACCCTCCAGCTTTGCTACCTCTTTGCGCACGCCCTTGGACGCACCCTTTTCCCTGTTCTACAAGAGCTGCACCTGTCGCGCCAAAGGTAGCGCCCAGTTGAGCAGGAACCGAGCCCAGGCTTAGGTAAAACGAAGGATCGCGCGCGATCCCTTTGTCCTTGTCCAGCAGATCCAGCGCAAGGACGCGGCGCTTCTCAATCAGAATCTTTAGGCAGGACTCGGTGGTGACATGCCCTTGATAGGATGCTAGAAGGGAACCGTCGAGCCTTGACATCTTTGACCAGGCACTTGTACTTCCTGTTACTTTCTGTCTATACTCTTTAGTTTGCACGTCTGCACAAAAAAAAAAAAAGAAAAAAAAAACCAGGTTAAAGGAGGTAATTTATGCACACCAACAGAGAATAAGAACACACGCTGCGTCTGCATCTGCGTCTGTGTTGTACCTGTAATCATGACAACGTCTCCGATCTTAATCATGTCTGCCCACTTGCAGCGGTCCCTCCACAAGTCCAGCTTGAACGAGGTCGCACTCTGATCGCATATCGATAGCTGACGTTTAGCAGAGGCCTGCCCGGTTTTGGTCACGATTTGTTCCTCGGGTCCGATCGACATAACGAGCGCAAAAAGGTGAAAGCGACCAGCTTTCGCTGGCGGCCACTTAATATGGTCGATCGGTGTTAACTTCGAGACATGTTCCAGAACAATGGTCGGAAGAGGGATGAACTCTTCTGCATGCGGTTTGGTCGGCTGCAAAGATCGCTGCTGTTGCGGTACTTTTCGATATGATTTCATCTGATGACACTCCTGGGATTGATCCTGTCGAGAGAGCGGTGGTGGGTGTTGAAGTAGTTCCCGAGACGACTGCTCTTGAGGATGCTTTGACACTTGCGCCGACTCGGGATGTGATGTAGGTAAGCAAGACTGCGACCCAGACATCTTTTTCAGCATCCCAAGTAGCGGTGTCGAGGACTCCTCCTTTTTGATCCGACGCATCCCTTCAAGAGTTGGAGATGGAGGTGATACCAAGAACGGGGATTGTGCAATGCGTTTCTCTGGAGATTCTTCCGACACTACCTGCTTCTTGACTTCTAATGCTGAATGTGGCGATACCGGGGAAAGCTTCGGTTCTTCCTTCATACTCAGCTCTGGAGAACCCGTATAAGATGGCGGTGCCCAACTTGAATTTATAGTATGCTCCATGCATCCAGAAGACGCAACAGGCAACGCATCCTTTTCAATATGAGCCGCCTTCCTGTTCTGGTCCAGCCCTTTATCCAATCCTTGTCGTCCACGCTTCCGTGCTCTGGGCTCTAGCTCTTCGTCGTCCTCATACAGATCGCGATCTTTTCTATGTCTTGATTCTTCTGCAAGTTGCAGCAGCTGTGGAGCCAGTAGAGGAGGTGGTTGCACATTCTTTAGCGCTCTTGCAATTTCACTGACTCTTGTTGTTGGAGTCCTCTTCGGCGCTGGCGATAAAGTAGTTCTTGCTGCCGACGCCTCCGTTACTGGTTGGATCAGAACATCTGCATGAGCAGACCCTTTTCTACCCTTGGACTGTCTTTTGGAAGGCGACCCTGGGATACCTCTACGGCCAGGAGATCTCTGCATTTGCAAGAACGGGGGTGCGACGGGGCGCGGAAGTTCGCTTATAGGTCGAAGTCGCTTGCTCGGTGAATCCGGGACCTGTCCTCTATTACCGGGCGTGATTGCTGCTGCAGAGGGGATGACAAAACGGCGGCTAGGAGATGTGGGCGGACCAAGAGGACGAATGGCATTGAGACCAAGTGGCTGGCGGATAAGGTGTCGAGGGGACGACACTAACGAAGGTGATATGCTGCTGACAATTGGATCCGGATCCTCCACGCTGTTTATGTCTACTATGCCATTGTCGTCACCGCTATCCTCAAAGTCCATGATAGGGTCGTCATCGCCATCGCCACTGTTTATCGTATGTGGTGGAGCTGCTTGCCTTTTGTGTGAAGAAGCCTGGCGTGAAGTGACATGTCGCTCTTTTGACGGTATTGCCAGTGGTAGGGACGACGGCAGCGGTGTGAGCGGCGGAATGATGGGACTCACTTCATCGTAGATGGTTGCCGCTGAGGCACTGTTTTGAACACTGTTATGTCGCTGACCCAGGACTAGGTCTTCCTCGTCTTCATCAGAATAAACGTGTCCTTTGTTGCTGTATTGACCAAGGTTCTGAAGAACTTCCTGTGTCGATATCATGGATGGGATAATGAGTGAAATGTCTCGCCGCAGACTCGAAGGAGGCCCTGTGCTCCGCAATTCGGCCTTTGCTTCTTCAGCCTCATGCCTAACCGTCAAGATTGTAGCTGCCTCGTCCATTAAATCCAGCTGCTTGAGACCTCTGTCTTTCCCGCGTGCTGCCGCACAGTCAGTTAAATACCGCGGCATTGAGTCCTTGTGCTTTTTTCAGTTAAAATGCATTTATCCGTGGTGCATGTTGCGTGAGGTGCCTGTGGTTGAAGCAAGAGATGAAAAATATGAAGACGGCGTCCGTTGGCAAAAAATGTCAAAAGTGACGCACATTTCGCCGTCAGCGAGCCCAGCAAAAGGAAAGCTCCTTGGCGGGGAATTGAACCCCGGTCTTCCGCGTGACAGGCGGAGATACTCACCACTATACTACCAGGGATAAGCTTATAAAAGTCAAGGTTTTAATTTATTTATATTTTCTATATTATTTAAGGTTTAGGATGTCGGAAATCCATACAAAAGTTCACGTAGGAAATCCATACAAGCCCGATGGCTCAGTTAGCATACTGGTCAGGGCACCTCCCTTGTAACGCGAAGGGACCAGGTTCGAGCCCTGGTTAAAGCACAGTAATATGTGCTACGCATAGAAATTTATTTGGAGTATGAGTCGGGCGTACTACCCCACTTCAGTTATGTGGGTTTCCTTTCCCCGGCGACCCCCACATTGAGTGGCACTACCCCATGTAATCGTTGTGGGTTTCCTTTCCCCTTCCTTAACGCTTGACAAAATGCTCAGAATAAATTTCGCCCTTGCGCTAGCCTCCGGACTTCGAGAGGCGCTGGTTCAGAACTTCCCAGCTATACACCAGGGTGTACAAGTTATTCCACTGCACTGGCAGCATGCGTCTTAGCTACCCCTGCCGGGGTTACAGGTATAAGTTCAAAAGTGAGTAGGCCCACTTTATAATAGGCTAATCTGAGCTCACATCCAGTGACCTCAGGTGGAGGAAAGACGGGACGAGGAGGAGGAGGAAATGTTACAATAGTAGAGGATTCGGCTCGCAAGCCAGTAGAACGGATTCCGTGCTCTCAAGAAACCAAGACCATCTCCCAGATGTACAGGTTACAATTGGAGAGATGGTCTTGGCAGATTAGCAGGTGAGGAGCCTGCCAGCTAGCCGAGCGGATCGCAGGAGAAAGACCTCGGGACGCTTAGGGAGGTTACAGTGAAGTTGTTGGAGATGGTGCGACTGCCACACTAGAAGATTTAGGGCCAGATAGACACAAGTCTCAGAGACTATTCACTAGGAAACCAGCACTGATTGTTCTCTCTCGGAGGCCATGTTGAATAAAAAAATAAAAAAAAACGTAGGAAATCCATACGACTTTATGCTTAGGAAATCCATCCATAGGTTGGGCATGACATCTATGGTCGGGCGTTTTACTTGGTGCAGTGCGTTTCTTTCATTCGTTCACCACCTCTTTTACCCTCACTTTCGTAACACCATGCACACCATTGCCGACTTTTGCGTTATCCCCATGGGTGTCACCGCCTCGGTGAGCCAGTACATTGCCGAATGTCAGCGAGTCATCGAAAAGAGCGGTAATGCACTTCATTCCTTCATTCCTGTTTTCTATTTCCCACGGACTAAAACACCTTGACGAAGAGCAACAACAACCTAGCACTCGATCGACCGCGGACTAATCCAACACATATTGTTATTGCTCTTTTTATCACAAATAGGCCTCACCTATAGCATGCACTCCTATGGAACAGTACGTACAGTCGAGCCAGAATTGGCGAGTAGATACAAAGTGAAGGACATTAAAGATAGATTTAATCAGAAAGATCTCACAAAGCAGCTTTCGCGTTCAATGTCGCTCTTTAGAATGTCGAAGGGGAATGGGACGATGTCTGTCGTGTCATGAGGGAGTGCCACGAAGCGGTTCATGCCATGGGATGCCCACGCGTCTCGACCAGGTAAGGGATGAATGATATATAGGATGTACGCACTACGCAATTGCACCCTACCAATTCCGCGCTTTCCGTCTTTCCCTAACCAAGTGTATCTTTGTGCACAGTGTCCGCATTGGAACTAGAACCGACAAGGTTGGACAGACTATGCAGGACAAGGTCAATGTGGTCCACGAGATCTTGGCCAAGGATGCGACCAAATAAATCGACAATCTGGAGCAGCACAAAAGACACCCCTCCCCCCCCCCCTCCTCATCGTCAATAGTACATTATGCCATAAGCGACGAGAGCAGCTTCTGCAACAGCAGATCCTGCACTTTAATAAAGACTAAAGAAATCTAGAAACACAGTGCAATTGTTGCATGGAGGCAGTTTCGTCAGTTTCTTGTTTTTATTACTGAACGAATGTATCTCGGTTCAGCTTGACCCGTTCTTGTTCCTCTTTGCAAGCTTCTATTCGTCTAAAGGCGATCTACAACTTGCTGCAGCTTCTCAGCCGAGTAGATGCTGAAGCCTCCCTCCTTGGTTACAGAGGCCAATTGAACGTTGGTCGAGTTCAGCTTCTCCTCCATAACCTGCTTCAGAACCTTAAGCGCCAAGGTCTCCGCCTCGACCAAGGTCATGGATGTGTGGTATTCCTCCTGCAGCTCTGTCTCTGCGCCCTCTGATCCAGATCCGATCGCCTTTGCTCCATATGACACAAACGTTCCTGATGGATCCGTGTGGAACCTTTATGAACATGAACAAAAGAGATGAAGGTTAGAATGGGCCAGATCTTCGAGAAAATAAAGGGTGTCGATGTGTCCTGATAGAAATAGCCATAAACTTACAACTGAGGCCCAGTCTCGTCAATGCCAGCGATCAGCAGGGAAACTCCAAATGGACGACTCTATTGTAGGATGAGTTGAACATGGAGATGAGAGGATTGAGTGTTGATGTTAAATCAAGGTCTTCACAATTGAGTACTCCTCATAGTTGTTCCAGCTGAAACGTAGTTACGCACCATAATGGACTCCTCTCCTCGCGCACTCTCTCCGAACCTCAGGGCAAGGTCGCATACTGCCTGTGTCACACTCTCGACCTTGATGCTCTCATTGTATGTAAAGGCATGGTTCTACAATTAAAGAGATAGTGGAAAAAACCCTTTTCGTTAGTAACTGGTCAAACCGGACACCAACATAAGAAAGACGAGTGTTTCTTCCTGCCATACCTGTGCTTCGATGCGTGCATGGTCGACGATGGTTCTCGAGTCAGCCGTCAATCCAGACATGGCACATCCAATATGACCGTCAATCTCAAAGATCTTTTCGATCGAGCTTGGTTCCAACAAAGACGAGGTCACTCTCTTTTCAACCGCCAGGATCAATCCCTCCCCTGTCTTGATGCCGACAGCTGTTGAGCCAAGCTAAATGAACATATCCATGAGCGTAGCCAATTTTAGTACCACATTAAAGGGAAAATATGTTCAAGAGCCTCTCACGATAAAGGTCCAGGGCTGTACCTTGATTGCCTCGATGGCGTATTCGACCTGGAAGAGACGACCCTCGGGCGAGAAGGTGTTGACTCCTCGATCGTATTCTGAGCGTGTCATAAACATGGTGGATTCGTGTGCTGGGGTTGTGATGAAGAAGGCTGTCGGTGGGTTGATGCAGCGAGGCAAAGGGTCTTCGAGTGGTGATGGAATAAAAACGCTGTCTCCAACACGCGAACAAGACGCGCAAGAGGGCGTTCTGTAGTGCAGTACGTACGTCACCAGTGACTGCCTACGCGCATGCTCACTTGTGCACATCCGACTACGGATGCATCCTACGAAGACTGGTCAATAGCCAAGGCTTCTCAGGCACATCTGAAAATTAGACATAGGCATAGGCACATTGTGGTACCCTGGTGGGCGCGAGGGGGAGGGGTAGCAGTAGTAATATTGCAAGTGCCATCCGTCCGCTTTCCTTGTTGCTTGCTGTATTTCTTAGACATTTTTTATTTGACGAACGCAGTAGAGAATAACAGTTGCAAGCACTACTATCGCGTCTCGTCCTTTCAGTTTAATATATGCTGTCTTCAAATTCAGGCAGATAAGATTACTATGCGAGCAAATGACGATGCTTCAATCCTGTTTTCGGCTAGTGACTCCGAAGCTGGGTCCACATAGTCGTCTGCACTTTGTGAGAGAGGGAGACAAGTATCCTGAGTGATTTGTATCTGCATTGTTCTGATATACGCTGGGTTCTATGCCGATATTGTAGATGATACTAGCACTATCCTGAGGCGCAACGGAGCGCGAGTGCAAAAGAGGTGCCATAATCTCGGAGCCTTCCTGGACACTAAGATAACGCGACTCCATGGCGATCGAGACCTGCTGTATTTGGCGAACGTCTACGAAGACGCTATAGCAGACCGTGGCTTTGCAAACGATGCTTTTCGAAGCTGTCGATATGAACGAAATAGCCCAGTATGAGATTGAAGAAAGCGATAAAATACATTGTGGAGACGAGAAGGGTGCTTGGGCGGGGATATTTTATAAACTCATTGCGATCACCCGGAGTCGATCCCATGAATGGCCCGCAGCCGTGACGTATTTCGCTGTGGGGGAAGCCGTTGGGCGGTAAGAAGTGATGCAAAGGTGATGCCCTTCTCCTTACTATTCTCTCTCATCACTAACTGTTCTAGTCTTTCTTCATTCCTCACTTCCTCTTTATCGCCTCTAAACACCCTGTGCAGCATCTACACGGCAACAACACTAGTACATCATGCCTGTAAGTGACCTCGCAGGGCGCACCAGGATACACCAGGGCTAGGAAACGAGGACGCGTCTCTCAGGAACAGAAAAAGGAACTACATGCGACCTTCATGCGACCTTGATGCTCCACACTTGCCTCTAGATAAAAAGTCTTGTTCATGGAAAACAAAGACAGCTGTGCATTGCATCTGGAGGAAGAAGAGCAGGATGGCTGACCAATGCCCCTTCGACTCTTGTCACTTTCGTAGGCATACCACTCTGCGTTCAACGAAGTATCAGACCTCCGCTCTGTGGGAGGTATGGGCCTTTTGCCAATCAAGACTCGCATCCGTGGACCTGCCCCTATTGGTATGTTGTTGTAACTGCTGAAGACTCGCTTGAATGGCTGCTGTTGTTCTTACTGAGGGCGCTGCCGCTAAACCGGATATGTTGTCCTTGCTACACTATTCGATTGTAGCCGACCCCAATGATGAGGATATCATTGATGAAGCCCTCAACTTGTTCCGCGCCAACGTCCTGTTCAGGAACTTCGAAATCAAAGGCGATGCAGACCGTGTTTTGATCTACCTCATCCTTTTCATCACAGAGTGCCTGGGCAAGTTGGCAAGAAGCCCTTCCTTGAGAGAGGCGGAGAAGATCCTCGGCACATTGGCATTGAGCAACTTTGCCATCCCTGGAGATGCGACTTTCCCTCTCAATGCACTTTACCCAGCCCCTAGCAACAAGATGGATGCCGGTAGGCCATTACGTTTGCACTTTCGATATGGCCTTGTGTGCTTTACAAAAGCAATGAATACTTGCTTATCGTCATCTGTGGTGTTATCCCTTAGACCTTCTGCGCCAGTATTTGTCTCAATTGCGCCAAGAGATGGCTGTGCGACTCCCCAACCGTATTTATGAGAACGATAAGCCAGGAAAATGGTGGATGTGCTTCCAGAAGAGAAAATTCATGAACAAGTCGTTGTAATGGGATATGCCAAGGAAGGAACTCAGCCGGGACCTCCAGTAGAATGTCGTTGAAGCCATTTTGAAAAGAATACAATAAACGGAGGCTATCGTCGCGCAAAACAAAAATAAAGGCACATTCTGAGCCTCTCTTTGTTCGATGCAATTGAAGTTCCACGCTGCAGCAACATAAGCAACATCGCTTTAAATAGGTGCAGTGCAGCGATAAGTACTTGAATTAATATGTATATATGCCAATAAGTTCATGTTTTATTAGCAAGCCTATGCCATTGGAGATCCTCATCCGACCCCTCGGACAGTTCGAGTCCGTTCCTTACAGCCGCTGCTAGTGGGCTGTCAAAAGATAAAACCTTTGCAGTTGGTACCGACGAAACATCCGTAGGGCTGAGTGTTGATGTATCTTTGGATGGAGTGTCTGATTCGCTCTTCGATCTGATCGCGACACTGGTGTACTTGGAAGAAGACGGGTCATCTATCTGGGACGAAATTCGGCTATTTTCAAATGGAATAGTAACGAGACAGTTGTTAGAATCTAAGGCGTCGTTTTCTTGCATAAGCTACAGGATCCTTCAGTTAACCATCTCGATAGGTGCCAGCTGTACCTGACAAAAGGGCTGCCTGTCTTCCGCAGCTGAATTTTGGAGGAGCTCAATTCTTTCAAGACGTTTTGCATAGACCGGGTCGCATCACTGTGTAGAGGGGTCCATTTTCTTGATTGTCCCAATGATGATGGCGGAGGTGGTGGAGGCGGTACTGGAGAGCTAGTTCGGATAGGTGAATATTGTAACCTGTATTGCTCATCCTCTCGCGCTGATACTAACGACCTCAGCTAATGGATAATCGCGAAGATCGACAGTGGTTAGTCTAGAACGCAAAAAGTCCACGTCTCTAGGGATTTTCTTTCAAAGATCAATTACCTGTTCTTTAATTGCCGCTAATTCCTGCTGCAGTTCATTCAGCTTCTCGCTTTCAATGGAAGTTGAACCGGTAGAATGCCGAAAATGCTGTTCGGGGGAGGCGTCCATAAACATTGATGGTAAAGGCGAGGGTCCCCTAGAAGTTACAAAAGGATTGTTGAGGGAGTCGGCAACGACTGTGGACAAAAATGGCGATGGATGGTGTTTGAACTCTGCGACAGATTTTGCACGATTTTCTTGTGAATGTGGGTATATAGCGGGCGACGAATGTGCCCTAGTGGCATCAAGGCCATGTTCCAGCGATTCTCCGAGCAGGCTGTATCTAGGAGATTTGGTCCGAGCGATAGGGTGGGAGTGCTGTCGCATATGATGTGCATCACGCCTGGGAGTATGGTGCGTGTGTGGTTGATGTGGCGCCCTGTGATGAGCAGAATGCATATTCGTTACAGAATCAGAGGGATGTCGCCATCGCTTCGTCGAGGTCCTTGTATCGTCTCCAGGCAGGCGCTTTCGCGGCGATAATGGTTCAGTGATTGATTGTGTATCTGATTCGGACACAGAAGGACGTCGCGAGCGCTTTGCCGCACCTGCCTCGTAGTCCATACGAATAGTTGTATGCGGAGGTGGTTGCCCCGCCATCAAATTTGTGTCTGAGTGGACGTTTGAATGATGGTGCGTTCGTTTTATAAAGTTCTTGTTGTGACCGGGATGTAGCCGCGTAGGCGTTGAGGTTGATGCCCGTAGCTGCTTCACTGGCGAGACATCGTTGACATGATCTTTCAGACCTATGCGGTGTGTAACAGGAGCATTAGATGGATGGCTCCAACACTCTCCCCCAGTGTCCTCGGAGCATTCGAGGTTATCTGATAGATCCAGTAGCCCATGTTACCTTGGTCCAAAAGTCTCTTTGTGAGAGTCCGGTGCCTGTGCTTTGATGACTGCCCTCTTGGTTTCGTGGGTGGTCCGTGTCCAAGAAACGATTTCGGTGGATGTGCCGACGAAGACTCTGAAAACACAGTGGTGGATGATCCTGGCTTCCTTACAGTCAACACTCGATCTAGAGTCGAGGCGCTATCCTGCGCCGTTAAGACAGAGAACGTGAGCATGAGAGATTTCATGCGGTTGCCATCAAAGCAAGCTGCAGTGAACTTCGGATGCATTGAATTGGTACCTCCTCTGTGGTGCCGTGGGGTCGGGCAGCATCCTTGTATGGGAAGTGGTCCAGCAGCTTGTCGAGCTCTCTCGAAGCAACGTCTTTTGCTTCCCTAAACAGATTCCACACGGACCCCAGGAACGAAGGGACGTCCGATGAGGGCGAGGTTTCCTCCGCTGGAATGATTGGTTCAAGGTCCAGGTCCAGGTCCAGGTCCTGGTCCTGGTCGTGGTAGTGGTGTTCCTGATTCGAAGGATGTCTTCGCAGTAGCGATGTAGGGGATGGTGTTCTGGTGTCGTTGCGACTATTCCTGCCTCGACTACTTCTGGTAATGCTGCTGGCTCTACTATGGCTCTCTTCTTGAGAACGGATGCTCCCCTGTGTCATTGAGAGTGGAAGAATGAATGATGCTCGACAAAGAGGGAGGCCAAAGTGGGAAAGAGGCACAAGTGTCCTTCGATGTTTTTTGCGGACTTCTTTTTTTTTCTTTTTTTTTTTCCTACAGGCATCAATGGTAGCGAATGAAGCCGCGACCCCCCTTTCCTGCTGATCTTTTACGCCAAATACAAGGAAGAACACTTCCGCAGGTCTCCAAAGATATCGTGTCATGGCCTCCAAAAGATTGAGACAAACAATTATTAGAGACGGGTTCTGATTCTGGTGGCAAAAGGACCAATCTCCATGTTGCGAACGTTGACATGGCATCGCAACACGCAGTACCCTGAAGAGTCTTTGGTAGTCCTGAGCCATTCAAGAATTGGTCTGTCAAAAGAGGTGCCGGCTTCTTGCCAATAATATGGCCTGCATGAATTGGTGGTGCTGGACACCATTAGAAAGAATGAAAGGCGACCGGGATTCCTTATCTGATCCCCCAAGAACTCGATAGAAAATAGCTGTGCTGAAGCGAACGCTGTGTGACAATAAATAGAAGGTGGTCTTTCATTCGGTGGAATTGGCATTGTCAACGAAAAGCTGTCGCGTGTGAATGCTTTTATTGCTATAGTTCCAAAGAAAAAACAATTTGTTTATAAGCTGACGCGTTGAACCAGGCAATAGTTTCTCTAAGCCAACACTGAGGTACATTCGGTAGCTATAATGGTAGGGACATAGCTCTCGACAAACTTCTAGAGCGCCTCCAGTGGGTAGGCATCCAACTTTGCAGTTCAGCCTGAGATTTGACGGAGTGATCTTGCCCTTGTACATGTACAGAACATGAACAAGATCCTTCTTGCTGACAGTGGTCCAAGTCTCAGACCAAGCTGGATGCATAGGCGGGTCAAGGTGTGTTGGGGCCAGCGATGACTGCAAGAACCTGATCTAGCGGCTGCTCGTGGACAGGGTACAGCTCAAAGAGGCGGACTAGCTTCTTTCATGAAAATTCCCTATCGGCATTCAGAGTTGCTCGGATGCTGGGGGAGAGGGCCCTGAAGAAAGGACCAATGGCCAAGCGCTTGGCCTCTTCAGCCGTGGACTCGTAGCGCAACACGTCAGAGCACGCGAGGGTGCTCTAGGGCATCGTGCCAACGACATTCTTGGCAGTCAAGCATGCTTGGGGCTCTGAGTACTGCAGCCGAGAGGGAGTTTGTTGCAGTATCTGGGCATGATGACATCGCCATTCAGGGTCATGTTGACGGTCGGGATGTTGTTGACGGCACTTGCCCCATGATGCTTAGTACTCATTATAGCGCCCCAGCATGCCAATCCTGTTGGCATCCCACCTCACCATTGTTGTTAAGATTTACCCCAGCCCTCCTTGAAAGAATTGATCGTCTCTCGCTGGCTGAAAACATATGTTGTGCGTGTGTCTTATTTACCTGACAAGATGTAGCCCGACGCGTGGCATCGGATTAAAATAAAGTCCGTCAAGCGACCTTCGATGCAATGTTTGGTCAGCGGAGGGCACGCTTGAAACGGACATGGCCTACAACTAGACTGCAGGTTGTAGTCTATCCAGAGGAGAGGGTACATGCCGTATCTCGAACGCGTCCCCTACCTCTCCTATCTCCTCTATCCCTACATCTTCCTCTATAGCTTTTCACGCCTATTCTATTTCTCTACCATGCTGAACCTCCCCGAGGCCCCACCGAAGCCCCCTCTTCAGTTGTACGCCCGACGAGTTAAGGAAGGCGATTTGTTCACTTGCAGCAGGGACACAGCAACACTTGTGAGTTCTGCTGGAAGCGCTTTCGTTTATCGCTGAATAGTGTTGTGCTAATTAAGGACGATCTGGTATAAAGTCCACTGAGCGACTGAAGACTGAAAACGGATGTTGAGATGCAAAAAGAATTATATGGTTTAATGGACTGAATTCCCTCCATGTCTTCTAGGCAGGCACGACATCTGCACCTGCCAACTATGAAAACTTGCTCCTCCCTTGAATAAAGGAGCTGCGATCCACCCACCAGTGTCACTGCATTTCTCCTGGTCTTAAGTCAAGTCGCCTACGGTAGGACAGGCAGAACGGCGAACCGGGGTCCGGAGACGAGCAGGCACCAGGCGCAAGCATAGGGCCTATCCATCTTAATAGGAGTACGCTCCTTAAGACGCGATGATCTGCGGGTAAGACATGGCTGTATATAACCTTAGATCACTTGATAGCCAGAATGAGCCATGAAGATGTCCAGAAGGTTTGCAACGTGGGCCAGATTATGGTGTTTCATAGACATGAACTTAGCTCGATAATGAAAGATAGCCCCTGAATATGACCCCGGCATAAAGGATTCGTAACGTTTATATTCCGGAAATGGCAAATACCATGATCTCCAGGGTGCAGTTGGTGAACGCAAGATAGTTTCTTGCGACCAGGTTCATCCAGGGTACCCTGCTTGATTCACACTCATCTACTGCAGAAGCATCACCTGTCCGTTACAAACTGCTTGTCTCTCACTTCTTTAAGTGCCAGCGCGACTCATGTTTTTTGTCATCTCTTTTTTTCCATGTCCTTGCTGCAGTACTAGCATCACTTCCTTATTTCCATGAAGGGTTTCATCTCCATCATCTTGAGGAAATTCTTGATTTGTTTCTTTCGTTAGCGGTTTCCAGTAGAGATGACCGAAATGTACCACCAAAAGTACAAAAACAAGAAACGAAGAAGAAAAGAAAAGGCGCAAAGAGGTGTACTGGCTGGACAGAGCGGTTTCGAACTTCGGGAAGGTGATCGGTATTTGACTTCACTTTGCTAAAGAATTCACGGCGACTGTATCAAGGATGTGGGAGTCAGAAAATGGAGAAAGATCTAAAGTTCAGGCATCGAGAAAGAGGCCATTTGGGCGTCAGGAACTGGTGTCAAGCTTTTAGGAATATGTCTATTCTGCCTCGCGTGGTGCAGAGCGCAGTATGTCTTGAAGCTGAGACGGGCGAAGCAGTTTGATGAGGAGTGTGGAGAATGTGTAGCCAATAATTGACGAGCGTGAAAATGCGGGCTCTGGCACAGCCTCACCAAAGCACTGTTTCAATTCCAATCAACTCCACCCATCTCGCATGCGAGTGATAAACAAGACGATGTGGAAGGCAGCAATATCCTCCATGTACTTATCGGCATCCATTCTGCGTATGGATTGGCTTGAGATGTTGCCATGAGCGCTCAAACTTATACATGTGCGTTGCTGCCCATCGATGCCCAATATCGCAGCTTGCTGTCTTGTTTATTAGTTTTTTTTACACAACCATGTAATAGCGATACTAAAGGCGGTTGGTGGAGCTGCAGACATCTCCTCAACAGCCAACTGTCATGTGGACGTGAATGACAAGGCTTTCATGCTGCAGTGATTAAGATAGAGTCAATAACTGACAGCGAAGAGATCATCTTGGTCTTAACGAGGGAGGTTTTGGTCTGCACACTTCATTCTTCTGTCCCCTAGAAGCCGGTTTTTACGGCGCCGTCCATGAGCCACTTATAATGACACTTAAGGTAGGAGATACGGGAGGGGGACATTGGTTGGATAGTCTAGTGAGGTGACATTAAAGTTGTTACACGAACTTAGAACAGACAGACTGCAGCGGGAGAAGCAAAGGAAGGCATGTGAGGGTGAGCCCCCTCTGGAAAAGTCCCAGGTCCTTTCAGTCACCATAAGGTGTAGAGGGCAAAGGGCAGCCGGGCGGGTGCAACACAGTGCTGATACAAAGTTTGTTCGTTGTAACTTTCCCACAGAAGTGCTCTCATTTCCTGTTGTTTTGCTTTCCAATATTCTAATATTCCACATCCTCGTCCTTCCGTTTGTCATCATCATCACCACCTTCATCAACATCATCCTCATTCAGACACTGTGTGAAGGTTCCTTTGCATCTGCTCATCGGTCTACTCACGGTTTTCAGGCACAAGAAAGATTAAGGTAAGGAAATATTGACCCCACACATCCCGCCCTTTATTCCCCGGTGAGAGATTGTCGATATACACCCAACTTTTGATTATCCAGAAACGACGAGCATTGAAAGGAGCGCTCATTGTCTCGCGTGTATTCTATCGAAGCATGCAGAAAGGAGAGAAACAGCTGTCTGTCAGCATTACTGACTGAACGATGACATTATAATCGCATTTACGACATAGGCAACATCAAGGGCCTTTGCTCACCCCTCACTCGAACCAATTGAATCGTCAACCTCGCAATGACGGCCGAAACACCTGAGGGTACCGTTTCAGTGGGCATGGACGAAATCGCTCTAAACGCCGAGCAGGTCAGCAGTCGTGACAAGACTAACGATAAGGACGATCTCGCACCGGTCGACGCTATTGTTGCTATCGGGAACGATATTCTCGCCAATGGCACAGGTCAGCGCAGCGGCACCGCGACACCCTCAGACATCGGCGACGAAAAAATGTCCTTCCACAATGCTGAAGACAACGAGGAAGACTTCCAAGACGCCATGGAGGATCTCCCCGCTACCCGAAAGCTCCACCAGCGACTATCATCCTACTCTCCTCAAATCCGTGAGTCCGAAGAGTGGGAGCAGATCATGCAGGATTGGGAGCGTGTCATGGCCGAGAAGCGGATCCAGGATGCGAAATTGAACCTAGTGGAGCAAGAGAACAAACGCATGAAGGCCCAATTGGTCGAGTCAGAGGCCAGTCGTGCTGAATTGGAGAAGGAGAGCCAGGAACAGATCCGTCGACTGGAGAAAGAGAACAAAGAGTTGGCCCTCAAAGCTAAAGACCCGACCAAGGAGAAGAAGGCGCTCATGAACCAACTGGAGGAGTGCGAGGCCGAGAAGGAGCTCTTCAAGTTGATGTTGGAGGAGACGGAGGGCGAGAAGAAGCGTATTGATCTGAAATTGACACAGGTGGAGCGGGAAAAAGACCTTTGGGCCCAGAAAGCGGAGCGGGTCAAGACTCTTAAGAACCGTCTCCGAGTCAAGGCTGCCCAGTTCTCATTGCTGTCCACCTCGACCTCCTCATTGCTGGCCCAGGGATTGGATGGTGTCAAACCGGACAAGGAGCGGAAGCGACTGATGGATCAGGTCACCACATTAGAGTCGGATCGATCCCGCCTCGCCGCGATGGTCAAGGACACGATGCACTCGACCGGCGATCATAGCAGCAACTCGTCCGCTGCTGATGCATCGACTCTTTCTAACCACGAGCTCGTGAACGAAAACCAGAGGCTCGGCAACGAGCTACAGATGTCC
This sequence comes from Gamsiella multidivaricata, assembly GCF_025024155.1. Taxonomy (NCBI): domain Eukaryota; kingdom Fungi; phylum Mortierellomycota; class Mortierellomycetes; order Mortierellales; family Mortierellaceae; genus Gamsiella; species Gamsiella multidivaricata. The sequence continues at coordinate 194,614 of NW_026251753.1, forward strand.
AAGGTCGAGAACTCGCTTTTGCAGCGTCGCATTGAGGCTTTCGAGGTAACTCTTCACGATGTCAGAGTGGCCCTGACTAACTCCGAAACACATGCCGAGAGTCTCGAGGCCAAGAAGTACGAGCTTCAGGATAAACTGGCGGCTGCAGAGGGCAGCCTGGATCGCGCCAGGGTTGAATCAACCAAATACCAGGCCCTTCACAAGGAGTTGCTCGAGAAGAACGACAAGCTGGACCGCGAGATGCAGGTGATCAAGGCGCGATTTGAGGCCAAAGACCGCGTCCTTGTTACAACACAAAAGCAACTGACCGCAGCCAAGGCCGATGGCGGGCTACTCAAGACCATCCGTCGCGAGCTCGAGTCGGTACTATTCGATTATAACACTGTCGTGCAGCACTTCATGGACATCCAGGTCCAAGCGATGGGCGCCAAGGCTCTTGCTAATGCCTTGAAGCGCCAGACGAACGAGTTGCAGGGGCAGCTAAACCATTACCGCACCATGCTGCTCGGTATCAAGTCCTTTAACAACAACGATCCCATTAAGTCTCCAACGGTGACAACGCTGCGAGCAGAATTCAGGGACCTACTGGAAAAGATTCAGGAGGAGCAGAACGCTCAGGTCGACAAGGAGCGTGCCGACAAATACAAGGCTCAAGACTGGAACCGCAAGCTGAGAATGGAGAAGGACTTTATGAAGTTGGAACTTCAGAACCAGATCGAGAAGTGGAGACGGGTTTCGGTCTATTGGGAGGACAAGTGGCGTAAGAGCGCAAACGATCTGCATGAGGCTGTGACCACAGGCATGAGCTCGGATATGCTGTTCGAAGTCGCCTCAACCAATATGGCCGGCGTTCAGCCTGGAAGCAACCCATCCTCGAAGCGCGCGTCCCTTGCCGTATCTACTGCGTCAGCAGGAAACACTGGTCATGTTCAAGATCAGTCCTTGATACCCTCGGCGATGAAACAACATATTCTCGACAATAGGTCGCGCCCAACTTCTGGAGCGGGAACCTTATCTCGTCAAACCAGCGCCTCGTATATCTCACCTACCGCTTCTGGCGCTGCAACTGGTGTTGAGTCGTCAGCAACGGTTTCTTCAACCGCTGGATCATCGTCAATTACAGAGTCCCTGACAGATCTCGTGAAACCGTTTTTGGGACGCGCTCTTTCTCAATCTGGGGGCTCTCTGGTTGGTGGTGCGGGTAGCAATCGCGGACCAGGGGATCCAGGTTCTCGCCTTGCGGCAGCAGCCACACTGCGAACGCCTATTGCTGCGGGCCTGCCATCCAATATCTCCGGTGTAGGCGCGATGGGCAACACCTCTGTCTCGAAAGCGTCCTTACGATCCAAGAATATGGCCGCATCAGCCATTGGCTCGGCGAGAAGTCAGGCACTGCGAGCTGGCGTCCCTGATGCGGTGGTTACATTGGCAAGCCAGGAAGCGCAGACAAGGGCCAATTCGAGTATTTCGACTGTTGCACGATCGGTGGATCAGGCCCTGAGCGAGTCAGACAGGTTAAAAGCGGATGTGCGACGAATGCTCAATCGTTAAAACATGACACAACTTACTGAACACTGGGAGATTATTACAGCACATAATAAAATGCTTTCAGCTTATTTTATTTACCTTGTTTTAAGACTCCATAATGGAGGCGCAAAGAGTCGTTCTTTCTAGCTAGTCTATGGTATATTAATTCATGGGCTCCTCCTCAATGATGCTGTCAGGCCATGTTCAAAGTCGAGCGCCTCCCTGAACCCTCCGCTTCTTGTCGAGATCAGCCTGTAGCTGGTGCAAGTCCATGTACCACATCCTGCCAGTTTCGTACTTGAGTTTCCTGAACTTGGATTTCATGGCGCCTCCGAGAACGTGTAAGTGCAAATGGTCGACGGTGTTGAATGGAGGGACATGGAATCCTAGTCTGCAATGGTATATCGTTAGCAACCAAGACACGGCTGACATGGTCAAGAAGGGCGAGCTGCAGGCACAGTTAATATTGATAAGGCGGCTTACTTGGATGCTTCGGGTTCATGTCCACGTTCTTTAAGCAGCTCCTCTCCTTTTTGCCGCATCTTTTCGAGTAAGCCAGCGTGTTCTGTGGTGATGGTCTTGACGCTCTCAATGTGGGCTACGGGCACAATCAGGATGTGTGTCTCCGCCGCAGGGTTGATATCGTCGAAGGCCGCAATTTCATTGTCCTACAGGCGAGATTCCATTGGAGAATACGGATATGAGTGAGCAGTTCGGCTCAGGAACACACAGTCAGGGCAACCGAGAGGGGGTGCAATGAACTTACCTTGTAGATCAGCTTTTCGGGGAGGACACCCTCGACTATGTTGCAGAAGATGCAGGGACGGCAGAGGACTTTGTCAAGGAGGGTCATGAAGTGCCGGAGTGTTCAATGGTGGAGGAAGTGCAATGAGCGAACGTTCACGAAGACCGAGTAAACGCCGAGTCCAATTGCCTGTGCCCTTTTGCCCAAAAAGCCACGCTCTTCTTGGTCGCCGTTAGGATGAAAGTTGATGTCTTTCAAGCGATTCCCGCGATCGTCGACCATCCCCTTCACCATTCCTCATTCCTTTAAACATGTCCAAGCCCTTTCCAGCTGTATATCCCTTTCTTGGGATTCTCTATCTATCTCAGCATATCCGCCAGCTCGGGCCTCAATTCTTGCGTTCCCTCCTGATCTCGTTCCTGACCACCCTCGCCATCCTCCTTCCCCTCTCTGCCCTTACCTTCAAATACCAGCGTCGTTTCATTCTGTCCATCCTTCGCTTCTTCTTTGCGTCGTTCTCTCTTTTCTTACCCTCATCAAAATCCATCTCGTTGCTCGGTTTCGATTTAACGACATGGTCAGCTCTCGTCCTAACCATGGGTGAGACCTCGCTCCTAGTTGCGCTGATCATGGGCGAAGTCCTCAAGAAGGAGAAATCTAAGGGTCTTTTCAAGGTTGTGATTGCACAGCAGAACGTTATCATGGGCCCTCTCGCGAGTGTCACCCACCTCCACGGCGTCAATAAGGGGCCGCGTCAGAAGGAGAATACACTCAACACAATCGATGAGAGCGACGATACGGTTACTGTGGCGGCTACAGAGGCTATGATCTCACGCAAGGAGTCCAAGCACCGAAAGCGGAATGTCGTCAAATCGGTATCAGTGCAGGTCGGCCAGCGGATCTTTCTCTGGTTCGTGACTCTGCCGCTGAACTTTTTTCCGATCGCTGGTCCCATCACGTTCTGCTACATCAATGGCAAGGCGCGTGCGCCGGACATTCATCGGCGGTACTTTGATATGAAGGATATGACGGTTGACGAGAGAAAGGAATGGGTTAGGAAGCGCCAAGTAGATTACACAACGTTCGCGTTTGTGAGCCAAGGACTGGAGTTGGTGCCAATATTTGGCATCTTCTTTGGGTTCACAAACACCATCGGGTGTGTGTTTTGTTCATATGCATATTTGCTTTATCGTTCATAGAACAATGTCGTGACAGTAACAAAATTGGGGTTTTTTTCATTTCGCACATGAATAGGGCTGCACTGTGGGCAGCAGACATGGAGCGAGACCAAGATGCCCTCAGGAACAAAAAACTCTTGGAGGACGCATACGCATCCGAGTCGTGAGGAGGATAATAAAGAAAGGTTCCTCAATATAACAATAGCCTTTGTCCTTTCTTTTCTTTTTGTAGTTTGATAAGGAGAGAGTATGGGTCGTGAGACCCTCCAAAAATTGCCGCACGAAAGACGAGCTCTCGTGAAGACGGGGTATGGATGAAAGTTTTCAAACAGCAATAAAATAACCTCAGCTGGGGCTTCACTGGTCATTTCTTGCACCTGCACAAGGATGGGGAACATTCCGATTCAGGGACTACTTGTCCTTTTATACTCGAGACTTGGCGCTGTGGACTGCTCTTCTCCTCTTCTTTGCAGCGCAATCGCATGTGGGACCTTTTTTGCGGGAGCAGAGATTGGTTCTAAATTATCGATTTTCAATCTCGAAGCAGTCTCATCAGCTTCGTTTCCCGTCTACCAAGAACACTTCATTGTTCAAATGAGCTTTCCCGTCCCGTCTCTTTGTTTTGTTTGACCTGAATGTTACTTCAGGGCAGGTAAAGTGTCCAACAGGCTGTGTACAGAAGTTGTCGGGCAGGAAAGTTGTTGGTTGATGAAAGACGGGCTGTTATTCAGGCACCCAAATATACAAAAAAAACTGGTGGCGCTTTGGATAGTAGTTCCATCTTTGATCGATCACTCCCAGGAGCACAGCACGCGTCAGACATGCCATTATGAACGACTCCGTTCTCTTGACTCCCGAGAGCTTGATATGCTTACTTCTCCTGCATGATGCAAAGTGCAGAGCAGCGAGGGCTGCACAGCACACGTACTCATCCCGAAATGGTAGATGTGTACCGATCAATGTCCTTTCCTTTGCTTTACACAAGATGGGGTATCATGCTATGTGTTCTGTGAAGAGACGATGGGCCTCAACGCATTGTTATATTGTGTGGCCGAACCGAATGAGATAAAAATAATTATAAATTTGTTTTTCTCGAAATTATATAAACTAAATCGCTTTCTCCCAAGTACCTCTCTGTCTTCACCGTTTCTCTCCCCTCTTTCTACACAGCAAACACATAATGACAACCGACATGATGGCCACCACCCAGAACCAGAATGCCCTCAAGTATTGGTAAGGACTATTGGCCATTTTTCACTCGATGCAATCCTCTCTGTTGATGTTAATACGTTGCATGTTCTCATTTCGTATTCGTCTCAATGATATACATACTAGGTCCCCGATCGCATATACTCGGTTCATGCTCTATATCAGTATGATATTCGTGTCCTTTACTACTCGATCTATGGCGCGGCAGTATCTTACTGAATGTCTAACAACCTCTTTTTATTGGGTATCCTCACTCATGCTTCAGCTGCGTACGTGCTTAGAACGACCGTGCGGCATTTATTCGGACGGACACCCAAGGGTCAAAAACTTTTGGAGGGCTACACGATCCAGGTCCTCAAGCTGGTCATGGGCACCAGCGTGCTCAACATTGCTCAGTCCCGCAAAATGATGGACGTTTCGAATGCAGTCGTTCATCTCCGCAACGGCACCTTCCGACAGAAATCCAAGGACCAGTGGGCGACCAAGGTCAAGGGCTCAGGATGGGAAGGCTTCTGGATTCCATTTAAGGATCAATCTTCCAAGGAAGCACTGAAGAGGGACCTGCAGAAGAACCCCACACCCGCAGATGTCGGAACTGACTGCGATATTATCATGTTTGCAATTCATGGTAAGAAGATGTCCAGAGGGTGTGTGGAGAAGCGACCAGTTGCTAACGAAATACGCTATGGTGTTACTTTAGAAATATTGCCTGTGCTCATTCATTTTGCCTTGTGTCGTGCATGTGTTTAACTCCCACTAATCTCGTTGTTGGTTCATTTGTTGCCCACTTTCTAGGCGGTGGGATGGTGATGGGCGACGCACTCATGTTCTTGGGTAACTACCGCGCATGGATGAAGGAGCTGCATACAAAGTACAACATCAAGGCCGCATTCCTCTCTGTTGAATATTGTACGTATGGCCTTGCTTATGATCGCTTGCTGAACTTGAAAACACCTCAACAGAAAACTGATATTCTTCTATTCATATAGCCATGTCGCCCGAGGTACCATATCCAGGCGCATTGAACGAGTGCGTGGCAGCATACAGACATCTGCTTGAGACTCAGCGTGTTGATCCCCGCAGGATTGTCATGTGTAAGGAAACTTGAATTATATAGTTTATCGAACAATGCTTTCAGCCGAACCTTTCTGGCATTAATAGCTCTTGTTATTTTTACTTTGAACAATGGTACAAAAGGCGGTGACTCTGCAGGAGGCAATCTCTGTCTGGCCACGGCTCTCAAGATCCGTGACGAGTACCCTCATCTTGGGCTTCCCGCAGGCCAAGTGCTCTTCTCACCCTGGGTTATGTGCCCCCAGCCCCTCAAGGACTCGCCCGACGACTACATCTCGAACAGGGGCGGCCGTACCTTTATGGAATGTTATACGCAGATGCTGGCCAAGGTGCAGACAAGCCCCTATGCGGCTCCAATCCGTGCGCAAACCTTGGCAGGCATGCCACGCATGCTGGTCTTTATTGGTGGCATTGAGACCCTGAGACCCTCCATTGAACGCTTCGTGGAAAAGGCCACTGCCGAAGGCGTGGATCTGGAGGTCCACTTGGCGGAAGGCAGATCGCACGACTATGCATTAATTGAGGAGATTTCTGGACGAAAGATTGTGAGAGAGGCAGATGAGACGGTTGCCAGATTTGTGGCGAGCACCAGGGATCGGCACATTGGATTGGCTGTTTAAGTATTGACGACGGAGTGGGCAAAGTAGTTTGATACCAGTTTGCTAATAAAGCAGCAATATGTATGTCTTTACATCACTCCCACCTTTTTATCGTACGCCAGTAGTCCTTCTCGGAAATATATACGAGTATTAGATAAAAAACTAGGCGGGACGCACTCTCAGCGCGGTGCTTTGAGACCTCCGCATATTGTTTTCATTTCTTGGTAGAAGGTCGCACAGCTGCACTCCATAACCGAGTCGTCCTCTACGTAGCAAGTGTCGCTCCCTAACCACGTTGAGGAAGAGGGGGGAAGGGAATTTTTTTCTTTTACCTTTGAATCAGTAACATCCTTCGCTAAAGTGCGATTGTCACAACGCCAGCTCTGGTAGGCTCATCGAATGCCGCTTTATGTGGGGTACAGACAGCTTGGCCGCCACCAATTTTGCAACTGAGTTGGTTTCAGCTCTCGCCGGAGCAGATTGCCTGAAGCCGTCTCCTCGTTCTCATTCTACTTCTTGGCCATCCATTCCTTTCTACGGGCACCGATTACAGCTTCTATTGCGGATCAGCAATATACAAACCTTACATAGCTGCTCGAGAAAAGACACGATTCGGAATCAGCTCTAATACACTATGGACGCGACTCTACGCCCTCAGCAACAATTTATATTGCGTTTGTCAACTGTAGCCAACCTCGCGCAGACGATTCAGACAAGGAAGGCAGGATGGAGAGGAAGTGTGGACAAAGACCGGTGTCGTCGGACATGACGCATGTCCAATAATGTGCAGGCAAGTAGGGTGGCAGGGTGAATGTGGAGGAAAACAAAATAAAATTACGCGCACACAGGCCGTGCCCGGCTACCGTAACCCGTCGGCCACTCGGGGTTCGCACCGCAAATCCGTAAGTCGATCTAGGTTAAACAATCGTCCACCCGACCCACCCCACGCCTTACTGTTTTGCTGCCTCCTCCCCCTCATCTCCCTGCTCCTTTTTCAACTCATTCCACCTGATTCTGCTCATCTTTGTCATCTTCATCTCTGCTGTCCCATCATTTTCTTTCTTGCTATTTCTTTTTTCTATCTCTCTAAAGTGTCAGTCAACCTCTAGTTTCCTGATTTTATTGTTTGCTTCCCTCAAGCTATGCCCTCCACCGAGAACCAGCAGCCGCTCGATATTGCTGCCGAGCGTGCCAAATGCACCTTCGACCCCGCATCCCTAACTCCGCTCTTCTATGGGGGCGAAGAGAAAATGCGCCAACTCAAGAACATCGAGGCCATGATCGACAGTGACCCCGTCTTTGATCGCTCGGACCGATATTTTCTTGGAAGAACTGAGGTATAGTCCCTCCCCCTCCCCCCTCCAAAGCTTGATGCGTATTCAAACAGTCGGATACTTGTTGAAGCAAGTGGCAATGAACAATTGACAATTGAACCAAATTTAGAAATGTTAGTTCTAACATATATTTCTCACCTCACGTCATGCCCCGAAATGATGATCGTAGCGCTTCAAGCGGGCCTTGCCAATGGTGAAGCGCTATGTTGAGTTGAGAAACGAGAATGGTTTCACTCCAGAAGAGTCCGCATACTTCAAGACCTATGTGGACGACTACATTCCCGTACATCTTCATGAATGTAAGTGTGGGCCAGCGAGCAGGGAAAGAGAAGTCGAATGACAATGGCCTTTTCCATACTGACACATAACTTTTCTTATGAAACCTTAGCTATGTTCCTGCCTGTACTCAGAGCCCAGGCCAGTGAGGAACAGCTCAAGAAGTGGGGCCCATCCGCTGAAAACTTTCACTATATTGGATGGTGGGTCGTGAATGTGCCAAGGTGCTAGGGTACCTGCCTTATGCGCGCATGCCTAGAATCCCTGTTATTAACACAGAGCTACACCCTTCGCTGCTGTGAATATCATTTTGATCGCATACTAGCTACGCCCAGACCGAACTTGGACATGGCTCAGCACTGTCTCGCCTGGAGACCACAGCGACGCTCGATACCGAGCGCGATGAATGGGTGATTAACTCCCCTACACAGTCTTCTGCCAAGTTTTGGATCGGAACACTGGGAAAGGTAGCCAACCATGCCGTTGTTCAGGCCAAGCTAATCATTAACGGCAAGGACTATGGCGCCCACCCCTTCCTCGTGCCTTTGCGATCGCTGAAGGATCACAGCTTGCTGCCCGGCGTCGTGATCAAGGACCAGGGTCCCAAGCAGGGTGCCATCTCCATGGATAATGGATATGCCCGCTTCAACAACGTTTGCATCCCTCGCGAAAACGTAAGTACACCACGCAATCATTCTTTTTCCGTATAGCTTTAGCCTGGGATGACTAAAGACACTGGCGTACAACTTTCTTCTCGATCATTAGATGCTGATGCGATTCTCCCAGGTGTCAAGAGAGGGTGTTTACTCAAAGCCCATCCACCCAAAGCTTGCCTATGGAGGCATGACCGCCGTCCGCACTACCTTGATCAACCATTCAGCACTCTCCATGGCCCGAGGTGTGTATCCCTTTCGTCTATTTAATCTACTGCCAATGCTAGTTAGCATTCTTAACATTAACGTCTTACTTACCCCTCTTCTACAGGCGCAACCATCGCAATCCGATACTGCGCCGTCCGCCGTCAGGGCAATGTGAATGTTGCCACTGATCTCGAGACGCAGGTTCTTGACTATCCCGCAGTCCAATACCGTGTTCTGCCTTTGCTCTCTCACGCGTTTGCCACCATCTTTTCAGGCTATTGGATGAACGAAATGTATGCGCAATACAATGCCAACATCTCCAAAGGCGATACCTCGTTGCTCAAGGACGTTCATGTGTACTCGTCAGGACTGAAGTCTTATTGCACCAAGTTAGGCGCTGACGGCATCGAAGAGGCAAGAAGATGTCTTGGTGGGCACGGTTACTCCCTGTTTTCGGGAATGATTGATTTCCACCGGCAGTTCCTGGCGACGGTGACCTACGAGGGCGAGAATGCACTCTTGACGGTAATGATTATAGGTTAACTGTCGCTCTTCTGGTCTATTTCGTCGATAACAGTTGATCCTCATTATTTTTTTTGTTTGTTCGTGTGTTTGTGAACGATAGCAACAAGTTTCGCGCTATCTTCTGAAGCTGTACAAGGATGCGGTCCGTGATCCCAAGCTTAAGTTATCGCCTCCCTCAAAGTACATCCTCTCACTCGCGGATCATGGTGCGTTCGTCCAGCAGAGATGCCAGGCGCGTTCAGCTGACGATCTTTATAGGGCTGATGTCGTTCTGGCTGCGTTCCAGCATCGCGCTGCTCGCTTGATCTATGAGCTCGCCCAGGCGGAGAAGGCTGGTCATGCGTGGTCCGATCTCAATCTCGAGTGCATGCGTCTTTCCAAGGTAGACGAAAACGCCTTGATTGTACACACAGGTTTCTTTATTATTATGCTATAACTCATGTTAACCACCTCTTCTCACGACGAAAACCGCGAACGATAGGCCCATGTGCAGTACATCATGATCGAAAATTTCTACAATGGTCTTGAGAAGCGATACAACGCATCGTCGAATCCTACGCATGAGCAGCAAAACCAGCTGGCAGCAGTCCGGTCCGTGTACCACCTCCATGTCTTCTACACCATGGAGACAGAGCTGAGCGAGTTCCTTGAGGACAGCTACTTCAATCCTGAACAGGCAGCCTGGGTGCGCCAGGGTGTCAAGGACTGTCTTAAGGCTGTACGGCCCAATGCAGTTGGGTTCTCAGATTGCTTTGGGTTTACGGACACGTTCCTGAACAGCGCATTGGGTTCGTTCGATGGACGGGCATATGAACGCATGGCAGAGATGACGGAGCGCGAGCCATTGAACTCGAAGGAGATGTCAAACGAGAAGGGGGTGATCTGGGGTTACGAGCAGTACCTGAAGCCGCTAATTGATGGCAAGGCTGGACCATACAAGGGCCGTGGTGCATCCAAGCTGTAGGGGCCAAAGTCGTTTGCAAGAACTACGCCAGGCAACAAAATCCTGGAAATATATGCATGGAGAAGCAGAATCTAAAAGGAAGGAAATGAAGGGGATATGTCAATTTGTGTGAAATGAAATAAAAAAAGGAGCTGTGCTCTGGAAGTATGTAAAGGGTAACCTTGGTCGGATGCTTGTTTGTATGTCATGTCTAACTGGCTATTTTTGTTCGCAAGAAAAATGCATTCAAGACGGATTGCAAGACAGCTCATGTACTAATGATGCCGATTCTGAAATTGGGATGATCGATTCAAGTGTGAATGCTTTCCCCCCACTGCCGGGACAATCTGTGGTCTGATTTGCCGACATGAAGCAATAGACCGCACGCCTTTTTTATTATTAAACCTTGGCTATTCTTATCACACTCTCATACGTTCATTGCGAGCGCCTGCTGTGATCTTTTCCCTTCTACTGCTTGTTCTCCTTGTCTCTTTTCTTTTCCCCTTGTCTCATTCCATTCCACATCCTATCATCGCATAATTGAACCCATAACAACACCAATGTCTCTATCACAGGCCATATCTCCCGAGCCACCAGCTGTGAACAAGACCACAAAACCAAAACGGTCCGTCTCGTTCTTCAACCACGTCGTCCTCTCTGCGGACGATACCGCGCCCTTCATTCCAAGTAACAGTCGGCTCGGTCGGTCTTCATTTCAGCCTGGAAGGCGGAAGGGATACGTCCGAAAGGGGCCCGTTGGATCTGACAGCGAAGCAGACACAGAGAGCGAGGACGACGGCGACAAGCACGAAGAGGATGAAGAGGATAAGGACAAGGAGGATTCAGATCAAGAGCAGCATTCGGCAGATAAAGCAGACACGCACACTAATAATCCTGCGCACCCCAGCAACCAGGTACTTGGCGCCAAGGCAGCCATGCGACCAGGACAGAACTATGTACGCAAAGCACCCGCCAGCTCTGACACTGAATCGGACGAAGAGGACGCAACAGATACAGTGCCAAGAAACTCAAGTGTTCAACCGGCAGCGAATGCTGGTAAGGACGCCGCTGACAGTGATACTGATAGTGATGATAATGACAAGGACATCGGCACTCTCGTACGTCCGTTTGCGCATAGTCGAGTCTCAGGACCCGGTCAAAACTACGTCCGCAAGGCACCCGTCAACTCGGATGGTGAATCGGAGGATGAGCAATCGCAAGGAGCAGGAAAGAACGGAATCGTGAGCAGTCTTAAGATCGCAGAGGCTTTCGCCAAACCAGCTACGGCGAAAACAGCGGGACAAAATCAGCCGGACAGATCCCCGCAGCAGGAAACTGGGCTGTTCAGTGTGCCCATACCGACGACATCTCTGGCAGCGGACCAGTCCTTCATCGGCGCCCAACCAACATCAAGGACTGGCGGTACGGTCGCATCGACAGTTACCACCATGCCTGTTCAACCTGCCCAGCCTGTGATAATGGGTATCTCTCCGAGCACAGGCTATGTCCCAGAACTTGGATTGACCATGAACAACTCCAGTCCTGTGGCTCCTGCCAGCATCGTCAACTCTATGGCCGTCTATCAGCAGCAACAGCAAGAAATGATGTTAATCATGCAGCAGCAACAAATTCAGATCGCGACCATGCAACAGCAGCAACAGGCATACCAGCTCCTTGTCCTTCAACAACAACAGCAGCATCAACAACAACTTCAGGCCGTCCAAATGCAGCATTCCCGCCAGGACGACGATGACGACGACGACGACGTACCGTTAAGTGAAAAGAAGCAGCAGCTTCCTCAAGTGCCGCAGCTGTCGTCTATCGCCTATGGTCAACCAGGGATATCTCCGCTGCAACAACCACAGCCAATTTTCGGGTCGCTTCCAACGGCCCAGTTCTCGACTGACCAGCAAACATTGATTCTCCCGCTGCCGCTTTCACTCCCCCACTCGCGGCAGGCATCAGGATCATCCATGAACTCCCTGAATTCTACTGCGTCAGCGACCTTGGTGCCTCAGTATCATTCCCAACTCGGAGCATCTTCCCCTTTGAACCTTGCCACATCCTCACCGCTGCTGCAGCCTCATCAACTCCATCAACCCTACCAAAACCACCAATACTCTCACTCGCTCACCCAACTGCAGCCACGAATTCCGGACTTTACTGAAGAGGAGCAGGAGCAACAGCTCCACGGCGGTTTCTCGAGCGGTGTAGCAGCGCCCAAGTTACTCACAAGCAGCTTCCCTGCAGGATATCGCAGCAGCGTCGGATCCATCCTACCGACGCAGCATTTGAATTTCGATCGGAATTCAGTGAACTCGCTCCATTCGATCGGATCAGGCGGCTCTGGCAACGGTGGGGTCGGCATAGGATCGAGACCCAATTCTTCCAGAAACTCGTTCCTGCCACAACAGACGCTCATCCAATCCATATCCACGCCGCCTCAACAGCATTACCAGCAGTCATACTCTCCTCTTAACCCTCACTACCACCAAACCTTGATCCATGTGGAGGCCAAACCCCCACCTCCACAAACAGGACTGGTCGGCGCCATCAGTGCGATGGAGCGCGAGAAGAAGCTGGCCAAGATTCATGGAACCAACCAACTGCAGTACCAGCACCAACAGCATCAACAGCAGATGATGATTAGCGCTGAGAAGGAGCGGTGGTTGCAGGAACAGCGGCGGCTTGCATATGAGGCTGAGCAACAGCATGATCTTTCACAGAATATGCATCTGCAGCAGCAACTGCAGCAGCAACAGCAACAGCAACAGCAACAGCAACAGCAACAGCAACAGCAACAGCAACAGCAACAGCAGCAGCAGCAATTGCCATCATTCACTTTGCCGGATATTCCTACGGCACCTCTTTGGACAGTTGAGAATGGGGAGGACGATAATCGGCCTCTAAGCGGTGCCCACTAATGTATACATTGAATAAAGATCTATTGTCTTACCAGCTGTCTCTAAGCGTTTCGGAGAAAAACACCCCTCCTCCCATTAGCGACTTGGAACAGTATTACTTAGAAGAGTGAGCGTTCACATGGTGCTTCCTGGTTCCTGTAATGTGATCATCGATAGCTCAGAAACGCAGAAGTAAGATCAAGTCACTGCGTTACGGGCCAAATGTTCGCAAGGGAACAAGGACTTTATTTTATATTTTATATTTTATCAGGTCAAGTTGATGCTTCATTTGTAGTTTTTTTTTTCTTTTCTTTTCTTTTTTCTTAGTGTTCAGGCGCCGCCAGAGAGATTCATCATCTGGCACGCTCAAATGAGATTACGATGGGTTTTTGCAAGTGGAAATGCATATTAGGGCAAGAAAAGAATGAGGCGGACAAAAATATAGGGTAGGATATATGGCGCTGTAAATAACACGAGCGAAAATAAGAAGAAGAAAAAAAAAAAAGAAAAATAGAGAGAGAAAAAAAAAATCGCTTCCAGAAAGCAAAGAGGACACTCTCCTACCGATTTCTTTTTCTACTTCTTCTTTCTTCTTCCTCTTCTTCTTGTTGTTGTTGCTTTTGTTGTGACCTTTAAATGAGCTGAAGATAATTGCTAGGTGCGATACCGACAATGCCGTCCTGCTTACGTGCCTGCCACCACTTGCCCTTGTTGTCGACAATGTCCAGGACCTCACCCTTCACAAAGCTGAGTTCATTGTTGTCCTCGGGGTTGGCATCGTACGAGTACAGGGCGCGAGCCTTGTAGGCGTACTCCTGCGACGGTACCACCACAACCGAGCTCAAGTTGTCCTGAGCCTGTTGGTTGGGCGAAATAGCACCGTGGTGCGCAACTCCATTCGATACAGCCGCATTGTTGCCGGCAACGCCAGGCGTGCGTGGGATGGTGAATCCGTTGATCGTGCGCTTCGCAAGAGAGTCCTCCTCCGCACCGAAATAGATCACCCAGAAGATCTGTTTAACAGAATAGAAAGAGTGTTAGATATCGGCTTCTGGCAGCAATTCGTGCATAGCTCAACTTTTTTTTTTTTTTTTTTTTTTGTCTTCCTTCAGCGTTATGAAAAGACATACCAAGACAAGGGACTGGAAGATGAAACCAGATCCTACAGCGCTGTACTTGTTGGATCTGATGTTGATGGTTGATTCGATGCAGATAAAAAGGAGGGACAAGGATCCGGCAATGAACGTCAAGATCTAGCGTAATCCAATGAGGGTGATAATTTTAGGTCAGACGCATTGGCATGTACAGATAAACAGAACAGAAACAAACAATCTTAAAGACAAGAAAAGAAAAGAAAAAAAAGTCTCCCAGGATGTACTTACCACGAGGCGGTAGTTATGGACAGCCTCTGTTGCGACGGCCAAGGTGGCTCCGAGCAGGATGAAGAGATTGTAGAAGGTTTCCACCCAAACCAAGTGGATGGTGGATCCGATCGTGCACGCGGCAACAAACGTGATGAGCCAGCCAATCTATTCATACAACAAGCATGCCAAGGTCACAACAGAGTGGTAGGTTAGTTTTCGTGTTGAAAGGTGGGTTGAGTTTTCTTGGAGGTCGGCAAGGGCAGTATTCCTGAGGTAAACATTTTTTTTTTTTCCATCAGATGACTGCCCCAGTCCATCCCAGCAGCCGATAGTTCCACTCCAGTGGTCCGATTTGACTGTTTTTATGGTCTCAGGGGGAGGAGCATGGTGTCGACGCTCGGACAGCATTGCTGACAGTTGTATCCCTTCCTGATCTACAGGTCCAACTGGTGGAATGCTGGACAGCCCTTTGCCTGCGTTTCCTCAATTCCATAATCTTGATCCTTTAGATGTCGGGCTCAGCGTGGTGGAAAAGACTGTCTTGTTGCGGCTTTCATCTTTGTTGGTATAAACAGCAGGCGTCGCATAGGTAAAATGAAATATATACCGAGATTTGCTGTTGCTATCCAGTTCCCCAGGTCTTCATGCCATGTTTGGTTGATTTGTTTGATTGATGGTGCTCGTCTTTTATGCATCGGTGCATTGAGAGCGGTGTGAAGGCAACGTGTCATACGACCATACGGCCTGTTCGCATAACGTGCTTGAAACTGTTGAGTTGTCCGCTGCCAGAAAAAAAAAATCCTTGCCTCTGTACCACCATGCGTGCTACCGTGTCCGTTGTATGCCAATGCTGAAAATGACCTGGGAAAAACACTTACTACAAAGAGAATCAGCGAGCACAGGAAAAAGGGCTGCGCCAGAACTAGGCCGAAATCGATATATGCCATGGCGGACGTTAAAGTAAGTCAAAGGAATGGACCGCTGGTTCCTGGTCTAAGAGTGTCAATGGAGTAGGTTCGGTGGATTTTCTGTACTAAGGAAGAGTTATTTTTTGTAAAGAGGAAAGAGAGAGAGATGGATGGATGGATTGCTTGGTGTTAGAAGAAATTAAAATAAAAAGTGCCATGCCACTTTGGTTCAAACAAAGGAGGGCCATTCCGAGCGCCCGCCACCTATCTCTATTCTCTCGCATATTCCCCTCCCCCCTCTTTTGTCTATTGTGCCTGATGCTGTTGTCATGGGAGAGTTGGCCACTAAAACAATGCAGGACAGGATAAAAATACAGATACGCTTTTGCTGGATTATATCCCTCCCGTAGCAGCCCTCCGGTCATAGTCATATGCCATAGTGAAAATTCAGATGGCTGTCCGCAGTGCAATGGAAAGTCAAGAAGCTTTGGTTACAAAGCCGCAGAGTAGTTCGCCAAGAAATACACAGCCCGAGGAGACAACAACATCCGCCGTTGTGTATGCGCAAGATATCGAATAGGGTAGCGTAAAGCGTCGGAGGTGCAGCTGTGATGGCAATGTCACTCGTCTCTCATCAAAGGTCATGAGCATACAAAGGGAAGATGGAAGAGAGATAAAGAAGGAAGGGAAGAGAGCTGGAGAGGGCAAAAACTTCTACGGAGAAAGGTTGGAGTTCAAGGAGGGCGGTGGGTGTGCGTGATAGAAGATCGATTATGTGTCAATTGCCAAGGTATTCCATGGGCTGGAATGATAGCAAGAGACAAGACAGTAGAAACATCGGTGCTCCTGGGAGAGGGGGTTGGGGAGGAGGTGTGCTGACTGGCTACTGATGGCTGGCGGAGTGTGGGACAGATTTTCAGGTACAAGTTTCGAAGGGAGGAGTGTGCTGCCAGTTGGATTGGATTGGATTGGATTGGATTGGATTGGATTGGATTGGATCGGAGTAGATTGGATCGAGGGTAGATGTCGATGAGGGCTCGTTACCTGATGAGCGTCGAGCGATTGGGAGTGTTCCTGAAGGGGATTGTCGATCGCCGAAGAGGAGGAGGAGAGTGGGGACAGGGTGGTGTTGTTTGTAAGACCAAGAAGAGAAGAAAGAGAACCCTGACAAGGCAAGGCTTCGTCTTTCAGGCCGTCGTTCCTGTATAGGTCTACTGTGAGTTGTGGGCCGGAGTCAGTGAGTCGGTGCTCAATCCTTCCAAGGCTGAATAGACTGAGAGCACACAACTTAATTTCCCTTTGCAATTTATGCCCTCAAGATCAAACAACATCTCCTGTTTCTGCTTAGTGCCTACTCATGCCCTGTTCCTGGAAGGAAGTGGGTAAGCACCACAGTACACAGACACTCTTAAACACATACACGGGCCTTATCAACTAAGCAGCATTGGACCGTTTAATGGGCCGCACTCCGTATCTCTTTATTTCTCTTGCCCTGAAGCCCTTTGTAGATCCCAGTCCCCATGTTCCAGTCCGACGCCATGAGCTTTTCTTCTTCTATACGCCATTGCTCCGTAATTCAACTAACACAGATGTCTCCGGTGTGTTTTTGCGTGTTTTCTTTGGAGCACCTTCACGTCTACTGCGGTTCTCATCTGCACCAGGCCATTACGACGGAAGTCCTCTGTTCCTCACGCGCCAACGCTATCTTGCTTTATCAAATTTGTTCCTATAGCGTTTTATGAACTCCAGCTACAGCTCAGTCGGTTGATAAAATAACGAGCCCTTCCCTTTAAGGAGCTCCTCAGGCAATCGTTAAAATTGTCCTATGCTTGAACCTCTTACAGAAAGTTTGTTGAATTTACACTTTTGTCACCACGTCGATCACCGCGCTGGCCTCGTCCATGATCAAAATCCTATAGAGTGCGTATCTGTTCGACCAAAAAGCTCCCTCCACCTAGGCGCGATCTCAATCAAGAGTCCACCCACAAGAGAGCAAACGTGGCCCTCATCTTCAAGTATTCCTCACAGTTCCAAATCCTCATGCTCGTAGAATGAATCCATGTTATCGCGGACATCTCCAGCAAACAATAAGGACTGATCGGCACGGATCATAGGGTCCAATCGTCGAGATACCAATGCCGTCAGTCTCAATCGAACCGAACCACCTTCTTCATCTCCATGCACACTCTTGAGCTTCTATGCTGCTAGCGTCGATTAAAGTGATGGACTGCATCCTTCCATACTATTAACTGATAGCGGCCTCAATACTTTGAAATAGCGAGTGTCCCAAGTCCATGCTTTCACGATATCAGGTCGAGTAGTTCTTAAACATGACTCATCCTTGTGGCCAGTTCTGTTGAATCGCTGTGCTCATGCTTGTCTTTGCTTTAAGAGCAGCTATCCTTGATAATCAGGGGCTGCCTTCGGGTACTTTTTCGCAGCACTTCAGCACTCGCTCCATGCTCACTAAACGATTTTGCAATGAAACTCACCAGGTACGTGATTGTGAAGATGACCATAAGTACACACACTCAGTGTTAGCCTGCCTTCCCGGATCCCCGCTCATCGTGCTTCCAAACGCTCAATAGACTGGTCTTAAGGACGATAATAGATCACCCCCCTCCCAATCACCTATTGGACCTGGACAACCTGGTCTAGTAGGAATGATATATCAGTGAGGCCTGATGAGAGTAAGCGAGCTCTGTCGCCACAGTTAGCATCTGAAAGTGTGTTCTCGCACACTGCAGTGTACTATGTAGGTGTGCCCTGAAGACTACGATTCCCCGCGTTTTGATGCAAGGTCTGCAGAAACGCTGTCCTACTACCTCATTCTCGACGAGTAGACTTCAATCACAACACAGGGTTCGTCAAGTGGATGGGACGGCTATGCTTAACGTGCTATTTTAACAATGGTAGTGAAGAATCTTTATGTGGTTGTATTATAGCGCATTTAAATAGGCAACTCGAAGCTGACGTTGATCTTGGCCTCGCGAGCCATGTTGACCATCTTGCTCAGCTTGACAGACTTGCTGGCGGCATCATCCAAGTCGTCCGAGGTGATGATGCGAAGACCAGACTCGGCAATCAACTTCTTGGCCTCATCGACCTCAGTGCCCTGGAGACGGACAACAAGGGGGATCTGAAGCTGGAGAGTCGAGGCAGCGGCAATGATACCCTGAGCAATGACGCGGCACGACATGATACCTCCGAAAATGTTAGTGAAAATGGTGGTAACACGGGGGTCAGACGAGATGATCTTGAAGGCCTCAGTGACCTGCTCAGCAGTGGCTCCACCACCGACGTCCAAGAAGTTGGCGGGCTCGCCACCGTGCAACTTGATGATATCCATGGTCGACATGGCAAGACCGGCACCGTTGACAAGGCATCCAATGGATCCATCCAATCCGATGTAGTTCAAGTTGTACTTGGCAGCAGCGACCTCACGAGGATCCTCCTGGGTGACATCGCGAAGGCTATGAACGTCCTTCTGACGGAACTCGGCATTGTCATCAAAGTTGATCTTGGCATCCATGCAGATAACTAGCAGATATGATGTTGTTAATATAACAGTCAGTTTACCGAACTCTTATAAAAAATAGTATAATTCATAGAGGCGCGAGACAATGAAACGGAAAAAAATTTACCTTCGTGGTCAGCCGACTCAGCCATAGGGTTGATCTCGACCATGGTGGCATCCTTCTGCATGAAGAGATCGTACAAATTGATCATGGTGTCGGTGGCCTGGTCGACGCACTTGGGGGTGAATCCCATGCGCTCAGCGAGGTCACGGACGGCAGCACGGTCGACGCCCTTGTTGATGTCAATGGGCAATTGGAGAATGGCCTCGGGGTTCTCGGCAGCGACGGACTCGATATCGACACCTCCCTGAGAAGAGGCGACCATGACGGGGCCCTGGGACTTGCGGTCCATCAGGACAGCAAAGTAGTACTCACGACGGACGTACTTGCGCTCGCAAATGTAGACAGCATTGCAGATCTTGCCTGCAGCGCCGGTCTGCTTGGTGACCAGCTTGTGTCCGAGCATCTGATCAGCGAACATCTTTGCCTCGGTGGGACTATCGAGTGATTACGAGAAGCATGTAAAGATTAACAACTTGCAGCTCGCGATCTCCCATTAAAAGTGCCTTTGTCGCCAGTTGATAAAGACTTACGAGAAGATAGTGCGGACACCTCCCTTGAGACCAGAGTCGAAGGTACCCTTGCCACGACCGCCGGCCAAAACCTGGGCCTTGATGACCATGTCCTCAGTTCCTATTCAGTTGTGATCGACATTGGCCAAAACGCGGGTTAGAACTGAGGTCCATGTGCGCCCTAAAAAGTTATCAGATCCGTTGAGGTCTGACCCTGAGTGGTATATCCACCAGCCATATCCTGTTTGTCTGGGTTGAGACAATCCTGCTTGATCTAAATGGTACTTCATCGACACTATGCGGCATTCTCCTCTTCAGGAATAGCGGGGTTGTCTCAGGCGTCATAGTCCATTCTGGGCGAATCAATTGACATCCGATCTCAAATTCGCTTATCGGAAACATGTGTATGCAGACCCATACAGCGGGATCGAGAGAGAGAGAGAGAGCCATGTTGGCATCGTTGGACGTAAAAGATGATGATAAATGGGCTTACCAAGGCTCTGGGCGACCTTGTAGGCCTCAGCGCCGGACTTGGCGACACCGCCGCGAGGGGTCTTAATACCCTGCTTCTGGAGAAGATCCATGGACATGTATTCATGGATCGAAAGGAAGCGCTTTTGCTGCTGGGCAGCAGGGTTCATGCGGGGCTAGATAGAAGCAAAGACCCAAGATTAGATCACATCGTTAGTGATATTACGAGCATTGGCGTTTCCCCCCGCAAACCGGATATGGTTAAAGATGGGGTAACGAGGATGAACAAGGATCAGGCTGACTGATTGCAAAAAAGCGATTGATGATCATCAACACAATAAACAAGCGTATCCTGGATCTTATCCTGCTCTCTCTTCTTGTGTGGTGTCGTCCACTACATAAAAACATAGTGTTCATAGGCGTTTGGCTGGTTCCGGCGGTATATCGTTCCTTTTGTCCAATGTCAAAGGAGGATGGCGATGCTGTTTTTAAGGATCGGCGGAAAGACTCAACGCGCGTTGATCCGGGCGAAGGAAGGCTGTCGCTCGGTGTTGGCAGATTTAGGAGGAAGTGTGTTGTGTGATCCGGGCCATCCAACTGCTGCCGGGTTCGCCCTTTGTGCTGCCCCCAAAATATTCTCAGGCACCTTCTCCCCCAAGAAAAACATAACGGTGTTCAAACAACAACGCGAAAAGAAAAAACGAGGATAGCAGGGACGAGGGGCGCGTGCATGTGTGGTAGGGTTGTTTTGCATTAGTCCATACCATGGCCTTGGCAAGGGCCGAGGCGGATCGGATGGTGCGGAACATGTTTTGATGTAGAGTGTAAGAGAGTGGAGAGGGATGGACGGGAAAGGAGTTTCGCACTGTCGTGAAAAATAAATAACACGGACGACGACACAGCTGAGAAGCAAGCCTGCACTGCTCTGACTTTACGTACAAAAGCCCTCTGGAAAAATAAAATATTCAATTGTATGCTATCGCCATGCAAGCTCGGAACAGAATACCCGTCGCAGCAAAAGTAATTGCGCATTCTAGCCGCCGGTTATCCGGGTGAAGATAGTACTCATTGGCAGAGTGGCACATGGGTGCTACATGTATAGCAGCAGGAGCAATGATGACATACAGTCTGGTCGCTCGAAATTGAATGCAACGGAAGGACAGTAAGAAAGATGTATTATGTCCTTTGTTTAACATGCAAACCCACCATGAAACCAGTATTTTTATATTCCATTGCCACCATGGAGTTGTCCTACACCCTTTTGATGAGAGTATACAGAAGTAAGAGCGTACAATTGCTCTTCTCCGGCAACGGTGCTTGAAGCGCGAATTGTTTAGTTCAGTTCTTTTTCTCCGTACGTGCTTTCGATCCATTGCAGTAATCAGCAACATGTCGGCTCTCTTATTCTTCGCACCAATATGGACACAAAAGCGGTGCGACCTGATGGGCCGTACTTTCTTGTGCCTGAATTATTTCGTTTACACAGGGTCGGCTTCAGTTGAGAAAAATAAACAAACGGCATCGACAATACTTGCGCTAACCCTCATTGCTCCGTTGACACTCCATTGCTCCGTTGACACTCCATCCCCCTCACGCACTTCAACCCTTTTAACAACTTTTATTTCTCATATCAACAATGGCTGGCGGTATGGACTCGAGGCTTGAACTGAACTGCACCTATAGACTCTTTTTCGCTTTTAGTCATACTCCGGATACTTTTCTGGCACTTCTGAATGGTATATGTGCACTACAGCTCAAAATTGTCCTAACCAAGTTACTGTTCTATGTATTCCTCTAGGTAAATGGATGGGCTGGTGGGGACACTTGGGCGGCCTCAAGCAGCGCGGTATCGTCACCTACAGTTTGTCGCCTTATGAGCAGCGCGCCTTTTCTGGTGCGCTTCACCAGGCGGTCTTCAACACCTTCCGCCGCGTCTCCGCTCAGGTCTTCTATATCGGTACTCCCTTCGGTTTGGGCTATGCTACCTACGTCTGGGCCAAGGCGAACCACGGTACGTTTTATCAAGGACTCGTTATGTCAGGTGGAATGTCAGACTTTGTACTCGGTTACGGATACCACTTTGGATCGTCAAAGCAGGAAAGAGTCGTTCATTTTGGCGACATCAACGACGCACAATGATACGAAGAACACATTCCGATATGTATCGCGGATCTATGATAGCAGTTTCAATCGAGCACGTTTCCAACGACAACATTACTCGGATCAAGGCAAATTGCTGGGAACCATATGAATGTGGAGACTAACCCTGCGCTTTTTATTGGATCAATAGAGTTCCGCCTGAGCAAGGCGGGCCATGCCTACTATGGTCCTGGCGAGCATTAAGACGTTCACGAATTATTGCAGTAATACATACACCCATATAGAGGAAAGGCCTAGAAGACCTAGAGGACCTATAGAGGATTTTTTTGTATTGTCATTAAACAAACCTAGCGGACAAGTTTTGCAGCAACTTATCAACTTTGTATTTCTTGGTTCACATTCTGATGCATCCAAGGCTGCCGGAAGGGGAATATATATTAAAAAGTACTTAGCATTATATAGAGGGATTTAATTACATAGTACCGACAATTGCCCCGCTTTCAACGCTTTCAGCTGTGTACTCGATCGCCCTGGCCTCCTTGAACCCGCATTCGTGGATCAAATACATGCATCGAGCCATATCCAATAACTTTTTGCATCGCTTTCCCAGAACTCGCCTTTGGTCCCTCGTCATAACGTCTTCACCGTTGCCGTTCGCGCCTGATGTTGTTGGTGAGTCTTTTCCTGGCCTAGCAACCAAAGAGCTTTCCTCTTGCTTTCCCAACGTTGCCCATCCTGTCAACTTAATAATCCAAGGGATCCATGAGTCTAATTGCTCTTCAGAAACTTGCCATTCCTGCTGTTCCTGCTCTCTCTGGCTATTATTTTGTATTGAGCCCCCAAGGTCGTGTCCATGTTCACTCTCTACCCTCTTCCGTTTCTTAATCCCCGCCGCACTCAACAGTTCCAACAAATAGGGCTTTGCCACAACCAATGATGGCTCACATATCCCATGACAACATGTCGCGAAGCAAATCGAATACGAATCCTGCTGAGACGACTCTTTCGGCCCTTGCTGCTTCTGTTCTCGCATCCATGCAAGAGCGAGATCTGTTGCTGGTCCACAAAAGTGTTTTGATATGCAGATGTAATGGGTGGGAATCGCCGTCGATGCCTCTTGTGGATCCACTTCTCCACCACTTTCTGTCCATTCTGGTCGAGCAATCCCAGGTTCCGTTTCGTGGATGAACTGCAAGTTCTGAAGCGTAAGGTCTCGGACGTCCTTGATGATACGCAAAAGTCGGGGCTTGACTGGACGGGCCTGTGTCCGAATCATGTAATCGACCTGATTACGGGAGCGGAATCTTTGACGGTCCAGGAGCACAAAATTGAATGGCTCGATCGAGGTCTCCGCGGAGATAACTGCTGTAGATGTGCATGTCGACTGGGGATCGATTCTGGTTGATGGCGTGGACGATGTAGACGGTATGACGGCACGCTTGCAAACCTCGCTCTCCAAAACCAGCTGAACATGTCTCGACAGACCTCCTGTTCCGGCGCCAAACTCCACAAATACTGGTCGCCTAATGTGGTTCATCGGTTCTGCTGCTACCTCGGCAATTTTGTTGCTGCTGTCGATGTTGCAATGCTGGGGCTCTAAGACAGGCTTCAAGAGACCCATTGAGGCCATCGCTTGGATCAATTGCGATTCTTGTGCCAAATGCCTCTTCTTCTTTACTCCTGCATCCGCGAAAAGACCTTCGTACGATTCATGACATGGAAACTCGTGCTCAACCGCAACCTCCCTTATCTCGTTCGCCTCACGGTCACCTCGCCCCGCCTTCCATTCGTCCGGCCCGTCCCATTGGTCCAGGACTTGCTTGATCCAAGCAGACGGCTCATTAGAAAACACTCTTTCAAGTGCTGCAAGAAGCGCCTCTGGGATGTCACTCGGATTCACAGGCTGCTCTTTCGCTAGCTGCCTGAGTTCCTCTGGATCCTGGTAGATGCCCGCTGCCTTTTCCTTTTCGATCTGATTCAGTGCTGCCTGCGCCAAATGAGCCTCCTTTCGATGGTGTCCGCACAGGATATTCTTGGCTTCGTATTCTGGCTGTAGGAGTTCGGTCCGCAAACTGAGAAAGCGGCTCGATTGCTGTTGGCGGTCTTCCTCTGTCAAGTTCTGTACGCCTGTGCCTGAAACCGCCTGGAAGCACTGCTCTTCCAATGCCTTGATTTGTTCCAGAAGAGATGCCGTGAGCTTTGCAGGCAGCTTGCAGTGGCGGAAACGCTGCTGCTTGCTACCCCAGACTGAATGCTGGCAGATGATCGGATGAAGCTGCATGTGAAGTAGAAGGGATCAGCGATCCGTGATCAGTCTCTCCAAACCTGGTGCCAGAGCAAATTGGGACCGTTATTTCGACAAGGTTTCACCCAAAGTTCAACACCCTGCATTTGCTCAGAGTACACAAACATATACGTACAAATTGACACAAATCGGCTTCTAATACTGATGTTGTCTACTGGGCGTATAAGGATGTGTTCATGAATGCGCTGAACGCGTTAGTGCCCCTCTGCAGAAGCAAAAGGCTAGGGGTCTTAAAAGACACAGTAGACACATATACAGTTTGCGGAGCAAACTTCATTACAGGGTCTGAACTATGGAAATATCTTTACCGAGGTTCCCCGCAACTTTGATATATGTAAGGTTACTCAGCATCCTCGGTAACATTCATTTGGCGTCTGGAGGGGCTAGAGTTCTTGGTAACAGAGAATACAATGGCCTTTACCCGATTGATGACTGAGTCGGAATCGGAAAGGTAGGGAAGGACGACGACATCTTGCGGTCATTTCATTGGGAGGATGAGCGTATGCAGTCGAGAATAGTGGTCCCCGCATTTCTCGTAGTATTCAATACTATATCTTATAATCCTTTCTACGGACCATTTGAAAATTCAAGGCTTCATCACCCTATTTGTGCAGATAGTTTCTACAATGCCAAGCCAATTTGTGTGACATTCGTTCCAGGGACCAACAGCTTAGATTGTCTTTTTTTGTGCGACAAGAGTAAGTTGGTAGTTGGTCTTATTCAGGCAAGTTCCCCGGATACGCACTGCAATTCCCCGCATTTTCCTTCATAATATAGTTTGACAATCTATTCTAGAACGAATAGCGAGGATGAGGATTCGTCCTATCGTAGATGTATTACAGCCAACGACAAGCAACCGCAGGATGGAGCAGAGATACCACAGGCGACCATGATCCGGCTAGTATCTCAAAAAGGAAGTGGTGCGAATGCATAATGCGGCGAAGTATGTGCTGAAGATCGCGGGCTAGCTCGAAGGGAGGGGGTTGTTGTTGTTGTTGTTGTTGTTGTTGTTGTTGTTGTTGTTATTGTTTGATAGTCGTTTATCGAGCACAAGTGCACAGCGCGGTAAGGTATAACTGCCCGTGTTTTCCGTCGACAGGGCTGCACTGAGCACTACAAGTGTCCTTGGTATCTTTCTTTTTTTTCTATCTGGACCTACGAAAAATCCTCACGATCAACGGTTAAGATTAGCAGATTTAAATACATATAGTCTACTAATAGTTGTAAGTCTTGTCGATTTGACATAAAAACGCGACCCCGATACCGATCGACCTCCTCCACACTCCAATCTCTGCGCTATACAATACCCTACATCCAAAAAAGACAAGAGCACTACTCATTCTTCTTTGAGCTTTTCAATCCTTTACTTTCTGCACTTCCTGCCACCCACACTTCAACCATAGTTGAATTGCCACCCACCATATTAATATCTCATCCGATTTCCTCTCACCACCAACATGCAGCACGAAAGCGTATCCCAGGCCGCGGACCTATCGAGCATCAAGGTCGTCTCTAGACAGTCGTCTGTCCGATCGATCAAACAAACCAGAATGTCCATTCTCGACAACGTCGTCTTCTGCTCTCTCCTTTGTGTGATCGGAGGCCTGTCCACGGCCTCTCAGGGGGCAATCAACTCCAGGTTGGGACAGTACACCGGCCAGGGATTGTCATCGACGATCGTCTTCTGCATCGGTATGTTGTCCTGAATGTATTTGTGTGAAGGTAAAGAAAGACCCTTGAACACTGAAGTCTCAAAACATGGTTGCTGATGTTTACCATATATCTTACAGGCGCCGTGGCCTCTTGCATCTACTTCTTAATCGAGGTCAGAGGTCGTCCTCCAGCTAATCTGGCCCTGATGATCTCCAAGGCTCCCTGGTGGTCCTGGACTGGAGGTGTCCTTGGCGCGATTTTCATCATCGTCACCATCCTCGCCATCCCTAAGCTCGGCGCCGGAACCACGACGGCAATTATTATTTGCGCCAAGTTGATATTCTCGTGCCTCATTGATAACTTTGGATTCTTTGGAATCCCTAAAAGAAAGTACACGATCTGGCGCGGTCTGGCGACTATTGGGCTTATTGGGTGCGTAGCCGTCATCTCCGTGTTCTAGAGCCTATATAGTAATTGGCGGTGCTGTTGCATACTGGTGAAAAATAAAAGCCTTTTTGTATATTTGGTGTACGTGGACTGTTATTTCGCATCGACAAAATGTTTCGCCTGCTCTTTTTGTTTCCCTTCCCATCTTACGATTTCGATACCAATTGACATGGTCAGCCCAGCTTACAGCGCCCGATGGTACAAGAGCAAAGATTGGCATTTTGACAAGGACGGGGACTTTGTCGACAAGAATGGTCAGTCGAGCATTAGATGCATTCGCTGAATTTTCAAGGACTTGCTTGTATCTATGAGCACCGCTAACAGTTTGTCGACACAACTGTCGTTTATGATAGCCAGGCCAATTGTTTGATTTTGAGTCGCAGGGCGAGCACTATGAATACGTTCAAAGTAAGCGGAAGAAAAATATGCGCTGTTTCTGTTGTGCAAATGAAGACAAGCGATTGACAATTGCCCTGTTTCTTCTGTAGCTCAGATCAAGAAACATATCTATGAAGAACTTCAGCATCGTTTTGATTTTGTTCGACAACCGCTTCCTATTAGCAAGTTTGAAGGAGTCTCTAGAGACGATTCACAATGTCCGCAAATCTTTGTGACGTAAGGAACGCCTCTACTTCGCTCGTGGGAAATCGTGTGTTGCGGTTGCGTTGCTTTGCCTTTGGGATGAGAATATGCAACTGAAAAAGAAAGCTTTATTACCTTCTGCGGCAAAAAAACGAAATAGTAAAGACATTCAGTGGAATCCTGATCTTCTTGTTATTGTGCAGGGACTAGGCGAGGTGCCGCCAGGCCAGTGGGCTAGAAAGCTGTTCACGAACGGGGAAAGCGGTCAGTGGGGTTTGGCGACCCAGTTCGCGTATATCCAAAAGGCGTTGCACCGAGGATGGGCAGTTCTTCTTTGCGATCCTAATCACGATGGGAATGGGCCAAAAACCCAGCACTCACGTTCGCGTCATGTTCGGCGGGTGTGGGATGACATTATTAGGTATATATGCTTTTCTCATGGACGGAAATGGTTGCTCCACATCGTATGTAGATTGCTAAGGCTAAGTCTGTATATTGTTCAACAGCCGCTCGAACGCGAGATGCGTAATGTTCGTCGCATTTAGCGCAGGGACAACAGCCACACTGGATCTTTACGAATCATTAGGTATGCGGTATTGCAATTGAACCCAATATATTCCACAAGGATGTGATCAGAAAACTGATACAAGCAATACTGCGCCGGACGACTCTAGGACAAGAGTTCACGAACCGTGTCCAGGCAATTGCATTGCTGGATGGAGAAGACGGGACAGGCAGGACGGTAGGCAAGGACGGCGGTCGCTGGCTGCGAGAGGTAAGGCAAATATCGAAAGACGCAGCGCGGTGCTCAGGACAACGAGGACTTTTTGCTGACAACTACTTCTACCGCCTAGCACTCTTGGTCTTTCATGAATAAGAACATTCCTCTGCAACTAGTCAACCAAGAAACTGTTTCGAGTAAGTTGTCGATAGGAAAGTGAACTGGTGCACTCCAGTTGCCTTGTCAAACTTCATACTAACGGTATTTATTGTGTTCGATATGATGTACCTTGGTAGCGACTGATCACGACAGCGTCCCTGGGATGGCCGTTGGCAAAGTTTTTGAGTTTTTGGTGGAATGCCACTCCTATTTTGAGGCCACGTTGCTGCCGGACGAGTTTGACAGGTACAAGCACTGCTACGTTATCCGCTCCGCGGCCGAATGTTGATCGAGGCTGCTGCCAAACCGTACTAGCGCTCGAACAGCCGACGCCGCACAATTTACTCGAATGTCGCGACGACAAATACTCGCCTTCGATATGCGGGAGAGAAGCTGTCTCCATTTCGGATCAGCCAATGAAATGAAAGAAATAAAAAGTTTGTTTTTGAACATTGGAGTCAGTGGACCTTTGGACACTTGTCCTACCTTGCGGTAGATGTTGCTCCCTTCACGCGCCATTTTAGAGTCTGCGGAAAGCATGTCTTGCTGTTGTTCGGAGAAATGAATGAACAAAGTTTGGGGACTGATGGACAAAGATGTGCCCACGATGCGGCGTGTGAAAACAGCTGCGGGGATGCAGGCTGCGTCAAAGTGCTATCTACTGCGGGCTGTCTGCTGCGATTTTTAAGAGGCTGCTCTTAAATGGAGACCAATGAAGAGCGAGCGCATCTTTTTCTTCTCCTCTCACTACGCCCAATTGCCCTTCCACTGTCGTCCGACGACATATGCACTTTTTTTTTTGGCATTTCACAGGACCAGTTGACACATCGCACCACCACCTTTTTCTTGCCTGCCAATGGCTGCCGATTCCTCACAATGGCCCCCCAAACACCTTGACTTAGCCCTTCACCCCAACCTCATCCCCTTCACTGTCGAGTCCAACGATCCCACAAAGATATGGATCGAATTCCTCATGAACCACGGTGGGTTTCTGACCCTACTGGGAGTCCCCGCCGTTGTCGCCACTATCTCCTTTATCAGACGGATATATTGGCTTGCCCGGAATTGTACGCCCCATAGCTACGGAAGGACCGATCTGATCTACTGGCCGTCGCAGATCTCCATAGCCGCGGCCTGCACAATCCTAGTATCTTTCATTGTTCTCCTGGCAAGCAGTCCCGAGTCCGGTGGGCAGTTTCTCCTGGGCCTTCTCTTCGTGCTTGTTGCATGGGTAGGACAACGACTCTTACCGGTAGCATCGATACAATTACTCGTTCTTCGCTTGTGGTTATTAACGATCGAATAATTACTTCTACGTATATTTCTAGCTTATCGCGATCCCATTAAATGCCCTGGAGCATCGATACGAGACTCGGTCTTCGGATTATCTCTTTGCGTATTACGTGGTTACTCTCTGGACCTCCTTGCTTTCACTATACATCCTTTCGGACAATGTTTCTGAGCAGCCCTCTTCATCATTCTTCAGCTATATGGCTTACTTTACCATTGCGATCTCGATTGCATTCTTTTTTGAAGCGCTTCCTCGACACAACACCAGAGTTCAGAGGCTTGCCCGCGAGAAGGAATACCTGAATGATTGGCAACAGGCAAACCTGTTTTCGCGGCTGTCCTACCACTATTTTCAAAGGATTGTCAGCCTTGGAGCAACCCGGCCCTTGACAGGCGACGATCTGGCTAATACAGCCCCCGCCTACCTTCTGACCAATGTCAACTATGAACGCGTGGCGGCAAGTTGGGAGCGCAACAAGTCCCAGAGTGCCTCCAAGAACAAGCAGCCATCGTTCTTTTGGGCTGTCATAGGTGCGTACAAGCGGAAGATTTCTATCATGTTAATCGTCCGCTTGATAGGATATGGTCTATTATATGTCCCTCCTATGCTCTTCGGCCAACTACTTCGATTTATCGACGATTACTCCAAGGCTGTCAAGGATGGCGTCGAGCCCCCTGATCTCAAGATCGGCTTCTTGATCTCTGCAGCCATGCTGTTCTTCAACATTAGTAGTATCTTCATGCTCTGTCAGGGTTTCCAGAAAATGACTGATCTAGGAATCGGTGCTCGGGCAGCGACCATCGCGCTGATTTACAGAAAGTCGTTAAAGCTTTCTCCACAGGCCAAGCAATCCTGCACGCTAGGAGAGATCACTAACCATATGGCTGTGGACGCTGAGCGGTGGATCGACGCCTCGTTGTTTCTGCCATTGGTGATATCTGTTCCGTAAATACCCCAAAGACTCATCGTTATTCCTGGCATCAAGATACAAGCACCTGTGTTGGATTATTAACACGCATCGTTCCTTGACTCTCCTGCATTAGGTTGGAACTGGTCATCTCAATCTGTCTCCTATATCGTCTACTTGGATGGTCTCTGTTGGCTGGATTGGCAGTTTTCGCCATCCTCATGCCGGTTCAGGGCAAAATGGCTTCGTTTATGAATGGCTTCCAGGAGGATCAGTTGAAATGGATGGACAGCCGCCTTCGTCTCATGACGGAGATCCTGACCAACATTAAGATCGTGAAGCTGTATCACTGGTGAGCATAAAAAAAAAAACATGGGACATGGGATATGTTTGATAAGGCAAGAGTTTCAAGGTGCAAAAGAGGTTTATAATGGACTTCTCATATGACTACGAAATGATTGGTCTCCGTAGGGAGGGGCCATTCCGCAAGAAGCTTGACGCACTCCGAACGAAGGAGTTGTACGCTATCAAGGGCCTGGCCACAGTCCAATCGATCCTGACTATCGTCTTTTCCTCGGTAACGCTACTGATGGCGTTGTTCACATTCTGGGTGTATGCATATATCGGCGGTCCCAACATGACGCCAGGAAAGATAACCTCCGAGGTCATTTTTGTAAGTATCACCCTGTTCGGCATCATGAACAAGCCCCTCGGATTGATGGCGCTAGTTTTCTCAAAGACTATCGCTGTAAAGGTCGCCATGGAAC
Source organism: Gamsiella multidivaricata (assembly GCF_025024155.1). Classification (NCBI taxonomy): domain Eukaryota; kingdom Fungi; phylum Mortierellomycota; class Mortierellomycetes; order Mortierellales; family Mortierellaceae; genus Gamsiella; species Gamsiella multidivaricata. The sequence goes on from NW_026251753.1 coordinate 225,612, forward strand.
GCCTTAAAAAGTTCCTGCTTATGGAGGAGATCGATACAACTGTCGTCCGCCGCTACTGTCGTCCGAGCCTCTCATCGCATTCTGGCGCTATGGCCGTCGATATCGAGGAAGCGACTTTCTCTTGGGAAAAGAAACTAGACTCAACAGCATCATTCAAGGATGCCTCACAAGGGACCGAGGCTCAGCCCTTGCTTGCTTCCAATAACTCTGAGCCTGATCGTCCTAATTTGTTGAGTATCACTCTTCGCATTCCGGATGGTAGTTTGACCGCTATCGTGGGCAGAATCGGCCAGGGCAAGTCGTCGTTACTGGGTGCGATTATGGGAGAGATGTATAAGCGCAACGGATCAATTACGGTCTATGGAGAGCTAGCCTATGTCCCTCAGCAGGCATGGATCATCAATGCAACTGTACGGGACAACATTCTGTTCGGGAAGCCATTTGACGAAGACAGGTACAATCGAATTATCTTTGCCGCTGGGCTGAAACCTGATCTGGAGATGCTGGCTGCGGGCGACCAAACCGAGATCGGGGAGCGTGGAATCAATCTTTCTGGGGGACAGAAGCAGAGAGTGTCGCTGGCGCGTGCTGCGTATCAGGATGCCGATATCTATCTTTTAGATGACCCGCTGAGTGCAGTTGACGCACATGTGGACCAACATCTGTGGCAGAATCTCATCGGACCAGAGGGGTTGCTCAGGGACAAAACCCGACTTTTAGTCACGCATGGTATTCATCATCTCGAGTACATGGATCAGATTATTGTCCTCAAGGACGGCGCTATCAATGAGGTGGGCGAGTATCAGCAGCTCATGAAGGCTCGCAGCGCATTTTATCAACTGATCAAGGACTTTTCAAAGACTCGGAAGAAAGCAAGACACTCTTCGTCCCATAAGCGTACGTTGCGCGATCTATTACATGGCAGGAAAGATACTGGAGCAGATGGATACGGATCAACTGCCTCAGTGAGGAGCAGTATCAGTCAAGTGGACAGCCAGAGCGACTCTGAAGGCGAAGCGAGCGAGCGCAACACGATTGCGGAGGAGTTTGCTGCCAAGGTCGATAAGAATGATGCCGACAACGATGAATCAGGAGAGCTGATTGCGGATGAAAAAATGGAAGTTGGAAGAGTTGGCTGGAGTGTCATGATGGTCTATGCCAGGGCAGCGTAAGTCGCTTTTGTGGGCATGTTCACTTGGTTCGTTGGTAGTGTGCTGCGGATGAACCGGATCTCACATGCCTTCACTATGTTTGCTGCCTTTTTCGATCCGTAGTTCCATCCGCAACGCGCTCCTTTGTATTGTTCTCTCCGTCCTGGCTCAAGCCTGTCATCTTGGAACCAATTTTTGGCTGCGGTATTGGATCAGCGACACTCAGGCTCGCGATAGTGGAGCGGAAGGTCGACCAGTTTCGTACTACCTAATCGGATACGGCTTGTTTGTGATCCTATTCATGTGTATTGATATTGCTGTCAATTATACGACCCAAGTTATTTGTGGCATCCGAGCCTCTAAGGTCATTTACGATCGCCTTTTGACTAGAGTCCTTCGCCTACCCATGAGTTTCTTTGATGTGACCCCGTACGTCTGCATGTCTCGCTGTTTTCTTTTGCGAGGAAAAACGTAAAACTGACTTTTTTTTTGTGTATGTGTGTGCGAATAGAATGGGTCGCATTGTTAACCGGTTCTCGTCAGATATTTACAACATCGACTTGCAGCTAGCAGAGGAGTGGAACGATCTATTTGTTTTCATATCGATCATCGGAGGCACACTCTTTGTTATTGCCTACTCGACGCCTGTATTCTTGATTGCCGTCCCGCCTCTGATCATGACCTACTTCTGGGTTCAGCACTATTTTATCAAGAGCAGCTCCAGTCTAAAGCGCCTATATTCAGTGTCGAAGTCGCCACTGTACCAGCATTTTAGTGAGACACTGAATGGAGTCTCTTCTATCCGTGTCATGAAGGGCCTGCGTGAGCAGTTTATTCAGCAAAACGAAAGTCGCATTGATATTCTGAGCAATCGTCTGAATGCGTACAACTTTGATAACCGATGGCTACAGGTATATCTATGTTTGCGCGTCTGCTTTCTCAATATATCGTGTCTGCTCCTATTGATCGACCCGGTGATTAACCTTGCACTGCTGTTTATCAGATTCGGCTTGAGTCCCTAGGAGGAATAACTGTCTTCATATCCGCATCCCTTGCAGTGATGAATGCCGCAAGACTTGATCCAAGTCTTGTGGGATTGGCATTGAGCTATGCCTTGAACATGGTCGGCTTCATCAACTACCTCGTTAGGACCGTGAGCGAGGTGCAGAATGCCCTGGTCTCTGTGGAACGCGTGGACGAGTATTCTCAAAAGCCAACCGAGGCACCCATCGAGACAGGTGCTCGTCTCCCTCAGAACTGGCCTGCGGAAGGGCGTGTCGTTTTCAAGAACTACTTTACACGCTATCGTGAGGGCTTGGATTTGGTCATCAAGGATGCATCCTTCATTGTGGAGCCCTCTCAGTCCGTTGGTATTGTGGGTCGAACCGGTGCAGGCAAGTCCTCCCTCACCCTGGCTTTATTTAGGATCGTCGAGGCAGCAGGTAGTTATTGGGCACGAGCAAGCGATCCTTCTTACTCTGAGGAACATCCACTGCATGATGCGATGGCACTATATTCTGAGGATGCTGGACAGGGAGGTTCGATTGAGATTGATGGCATCGACATTTCAACTCTGGGTCTAAAAGATCTGCGCCAACACCTGTCAATCATTCCCCAGGATCCTACACTCTTTGCCGGCACTGTCCGTGATAACTTGGATCCGTTTGAGGAGCACTCTGACAAGGATCTTTGGGAAGCACTCGAGCGTTCGCATCTAAAGGATCATATCTCTTCACTTGCTGGTGGACTATCGTATGAAGTTGCTCAGAATGGCGAGAACTTTTCAGTTGGACAGCGCTCCCTTATCTGCCTTGCGAGGGCACTGTTGCGCAAGACGAAAGTTCTGGTCCTGGACGAAGCAACTGCAGCGGTTGATGTGGAGACGGATGAACTGATCCAGAAGACGATCCGCAAGGAGTTTAAGGACAGAACGGTCCTCACTATCGCCCACCGCATCAAGACAGTCATGGATTCGGACAGGATATTGGTGCTTGACAAGGGCCGCGTTCAAGAATATGAGGCGCCTTCGGAGCTGTTGAAACGTAAAGACTCGTTATTCTATCAGCTGGCTGAACAGGCTGGGGAGATTTGAGGTCGTTGTCAGTAAATTAGCAGTAGTCGTTAAGCACATCATATCATTTAGTAAATAGTTCTTTATTTCCGCGTAATGATCTGGGCCTAAGCATGAACCTGACTCCGTAGTAATATTTTTTATAGCAGCCAAACCAGAGCTCGCCAACAGATGGGTGCTTCGCCCAAAGAGAGTTTGGGGCTCTTGAAGGGAAGAATGTCTCGCAAACATTCTGATTTACACCACAACAATGCATCATAACGCATAATAATAGTTCTCGTTATGAACCCGACCAACTGAATGATATTGCAGCACCGCCCAATCCGTCAGTTGTGATAAAAACACATGTTGCCCTAAATTGTCCTAGAAATCATAAAGTGCCGTTGGAACGGTCTCTCTCTCTCTCTCTTTTTAAGGAGGATATAAAAAGGATGATCTACTAGAGCCGTATCTCCCTTTCCAGCATCGAAATAAACCTCAATCTTACTCCATCAAGTCCCGACACCACCATCGCCTCTCAACTCTTAAAGGCACTGCCATGCTCAGCAACAACAACAACGGAGCCCTGGATGGTCTTCCCCTGAGCTCGTGCACAGACAGCAGTGTTGAACTTGACGACCAATTCTTGGTCTCGAACCCTCTCAAGGATGTCGATAACCATCCCACTCTCTTGGTGAGCGAGCGCGTTGCTGCTGCGGAGGAATTGAATGAAGAAGATGAGGGCATAACTGTGGAGCACGCTGGTGGGCACCAAGAGGGTGAGCAGGAAGAGGATATGGATAGAGTCGAGGAGGAAGAGGAACGAAGGCAGGTCACCGAGATGGAACAAAAACAGGACACCGAGGCAGAGAAGAAGCACATCGCTGAAGAGGAATATGCGGAAGCTGAGGATGATCAGACCGAGACTGAGGCAGTTAAGGTGCACGTTAATGAGTTTACCGAAGAGAATCAAAGGGAAGCTGAGGAGCTAGCCGACAACACCTCCACCATGCCTATCTGCTCCAAGCCCAAGGAAGAAACCGCCGAGGCGATTGCTGCAGAGGCAGTCTTCGCGCCCGCCGTAGTTGAGAAGGGGTCCGAACCAATGGCCTCTGGTATTCCTCAGCGTCCTGTGAAGACTGGGGTGCCCACTCATGTTCAGTCTCACAGTCTTTCGGCTGCAAGCATGGCGCTCAAGAAGAAGCAGGCGGCTGAAAATGCTGCCGCAGCCATCAAGGCCGCCGCTGTCGAGATCCCTGAGACCGACTCGATCGCCAACCGTATCAGGATCTTTGGAGGAGCCGGCCCTGGTCGCACCATCGGGCATAGGAGGCTTGGTGTTCGCGACATGGTCCAGAGATACAGGAATGAGGAGGAGAAGAGACACAATGAAATCGCACATGTTGTTCGAGGACATAATGATATGGAGCCCCATGGCGTCTGCAATGCGTACTCGTTCTCTACGGCATCTCGGCCCTTAAGATCTACGCCCCGCAGGAAGATGAGCCACGAACTGAGCGAGAACGAGACACGGGAGTTCGCGAAGGCATTCGGAGGTATGGTCAGAAACGACGACGATTGCAGGACAGGTGTCAGTCAGGAGAGCGTCCACAGTGTCAAGAATGCAAAAAACATCTTTGAGAGCCTGGCGCGTACGGAGAGTGGTGCTCAGTTGTAAGCAACCTAGGGTGAGACGCTATAGCCTTCCAGCTTCAGTTTACGATTCGTTGCAGAATAAAGGGCGCCAGTCGCTTTTGTAATAATAGTAATAGTATAGAATGTCCCAGTAATTTAAATGGACATGTCCGTGTCCTCGCATACGCGAAATTATCTGGTAGGTATGCCCGCCCCAGTAAATAGCTGCCATGGGAGCCCCATCTCGGTGCAAATTGATAAATGGATGTGGGGCCCATACCGTTGGAAAATTGAGGAGTCCAGTCAGCATAACTTTTCAAATCGCCACATAAATATCTTTTGAGTCTGTGTCGGTACCGGCACTTACAGCCACAGTGTGTGAGGACATGCCCACGCTCAGTGAATGGCCCTGAAAGTCGCCGTCTTGCTTATGGGTTCGAGTTCCTGTTCATACTAATCCTTCTCGTATTTCCTGTCTTTCCCTTTGTCTTGATTCATAGGCTCTTCGCCGACCTAAACCACTCATCTCACTTGATGATGTCGAACCAGACAGCAAGGCCTGTTGTAAATGGCGCCGACACAGGCTCTAAAATGTTCTGGATCGAAGCTACGCCGCTGGTGTTGCCCGGACTGCCTTCCCTGAAGACCTTAAACGTGCCTGGACTGGGGTCCTGGGTCGGCATGTGCTTTACTGTCCTTATGCGACTTCGAGAAATTGACCTTCGCGAACGTGTCCGATATCCTCAGCATTTTACTGCACTCGTTCGGAGGATGCTTTACATGACTGATACCATTTCGATTGACCACCTGCACTATCTTGAAATCAGTCGCAAGTACGTGCGGGGGAAGGGTATTGCTGACACGAAGAATATGTTTATTCGTTACAACAAACGGTTGGATATCCCGGAGACATTTGCCTATATTGCGCTTGAAAGAAATGCTGTGGGTACAGGGCTTTTCATCGCGATTAGTCCTTGAGTGCATGCAATAGATGCCTCATTTTTGAAGGAAGTTTGGGGCGCAGGTGCATCGTGAAAATCAACGCCTAGATCGTGTTTGGTAGTTTGGTATCAATCGACACGCGTGATAAATGGATTCATGGATACTGAAGCTGATCTACAGGATCCCAACTGCGATGTTATATTGAAAGCTAGCCTTCGGGCAGCTCTCGATACGATGGAGCTCTCGATACGATGGAGCTGCTTATTGATATGCATGGGCTGAGGAACATGTAAACACGAACCTGTTTAAGTAAATAAATAAATTATACATATTTTTCAATTTGACTGAATACATGACTGCTCCTCCACTTTAAGGCGCAAAATTGGAGGTCGACTGTAGGACACAACAGCGGCCAAAAAAATTTGCGCTGCTATAAAACGGTTCTCAGTTCAGGTCTGATCTCTTCATCTCCTCCCTTTCTGATGTAAGTTGCTTGATCCTATTGTTTAGTATTTCCTCAACGGCTTCCTCCCCCTCCCCCCCTTCAGATCCCTACCACTTAACACATTCACAACAAGCAAATAAACTGTGCACACACCGTGGGAGGCCTCCATTCCCACTCGAGAGTGACGCAGAGGGTTCTCGCTTTAAGAGGATCGAACTCACACTGTTTGCAAGAGAAAATGAATAACCGCCGTTTGAGGATGCGCTCGACATCTTACGGAGCTCGTTTATAGGTATGCGGTTCATATTCTAATGTTTATTTTTTTTTTCTTCAGATCCGATCTTTTCTAGATTCGATTCTTCTAGATCCAAATTGAGGAAGATGGAACGATCAGGACTGATGTACAGGAATTGATTTGCGATACCATGCAGTGCATAGGATGTTCTATTTGTTCGCTTTGCAGTGTATTCATATCGTTTGAGCGAACAATTGCTCGTCAGTTGATTGTGCATCCGATATGATGGCTGTAGTGCGAAATGAAGATATGAATATAACTATCAATAGCTGTGTCGATGAAATAAAGAAAAGAATTTTTGGCATAAAGACGTTGTATTCCTTGGCTGTATGGTTTGAAATGTGCATGGTGGGATTATAGAGTGGAGGCATGGCCTACAAGCTGTTGAAGGTAACATGCCATACGGGCTGCTTGGTTTGATATCATATTCTATCCACGTACTGCACACAAAAGGAGATTTTTATTCTCCTGCTCTGTTCGTTTTCCGCGCGCTTGTTTCCCTTTTGCTCACACAACACTTGTTCCCTTCTTCCTCGCTTGCAACCGACTCTTTGTAACCGTTGCCGCCAGTTGCATGCAACCTGCTCTTTGACAACAGCACTCATCCTCATTCAGAACCCTCTGCCATCCTTTTTGACTATTACCCCACCAGTCAAAATAGCAAGATCTCCAGACGCAAACTCGACTCAACCCCATGGCGTTCAGAGGGGCTTCATTTCTGCTCTTTGTCAACTGGCTGTGCATCGTTATTTGGCTGAGCACCTCCTTCGAATCTACGGATGCGACGATCGTCGTCTTGGTAGGGAAAGGAGAAATGCATCCTGGGTCACCACTGTATATGCCCCCTCCTAAGCTGGTAGCATACTTGCGTTCGTACTCACAAAGTCATTTGACCTTCATATACTAGGCCACAAATGACAGTTATATCGACAGGACCGCTGCGTTCGGACCGCGGATTCCAGACGATGGCCTGATGTTAAACCTTATCGCCGTCGAGACCTTGGACCCGAACGAAGAGACGACCGCTTGTCAACCCGTCATGGGAGTCAACCCCAATGTCTCCTGGGTGGCTCTGGTGGAACGTGGTGGACGATGCAGCTTTGTCGATAAAGTGCGCAATATGCAAGCCAGCGGCGCAAGGGCGATCATCGTGGGCGACAATCAGAAGGGTGGTCTCCTCACCATGTATGCGCGAGGTAAATGGACTAGCCGTTGTATTTGATCAACTTGCCTCTGCTGTGCCCGCCCTTGACCGTTTGTGCTTACTGTACACCTCCCATACGACTTGACTACTGCGACTGCAGAGGACACTTCGGATGTGCTGATTCCCTCCGTGTTTATCACCCAGAACCATTATCGGGAACTGCGGTATTTTGGCATGGAACTCGGCAAGGGTTTCTTAGTCAAGATGCTACCCGAGGATATTGACTGGTAAGTTTGACCATCAGCCGTTATCAGTGTGATGGCAGCAGTATCTTTTAAGCATCGCTCTAACGACCTCGTGCTTTTTTTCTATCTTTATTTTCAACGTTTATTATTCTTACCAGGCCTGTGCTGGACGTTGTCATCTTTATCATCCTTTCACCTGCGTTCGTCGTTCTGTTTCTGTTCTCCCTCTGGAAAATGCGTCAGCGTCAGCAGCGACTTGCAGATCTGGCACCACCGGAGGTCGTCAGCAGCTTGCCTGTCAAGGTCTACTTCCAGTCGAAAGCGCTCGCTAACGATCCGGTTGAATGTGTTATTTGTCTTGAAGACTATAAGGATGAGGATGAGCTAAGAGTTTTGCCGTGTAGGCATGAGTACCATGTTGCCTGCATCGATAACTGGCTGACCAACCGCAAGAAATATGTATGTCCGTTTGAAGGAAACGCTGCTACTGTGTTGAGCCCTTGATGTTCATGCTAACACACCAACCGCTTTGGATTGTTGCTTACTTCTAGTGTCCCATTTGCAAAAGAGATATTTGCACGCCAACAGAGACGACACCCTTGCTTGGGTCGTCAAATTCACGATCAGAGAATGCTTCTCGAAACGGCTCTTCATCCACGTCGACTTCAGGACAATCGTCATCAGAGGCGCCGTTAACTTCGAGTAGCACTGGAGCAACTGATATCGTTCACTCTGACTCACCCCAGAGCGGTGGACAGGTCGCTATTCGTATTGGATCTGATGATAATGAAGAGAATCCACATCCTGCAATTGTGTCGTCGGAAGATCAAGTTTTGCGTACAGTCTAAGAGGTGTTCGTTGCTTCCGCTTCAACCATGTACCATAGGCACCTTCCTCTCTGTAGTCTCCTGGAAATAAATATTAGCTATGCATTGTAAGAACAACACTGGTCAATATCTCAAACCTGCTAGAAGCACGATAAGGGACAAAGATGATATGTCCATGGTCATCACTGCGGCGCGCTTCGAAGTGGGAGGGAAGATCGGCCTGTCAGGCGCTCAAATCTGACATAGTATGCTGCATAAATCTTTTGAGCGAGTATAGCATTCAGAGAGTTACTGAGTCTATTGTGGTTCTATTCTTTTCAGTGGGGTGCCGCGTGGCCATAGAAATGGGTTGCTTCATCTTTTCGTTTGAGGTCCCTAGCTGTGGAAATGGCCGAGGGCCGGCACTTCAGCTGCATGATGTGGATATTGCCATGGCCATGGCCCAGTTTTCGCCACACCTTTTCTACCCCTCGGCAAGAGGATTCATCATACCCTCTCTCTCTCCTTCTCTCTCTTTCTAGTTGTATCTCTCGTCGCTAATCCCCTCCCCGAAGCAGCCGCACCAGCTGCACCAGCCGCACTAGCTGCACCAGCTGCACCAGCCGCTGTGTCCCCCAACAACCGCAGTAACGTCGTCTTTGTTGCTCGCATTTATCTTGTCCCACCTCATTACCCATCTCTGCATCCTTTCTCCCTTTTTTCTTTCAGAAGTGGCGAAGGCCATTTGCTCAAGCAGCCATTGCCACTCTCTTATATCATATCCAGTAAATATTCTGCTTATTAGAAGCATAAGAAATCCATTTCTTACCCTGCAACTACAGTCAATAGTTCTGGGTCGATCCCTCAAATGCCACCAGTTGTAGCTGCCTCCGCCATTCCCAAAAACCAGGGAAGGAGGACCTTCGATTTCAGGAGTGACACACAACTGTACGGCCTCGAGCTCTATTCTCGTTCTCCTTTGACATCTCCCATTGGCACAACAGATCAGATTTTACCTCCAAGTCTTGTTTCAATAACTCCTCAGCTTCAAGTGCGCGATGACTCGAGCGCATACAGCACTACCATTCCGAGTCCTGCCTCGAATTCGCCAAGCCTCGGCCCCAAAGTTACCATCATTATTGCAACTGTTTTGGGCACAATGTTCGGGCTGGCTCTGCTGTGCTGTCTCTGCGTATTTCGACGGACAGTGTTATATAAGCAACAGGGACAGTCGATTCGAGCATGGAGAAAGGTCAAGGCCCTGGTGATGAGCGATGACGGAGGCACTAGCAGGGACAAGGACGTAGATGCAGGTAGCACGCGGAGGAATGCAATGTCGTTCGTTAGTATATATTCCCAAACACCCGCCAGGTCTAACACGGGAGCAGATACTAGAGCTAGAGCTGACGCAGGGACAGGAAAAGAGACGGATAGGAAAAAGGTGCACTTTAAAATAGACGATACGCGATCTGCGGATGCAGGGATATCTCGAGCTACGGCCGGCGCGCGTCCATTGTATTTACCGCCGACCAGCGCCATTGCTGCTTCCTTGACATCCATGATAACGACGGCAAGACCTTTGCCAATGATACCGACAACTTCCAAACCCGGCTCTACGGCATCTAGCCTGCCTTCGTCGTCGTGTTCTTCGCATCATCCAGGACTCAACATGACCACGGCTTCTCTTCAAATACTCCCTAGTCCGTCCCTCTACCCAGTACCTGCGCCTGGATACACTGCTTTCCGATCGTCGGACATCCCTGAACCATATTCCTCTATGCTCAACTCTTCGGTACCAATATCTACGCAAAGACACAGCATGGCGAGTTGCAATAGTAGAAGCACTGACTCTACGACCCGTGACCTTACCATTGAAATCGGCGCTCGAGTGGCGCCCCGATCGTCCGCGTCGAGTTTTAGAAGTCTCTGGGAGCGCTCTGGAGGACTGATTCTCAGGGAACGGAACGAGCACGAATCGAGGAGGCACGTCAGTCAGTATTTTAATACACATGCCAGACCGTATTCATATCCGATTTATGCGCTCTCGTATGACGAGGATAAAGAAGAAGAGCGAGGGGAGCAGGAGAATGAGGAAGAGGAGGGCGGGGAAGGGAATGAAGGTCGAGAAGTTGGCGATGCTGGTGGCAACGACGAGGCAATCGGAAGTGGACTTAATGAACCGATTCCGTGGCCATCTATGGCTAGTTTACCAGCGGAAATGGTGCTCCCGCCACCGGCACCCGCGTATTTCACGTATAATAGTTGTAGCTGCCGACATTGATGGAGTTGCTCCTGGGTTTCTACTGTAATGCTGATTCAAATAATCCCTTCAGATAAAACTTTTCAAGAAATTTCTTACAGATGGGTTTTTAGTCCCCTGAAATATCGCTAATTTCTGACACAAACTGGCCACGCTTGAAAGAAACCGACTATGCCATGGCGTGCAGTTGAGAGTTACGTCCGCTGAATCTCTCGATCTATCTTCTTCCCCGCCTCACATCTTCATTTGAACCAACCAACTAACCAACCAACTAACCAACCAACCAAAGAAAAAAAAAGATTCACGGGAATCAACCGCGACATACTCACAAAATAAGTAAAGAGAAAGGAACAGGGAGACACCAGATTCTACGCGGATACCACAATTAGGAGAGCGCAACTCCGCAGAAGGGCCCTTTAGGGCGAGAGTGGAGGTGCAATGAGGATGAGAGAGAGGCGCCAGTTGAGAGATGGCGAAAGGAGATAGGGAAGTTATGATACTCTAACTCGATTGCCGCCTTTTTTCAATGAGAGCCATGCCATACTTTTGGGGAAGGAAGAGGCCTTGGGCCAGGGCGGGGTGGAGAGAAACGCGTTTTTGTGCCATGGGGCGTTAACCGCGGGATAATTTTGCAAGTGTAAAAATAAAAATGCGCTCAAAGTTCATTCTCCTATTTGGTTTGGTGTGTGAGTCTAGAGCTGGGGACAATTGGAAGGGAGTAGTGCAGCTGTTTGTCTTTTAGGGTTTAACTTTGGTTAGGCGTGCTGTGCTGTCTTGACCGCGACAAATATTATTTCGTGAAACTCCATCGTCTTGGTCCTCAAGCAAGCAAGGATCCTTGATACTTCAATCCCACTGCTTCCTTCGCTCATATAGGCTGTGACTCCAAATTTCGCTTCCCTATCCTTTCAAATTCGAACTGAAACCTCAAAAGTAAGTCCCACAGCGGTCTGTTCGTTCACATGGCCCATTTGGACAAGTTTGATCAGTAGCGAATGAAGTCACTGTCCTCCTGAACAGTATAAAAAAGAGACCTCTCCCTCTTCTTTTTTTCTTTTCCTCATTAACGGTCGACCGTCCCAATCGAGGATTAGTTCCTTGTGCCACTCTGTGGGTTGGGCGGGGGTTCCAATGTGACCTTCAAGCGCCAAGGATGCAGTGAAAGACACTCCCATGCAAAGCAGGAATAGGGTTTCCCTTCGATCCCTTGCATTGGAGAAAAGGTCGAGTATTCCTTTTCCTCGCCTGCAAAGGCGAGAGCCTTGGCTTTTGGAGTGATCAGCGATTCTCCCTAACCTGATCCCAGAGGAGATTAAAGTGGCCACTTCTGTGGCCTACATCCCCGGCTTCATTAAAAAAAAAAAAGAAAAAAAAGAGTGCCTGATACTTTCAAGTTTTGTATAAAAACAAAAGATCTAATGATACCAAGCGCAGTTATCAGATGGAGTCTCTTTCATGTAGTCCTGTGGATACAAATCCTTGATCGCGATAAAACGACCGCGTATATCGATGTTACGCGTATCTCCTACCATACGCATCACAGCCCCATAGTCTAGACGGAGCTCGCCTCTTCGAATGAAAACACTTGATACTTTTGGATTTATGCTCAAAGAAAAGGTACGCGTGCTAGCCATTACTGGAGAACATTACGCTTGTGATACATGTTCTTGCGCTTGTGCCAATCCATGCAGACTAAGGGTACATGCTAGCGTGGTTCTGTGAGAATGGGAGGGCCATAATTGCAGTGCTGGATGCTGAGCTTGAATGCTCCATGGTACTATCCACCGCGGGACGCGATACAAGATCCCCTGTAGATCTCGGATGAGTATCATTCTCATCCTGAACGTTTTACTCTCGACCTTGAACTCCGAGGATTTTGACGTTCGGGATACAACTGGCGTAACATGAAATCAATTGAGAATCTTCTGGAGCATCTCTGCTCATATAGCCATCTCCACAACGACAACCCGGTCCTCAACACGACAATTTACGCCAATGATATCATGACCATTTACTGCAACAAACTTCCCCTGAGTTGTAACTCTCAGGACCCAAGGTTGTACTTGATCACCAAGGATGGCATCCACGACGTCTCCCCACTTTAGTTTACGGCTGAGGAGGGTAAGTATATGTCCGCTGGGCCCATCCTCAGAGCTCTTTCATACAACGTGCGTGCCACTCTCGCTGCTGGTAAAAAAGAAAACTCATTCGCAGGAGGACGGGATGCGTCCGTCTGATTGAGTTCAACTCGGCCATGATCAGTCGCTCGACCAGGTCCTGGCCTTCACTCATGAGCCCAACACTTCCCAGCCTGCCTATATCTTCACATTAATCTCGGAAGTCTGGATTGCAGTGGACTAACGAGGATGTTGCTCGCGCTTTGTTCGAGGACAGGGTCGTCTCTGGGCGTCTCAAGTTAAATCCCAAGTCGTGTTTAGAGCTATGTTTTACCTATATTACCGCAAAGCGCACTGCTCTATCGGCTAAAAACAGTTTTTTTTTTTGCGGACATCGGTTGATGACAATATGTATTGTTACAAAATTTTTATTATTATTTACACGGCATTGCAACTATCCAAGTTGGCCTCTGAGAATGTCAACAATAATATACTGATGAATGAAAAAAATAAAAATAAAAATAAAAAACGAAAGTGTAAAAGATTTAGATTTGCTCGTGGATGTTTCCATCATTGTCAATAAATAACGGCTCATCACCACAGCTTTCCTCCTCTCCAAGATGCATCGCAGCGGTGGTGGCCGTCTTTGCTCGCTGAGGCTGGTGGTATCGCGGCGCCTTAGACGATAAGATCGAAGATCCACCACGTCGCTGCTGCTGTGCAATAAACTGTGGAGAGCCATCCGCGAATGGATATGCAGTCCATGTGTTCTGCTGGCCCATCCATCGCCGCTTTTCGGAGCCTCCATTCGTGCTATCGCATCCCGGTTTATCAATAGCCAAGCCGTCGTCTTCATCTGACGCCACCGCAGACGGTCGCAGGGGTTTAAGGCCAACCTCGCTCTCCTTGATGTTCTTCCACGCGTCCTGCAGGACCTTGACTCCGCGCTCGTGCTGGACTCCGAATCCCTTGCGCAACCATTCTCCCTTAACCGTGACTACCACATGCACCGGCGGCGGCGTGTTTTCCTTATCTCCCGACCGAGATGATGAGTCGGATGCGGATGTAAAAGCCCCGGTAGCCGTTCTTCTTGGATCTCTAGCCCACCAAATATCTGTCAGCGCAGCCATACCCCAATTTTTATACTTGAGCCACCCTGCCACGCCACCAGAATTTCCTCCGCCGCCAGTATCCGAGGTTATCGTTTCGACTTCTGTGATCGAAAGCAAAGGAATCGTCACAGGTGTATTCAGAGGGAAATAGAACGCATGGATCGTCAAATGCAGTGAGCTGATAGTGATTTGATCGTCGCTGTACAAAATAGAAGGCGGTAAAGGCGGATATCTAACCATAGCCACCGGCGCTGGGGCAGCAATCGATGGCGATGACATTGGCTGGCCTTGAGGACTATTTTGTTGGTCTTCCTCAGACGATGACGCCTGCTTCTGTATCTTGGGTGTACTCTGTTTTTGCGCCGGGTGCTTCGGCTCTTGTGATTGTTTCTTGTGTTCCTGCAACTGTGAAGATGCCTTCTCCTGAACTGGTTTGCGTGGCACGGATCTGTTTATCACTGGAGGTGGTGGTGGTGGTGGTGGTGTGTCCAGCGGGAAGTCGTCGTCGTCGTCCCAAGGTGAATCTATTGCCATAGGAGAGAGGGGAGGGGGCATGACCGGAGTGGGCGTATATGCAGCGGGTAGAGGAGAAGACTTATTGCTACGTCGCTGTGGGGTTGGTTCAGGTGTTGTTGTTGGGGGAAAAGTATGCGAAGGCCCCAGGTACCGAGAGGATGAATACTGCGACGTTTGTTTGGGCATTTGAAGTTGTGGGTCACCTTTGCCTGCTTGATCTTGAGCAACAGCGTGTGATGTGAAATGCTGTGGAGTATTCAAGATTCTCGGAGGAATCTTTGGGGCCACCTTGGGCGGAACTAGAGCCGGGGAGGAAATCGAAGCCACGGCTGGAGATGATATTGCAGGGGCAGGGGCAGAAGCAAGAGCAGGAGCAGGAGCAGAGGCGAGAGTAGGAGCAGGAGCAAAAGTAGGAGCAGGAGCAAAAGTAGGAGCAGGAGCAGAAGTAAGAGTAAGAGCAGGAGCAAGAGTAGGAGCAGAAGCAGGAGCAGGAGCAGGAGCGGGAGCAGGATCAAGAGCAAGTGACATGCCAGGCAAAGATGAAGCGGATGTTCGGGCGCTCAATCTTGACGACGACGAAGACGACAGTAATGATGGCGCCTTGGTGGATGTGGGTTCCAACGACGATGCTGCTAGAGGCGTGAGCGCTGCGTCAGGAAATGGAGTAAATGGCAATGGCTGAGATGGCCGATCTTTCTTGAGCTGACCTGTTGATGACAACGACAATGATGCTGAAGGTGGTGGTGGAGGAACTACTGAGACTCCAGTGTCTGATATTTCCTGAGCGCCGGATGAGATACTAGTAAAAGACGAGGATGCCTGCGATGAAGGCACTCGATCCTGCAATGACGGCGCAGTCTTGACGCTAGGTTGCGCGATATTCTTTGCACTCGCTGCCTTGCTGATAGAGCCTGTACGTGCAAACACTGAATAATCCGTTGGAAAGGCGGGAAAAGCGGGCAGGGGAGCAGGAGTTCCTGACTGAGCCGCGGATGATGAAGAGGACGAAGCAGATGAACGCGGTGAGGACTGTAACGAGGGATTCGGCAAAGTGCTCTCCAAAGAGCTGAAAAAGTCGAGGGAGCTGTCATAGTGAAGTTGGGCTTGCTTTGTCTGCTGATTTTGTTGCTGAGATTGCTGTGGCTCCTGGTGCTGGGGCCGAGAAGCTTGCTGCTGTCGGTCTCGAGAAGACACCGCCTTTGCTACATTTCTTGACGGCAGCGGCAGTGGCTCGAGCGTGGGTTTGAAGAAGTCGTCGAGCATACTCATGGACGAGTCCTGCAATTTAATTGACGGGGTAGGTCTTGGTGCTGACGGCGCCTTCGCCTGCCGTCCTGCAGTCGAAATTGCGCTCTTTTTAGCCCTCTCGCCCATTTTTTCGCTCATGCTGTTATTGATGCTGCTGCTGATGCTGCCGCCAAATCCGCCTCCAAAGTCAACCAGGTAAGGCTGAACGGGTTCGAAACTCGTATCGAACAGCGGATCATCATCGAGGGCCGTAGTGAAGGCGGATTTGTGGATCCTGGTGCTAGTGCTGGTGTCGCTGCTGGCATTGCTGCTGCTGCTGCTGCTGCCTGCCCTGGTAATATTAGGGTTGACCTCCTGCCGCGGCTCATGAACCTTGTGATTAACAGCTAGAGGCCCTCTTACGCTTGTGCTACCAAGGTGACCTTGGCCATTAATATCCGAAGAGGACCCGCCACCCAGGGCGCCGGCTAGGTCAAAATCCGCATTTGTACTGAATGAAAATGGTTGGTGTTGTAGTGGAGAACGATGTTGCAGCCGCTGCTGCTGCTGTTGCTGTTGTTGTTGTTGTTGTTGCAATGGATTCGGTGAGACTCTTGGATACCGTCGAGTTGATGCCAAAGGAGCGTTATTCATGTCTGCACTCAGCCGATTGTTCATGCTCGCCATGGCTTGTAGCAACCGAGATATGCGACTTGGATGTCTTCAGCAACTGTACAGTTGAATGCGATAATACCACGGTTATGTCAGTGATGCGTTCTACGCTGTCGATGGTGTCGTTGGGACTAATATTACACGGCAAACTTATGGTGTGATTCAAAGAGTGGGTACTAATCGGCGACTGGTCACGACCATGGGATAACGCATTATCCTTTACCTTCTGCTCCGCCTTCCACCTAGTGGCGGCTGAGTGAATGCGAGGATGGGGGAGTGAAGGGTCGAGGGGGAAAGATGACTTGCGGTTGTGGTAGGCGGGGGAGAGAAAGGGGTGGTGGTGTGAAGTGTGGAGCGAGGAGGATGTGCTAGAGGAGCAGAATAGGGGGGTGCTTCAGGGAGTAACAGAGAGAGAAGAGAGGCGAGTGAGGAGGTGGAGCGAATGACTGGAATGGGAATGAGTCGACAAGGAAATGGATGCAGAGAGGGGAATGGAGGAGGAGGAGGAGGGAGCAGAGCGAATGAGAAAGAGGGCAAGGACGGCGAGGGTTAGTACGTGTATAGGAGTGTGGGCAGAGGTGCAATTGGCTGGGCGGGTTGGCTAATAGGCGGGTGAGATGGGGGAAGAGGAAGGAAGAAACGCTGCGTAGTCGTTTCAGCAGAAATGGTAAAAAGGCAAAGGGCAGGCATGGGGCACATCATCTGACCTGCCAGTTACGGAGGGAGTCGAGAGAGTCAAGACGACGGCGAAGAAAGGACGAAGAAAGGCCGAAGAAGACGATCGAGAAGAGGAAGGGGGTGGGTGCATTGCCCGCTATCGCTCGGGTTGGCGATCATCATGACACCAGGCGCGCGCGGACAGACAGACAGGCGCAGCACCGCATCCCGTCGTTGCCGTTGTGTTCACCCCTCCCAGCAACACGTATGCCCGAGAGCAGCACTGTATTCTGAAGCATACGTCTACGCACAGATCCACGTGCGACAAAAAAAAGCGCTTTGCCCACCAACCCGGTAGATATAAACCTTATTTATCTCAACCTCTGACTGTGGTTAAGGACCACCGATGCGAGATATCTTTTTTATCACACCAGAACTAAGTCCTGTTTGAATAAGAACCGGCTGCCATCCAACTGATACTATTACGCTGCATGTCACCGTCACTGCTGGTACTTACTTTCCACGTTCTCTCTCCTCCTAGCTTTCCTTTTGACAACCAAAAAGGTACATATTCATCACTCCGGCGACCTATTACAACAGCATCAGACACACTGACTACTCCTGGCTCCAGCTACCACGCTACCACATTATCTTCGTTAGGGCGCATTGTAATAGCTTGAAGCTATGTCGTCAGTGCGAACTAGCTGCTTTTCATCTCCTCCCTCGCCTCATAGCGGCATTCGACACACACCGTGAACAACTTAATCCTTTCTGGCTTCTTCTGCGGCTCTTGATTCCTCCCTCGACATGTTTCTCGCTTGAACAACGATATGAACCACCATCATCTCTCGAAACAGGACCATCGCCACCGCCTTTTCATCTATTTCATCAAGAACACCGGCCAACTCGACCTACGGACCGTCTGTAACTTGACAATAACCAACAACAACACCAGCGACCACTCTTTTTTCTTTTTCTTTTCTTATTGATAGTCGCCAAATAAATGACGCAAACTTTATCGTTTCTCCTCCTGGCCTGTGTGACACTTCTCTATTTAGCGATAGCCACACCACAATTCACACAAGCATCCGTCCTTCCAAGAACCGGATACAGACGTCCTCACCATGTCCTTTCTTATTCGCAAGCAAACAAGGAACGGGACGATAATGGAGAACGAAAGCCGCTTATTCAAGATGTGGAAACAGTACCCATAACTGCTAATATCCTGCGTGACAGTCCGAAGAGCCATCATCTCCCTTCAAGTAAAGATCCTGTTCGAGTCGAAGAGCCTTTCATGAACCAGCAGTCGTCTACATTGGAGCGAGGTCACCCCATGTCGATAAAGAACCACCACATGACGCGATCCCCATTCATCAAGACCCTAGGCTTGCGACACAAATCAACAATGAGCTGGGACATGAGAGCGAGGGCAGAGAACCAGGCGCAGTGGAGTACTTTCAGGCGCCAGTTCGAAACAGGACGACCGAGTGACCGCATTGCCGACAACGAAGCAGGTGTCGCAGAGGGACAACATTCATTAACTGAAGCCTTGGCTACAGATGGTTCAGTCGTAGTGGTTGCCAGTGGCGATGGTGATAGCGAAGTCACTCAAAATGAGTTTGTAGAAGAAGCAGCGACTGAGGAAGAGCAGGATGGTCCTGGAAATTATTATTTCCGCCAAGTGCTGGATCATTTTTCAGGATCGAACAACCTAGCTGTACCCAAGTCCTCGCCTTTGCAGTCTCTCCTAGGATCCTCGAATAACAACAACACGTTCCGACAATATTACTATATCAACAGCGAGTTTTATAAACCAGGTACGTATCTTCGCAGCTTATTGCCACGTTCACCAAAGCATGCATCAGATTTGTATCGCGTGGACTTTGACCCTTTGGTTTCATTGTAGGTGGTCCGATCATTCTGTGGATACCAGGGGAGAGCCCGCTACATACGCTCTTTCTCCGTCGTGGCCTCGCCTACGAACTTGCCAACGCAACTTCAGGTTTGCTCGTCGCATTAGAGCATCGGTTCTACGGCAGTTCTATACCGAGGTTCCAGGACTCTTCCACTGCTGCCAATAATATCATATCCGATCATAAAGTCCGACAGGAGACCGAAAATAATATTGGATCAAGAAGAAGCGTCTGGGGATCATCCTCAGTGGCACGAACCCATCCAAGGACTACCTCTGCCCGAGCATCCGATACAGAGATCAAAGGTGACGGCGACGGTTCCGACGGCAGCGCCGACAATACTTCAATGAGAAACAGCAGCAAAGGCCATGGTAACAAGGGTAACCAAGAAGAAATGGAGGGTTTACCGCTAGATTTGCTAAAGTACTTGACCGTCGATCAGACCATCGAGGATATCGCGTCCTTTATAGACCATTTCTCAATCCTACAACCATCTTTCTATCCCGCGGACGAAGAAGATACCGCAGAAATGCGCTGGATCCTTGCAGGTTGCTCGTATGGTGGAAGCCTCGCAGCCTGGGCCCGACGGAGATACCCATCAAAAGTCTTTGCAGCCTTTGCATCCTCTGCACCCGTACGTTCAGAACTGGACTTTTTCGAATACAGTACTTCCCAAACAGATATTTTAGGGAAGCAGTGCTCAGCACGTCTAGCCCATGCCAGGGATTTTCTCGATGGCGCGCTACAGATGACGGACGAGTTTATGCAGCAGATGGTCCATTTGAACAAAGCTATCCCAGGTAGTGAATTCACCAGCTCAACAAAGAACAATTCTTTGCAACCGCGGTCTTCTCAAAATAACAACGATAGTCAAGCATCTTTCACATCCAGTCAAACAATCAAGGAGGTTAAAAGGGAGGCAAGGGAGGCAGCCAAACTTGAAGTTCTGAACTGGTTTAGCCCAGACTTTGCACACGACTACGCTCAAGAGGGAGAGGAGGTTCATGCGGCAGGATGGATCTGGTGGACGGTGGCCAGTGCGGTCCAGTATAATGGCATCGTCACCCCACCAACAGTCGAGCCAGCCAAAACAGCCATCGATATCTTGTGCGAAACGATGGCGAAAACTGACAGCCAGGACTTGAACGAATGGCCTTTTGGGAGCTTATTTATGCTCAAAGGCGACGCGTTGCTCGAATCTGCTCGATATGCGAAAGCACTTGCCATGTGGTTCAGAGACATGCAATACTTTACCCCAACCAGGATCGGGGACTTGCAGCCCCCTGATCTGGACCCAAACTCGATGCAAAATTTGGCCAGTATGGCCTGGCTGTGGCAGACCTGCAGCGAGCTGGGATATCTTCAAACCTCACGGCCATCCAGCTGCTGCTGCCCCTCAGCTTCCGCACCCAAATCGCCCGCGAAAAATTCGGTCAAATTCAGAGATAACAGCAACACTTCGCCTTCCGAAGACCTTGCATCCACTTCAAACGCGACATGCTTAGTCAGCGACTGGACGTCGCTACATGAGACAATGTCCTTATTATCGCGCTCAGTGCCATCTACCTCATGCTGCAGAGGTGTAGCACCGAATCCGCCCTCCAATGCCTCGTCTTGCTTGGCCTGTCGGTGTCATGCCACCAAATCCCAGGTAAAGGAGAGTGTGTTCTCACGGCTTCTTACCCTGGAGGCCGCCTGGCAGGAGTGCCAATTCTACTTTGGCATGACACATTCGGACAGTAAAGAATCCATGAATACGTCCAACAAGCAAACCAAATCACAGAGATCATTGCAGCACCGTGTTGGTGGAAAGCATAGGGTCCCGCGTGGTGACCAGCATGGCAGTGGTGGCGACAATGGTTCCCCTGGTAGATCGAGGAGCAAGCTGCGGTTGTTGCATGAATACCCGGACGTGGATCAGAACGTCAACATGAAATTTCATGGCTGGGAAATCGCAACAGAACCGAGCTCTGGCACGAGCGACGAGGAGATAGAACGTTCAAGGAACGCACGGCCCGAACAAGCAGGACATATAATCGATACAGCCATCGTCGCAGGAGTTCCATCCGCAACACCAGATTGTCGCTTTATGGGCCATACTAATAGGTCCACATCTGGGAGCCGCGAGGACTTTGACATACTTCGACCTGACCATGCAGGTAGTGGTGGAGTCGGCCGGTACTATTTTACGAATGGCGAAAATGATCCCTGGAAAGAGCTCACGCTAGCCAGCCATCTGGCGCTTGAGTTTTTGAAGCAGGAAGACGACAGGAGAAAAATGGTCTCCGTATCCACCCCATCTACCTTAAATCCTCTTCCTATAGTGGATTCAACGCAGCTGAATCGAAAGCCGACAATACCAACTTTGGCAACGGCGTCAGCAGATTTGTCCTCAGCTACAGCCATCCCAATGCATCCTCCCGGGATAGTATTTCGGAACTCGACAGGAAAAGCACCTAGTGGTCCTTCAAAAATCTACCCTATTCAGTCTCGTCCTCGACCGCGCGACCAAAAGCACCATCGACTGAGACGCCGTGGACGTGGAAAAGACAGCCCTTCTCTCAATCCGAATCTCCAAAACGGTGCGAACGAGGACGGGGACGACGACGAAGAGAAATCGAGTACAAGATCCACTTTGCAGAGCCATGATCGCCACAATCTACCTATGGGGCAGGGTACTGAAAAGGATACCAACAACAGGGGCGAAGATAAGAGCGAAAGGAAGACCATCTTGAGGATTATTCCTGGTGCTAGCCACTGTCAAGACATTCTGTACCAGTCCAGCGATCTAGAATCCGTGGAACTGCGAGAAGAGAGGCAGCATGTGCTGAAAACCTTTGTGCACTGGATCGAGCAAGATGTTCAGAGACTCCAGCTTATTCGGAAGCAGGAGCAGCGATTCACAAAAGGCATAAATTCACAAAATAGCGAATGCAGAATATAAACAAATATAAAAAACAGCTATATTTGTGTATGCATATTTCTGCCTATGCTGGTGTGAGGAGATGCTTGAGGTAGAAATATTTACTTGCCCTTGTAAACGGGCTTTCTCTTTTCGCGGAATGCAGCGAGACCTATGAATATGAGGGAGCAAGGATTTACTGTCAGAATTTCTGATACTCTCTGTGATCAAAACAAAGCGCAGTGCCTGCTATACTCTTTGCATTCATTACCTTCCAGACGGTCCTCAGAAGGCATGATTTGGGCGTAGCAAGCCTGCTCGTATTCCAATCCAGAATCACTGCAGGTATGAAAATAAGTGATGAAGAAAAAATGTGTCATAAGCATTGTTAGACTTCTCGCCGGGCCTCCGTTTGAACGCGTCTTGCACAGCAGACACTCTCATGAACTTACATCTCAAACTGGGTACCCTTGTCGATGGCGCTCTTAGCCATGCGGATGGCGAGAGGTCCCATAGGCAACATCTCGCGTGCAACCTCAAGAGCCTTGTTATATGCCGAATCCTCCTCGACAGCGTGGTTCAAAATGCCCATCTCCTTGGCAGCAGCAGAATTGAGGATCTTTGACGAGTAAATCAACTCCTTTGCTTTGGGGATTCCAATCAAGCGAGGCAAGCGCTGCGTACCGCCAGCGCTATATATTCAACCAGATTGAGGTCAACTATTAGACCACAGGAACAAAACAACACAAACGTTTCCAAGTTTGTTTCATCAAACGTACCCGGGAATAATGGCCAACTTGGTCTCGACGAGTCCAATCTTGACCTTCTTGTTACCTCCTCCAACACGCAAATCGCAGCAGAGGGCCATCTCCAAACCACCTCCGAGAGCAGCTCCATCAATGACGGCAATCGTGGGGATGGGCAGTGTCTCGAGCTCCCTGAAGCTATCTCTGAGGCCAGCCAAGAACTGCTTGACCTCCGTCAAGTTCATAGTCGAGCGTTCCTGTTTGTCCAATGAAATGAGAAAAGTGCACGTATCGTAGCGCATGTCGTACAGTTAATGTCAGATTTCTTGTCACTTCCTTCAAGATGGCGGTTCCTGACAGAGTTCTTTATTCGCTTACCCTCAGATCAGCGCCGGCGCAGAACGCACCCTCAACCAAACTCCTAATAACGACCACTCTAGCATCCCTATGTTATAGTGAACATCGCAAACATAATAGATTTTGGTGTTAGTTTGATGGCAAGAATACTTCAGGACCAACTGGTCTGCTACACGCTAAAGTAAACAGATTACTCCAACGCGCACATGTCACTGCGTGGACGCGTGTGTGAACGCTAGGCACGGACTCAATTGCTTTCGGAGAGAGAGTCTCTCAGTCTAGCCCATTCATATCCTTTTCTGTCAAGATGCAACTTACTGATCATAGCGGAGCTCATGGAGGGCATCACGGAACTCGCGCACGAACTTGCGCGACAAGGCATTGAAAGCCTTGGGGCGGTTAAAATTGACAACAGCGATACCTAGTGAGGGACGGATCCATCCGGTGTGAGTCGCTTTGCGTTTGCTGGATTGAATTGCTGAGTGGTCTTTCTTGCGCAAAGACGTCTGTCTTGCTGGTGCAAACCACCGTGGGAAAAATAGAAAATTCGAGCGGAGATCAGGGCTTACCGGTGTCGTCGCCAGTCAAACGCTCGATGAAGCATTCCTTTCCCTCTGGATGAGCAGCGGACTGCTGGGTCGTGGAGATGAATCGGATTCCTGATGAGGCTGAGGGAACAATTGATCTGTGCAGACGCTGGGGTTGGAAGCTGCGGGCGAGGAACGTGCGGAGCATGCTGGGGAAATCGGCTTTAGTAAGAGAGTGGAGAAGGGGAGAAAGAGTGGAGTGAGGAAATTGATGAGGCGCTCAAATTTAGCGGCTGTCTGCGATCGCATTGGCAGTAAGGGGCACAGAATTGCCAGGGCATCCACCAAAGCATGGCCGCCACGATGCGTTCCGGGGTGCTTCCCTGAGACATTTGGTCTCTCCATCCTTTTGCTGGCGCCATGGGATGGATACCAACAAACAAATTCATTCCTATCTGCAATCCTTCAGTGTCACCAGCTTACACTCTAAATTGTACGACTATTGATTGATCCGTCCTCGTCTCTGCAACATCTTTACGTGAAAATGAAATGATAATGATACATGGGTTGTAATATGTATATTAACTTAGTTGGTTGGATATAAACATGAATGAGTCTAGGACTCGGCGCGGAAGGATAAGAGGTAGACCATCCGTGTTGGGGTATCTAGGCGCTGTTTACCATCGCAGCTCGCCCGAGATCAATCTCAGGAAGATGTATGCCACACTTCCAACAAATCTGAACGCCGATAGGAACGCGACGGACCACAGCACAAACCCAAGATAGACCTTGGACCGTGCATCGTACGATCCGGACCTGTCGTCACCCTGGTATGTGATGAGACCCACAAGCACCACATTGCTGGCACACCATAACACAACCAGACGGGTACGGAAGGCTCGGTAATAGTCCTCCTGCTTTGTCTTTGCGTCGCGCTTACTGGGAGCCTCCTCCACACGCTCCAGAAGAGAATCAAGCGCAAGCTGATACCCTTCATTGATATCCTTTTCCTCCACGGGCACGCTGACAGTGACCTCTGCCGTCTTTGCATCCGATGTTGCCTTAACCACGCCGAGATCCATCTTTTCGATTGTATCACCCTTGGTTCCCCAACTGACATCGTGTGTATTACAGAACGCATAGACATTGAGAACATTCACGTAACTAGCAAGAGAAAGGCAATATACGTTAGCGCGATCACTCACCCCGCTTGCATTGTTTGCCAGCGCATGGTGGAAGCAATTCAGTTAAATGTCTTACCTGGGCACCATGCAAAGATACTGCACAAAACTCGTCAACATGTGCCATGGCTCAAGGTAGAGAAAAGATCCAACGAAATACAATCCATAGGTCGACGCCAGAGACAAGATCACAGTCCTGAAAGTTGCGTCGCCCAGCATGGCTGAAAAACTAGTTGCTCCTGCCTCAATTGCATGTTGAATTCCAAGCTTCGTCAACCAAATCGCGCAGAAGGTCATGTAAACCATCAAGAAGGCGAAAAAGACCATCGCCAACGTATAGAGCAGTTTTGATCTATGTAGCAACAAAGGTGGTAAATGTTGTTAGACAACTACAGCTTTCTCTGACAGGCCATAGCGCATGCATAACATGAGAGTAGTGAATCCTTGCTTACCCTGTGGGCCGGTTACCCATACTGAGCACGAACATGGTAATGACGAGAAACTGATACACGTATTTCAAAAAGACAAAAAGTCCCTTTGCCACACCGTTATCACCAAAGGGACTGTTTTCGGGCACTGTCAAGGAGTTGACGAGGATGTAGAATGTAAGGTAGATATTTGCCTAAATTAAAGAACGCAAACGGATGCCAAGTGCTGTTAATGATACCAATTCTGTATATTGCGCTTTGCGCTGACTTTCATCTTTGATTGCAAACAAGGGGTCCGAACTTACGATTGCGAACCAACTGAACAGAATGCTTAGGATATTGTAGACGAACTGTAGATGGAACAATATCTTGCGCCAGGACGCATGGTCGCTCTTGTAGATCTTCCTAAAATGGAAGATCGAGAAAAGGGCCACGAAGAAGGTACCGTTTAACCACCGACGACGTTGGCTGATCAGCTCCGGCACCGTATCCGGGACATCGGTCTCTGCCCAGGCTGCCTTGACATATCGCAGTGTCCAGGCGTAGTTCCGCTTGGCCACCAATTCGAAACACAGAATACGATCCTCCGCCAAGTACATGTTCGCATCAAAGATGCCCGAGTCCGCAGACGGCTTCTCGCCTTTGAAGTAGCTGACGAGTGGCCCCTCGTTCGGTGTTTCTGGCGCTGTCAATAGAGCACGGTATCTGTAGGCAGAAAAGGCTCCTGGGAGCACCTGAATGTATCCAATGACTGACTCTAGAGGCTTGTCCAGAATGTTATTCTATAAAGCATGGTACGAGAAGTGCGATTAGTTCAGCTGGTCTTCTGGTCCAGGCACTAAACAGCTATGCTCCATAAACTGGTACTTTTCTTACCATCTTGTACTCAAAATTCTGTGCGGCGACAAGAGGGTTTAACAGGTTCTTTGCACCAGAACCTTTGACTGGCTTGATCTCACCACACGCGCCAGCGACGTTCGAGTTGAGATCAAAGACCTTCCAGAGCTGATAGATCGATGTCGGTCCTGGTCTCGTTCCAACATCCAACAGAACGCAGACGCGGGGGTTGAGGACCGGCCCAAACGCGTTGAAGAACCAACGATGCGAGTTCAACTTCTTTGCATTCTGTTCCTTAAGACAAAATAAGATCTGGACGGGTGCATAATCACTCGTGTTTGACTCAACGATCTTCATGCTGGGGTCGATTGTAACCTGAGTCGTGTACTATAAAGAAGAAGAAACTAGTCAGTCGCTGTATTTCGCCCAAACTGATAGAGCAACCGTGGAGAGTGTTTAGGTCCATTGCGCTTACCTCGAACAGATGTGCCTGCACAGGTTCGCCGTTGACCTCTCTCTTGGCAATGCCCTCCTGGTAGACGCCCATGGATGAAAGATAGTTGTAGACCTTCGGGTTACACTTTAGGCGTCCATCTGCCACGATGCAAACCACGACCTTTTCCCATGTGCCTTCTCCCCACGTTTTGGAGTTGGTTCTCGACACCAGATGGCGAATGTTTTTGATAATTCCATGCATCGTTTGGGCGAAAAGAATTTCGTCTTCCTAAAACAGCGGTGTATTTTGTTGTATAAGGCACAACGAACAGTTAGTGCACATTCTAGACATTGTTATCCTTTCAGGCATTCCAATGACTATGGAACCTACGTTGTACATAGTAACCACGATAAACAGCTCCGTCTCTCTGTTCCACATAGCCTGGCGGAGAGTATAGTTCTCGTTCTTGAAGTCGTCCGGGTCGCAGGTGACGGCGCTGTATCTCATGAACTCCCACTCTTCGCCCTGTTGTTGCCGTTGATGCTTCAGGTAGTGAGACGGCACAGGACAGTCGAGGATGAGGTTTCCGTCTGTGAGCTGGACGTTCTTCTTGGTCTTGTATCGACGTTCCTGACGCTCAGGGACTTCGCCATATCGCATTGTCGAATGCGGAAGGAAGGGGGTCTCAACAGAGGAGTAGCCTGCGCTGTGTCCAAACCCTGGAGTAGCGCCTATGGGAGTCTCGACAGAGGAGTAAGCTGCGCTGTGTCCAAGCCCTGGAGTAGCGCCTATAGGAGTCTCGACAGAGGAGTAGGCTGCGCTATGTCCGAGCCCTGGGGTAGCCCCTCCTATGCCTGGTTCATATGTAGCATTGAATGGTTGGTGGTGTTGTTGCGGTGGATTATTAAAGTCCTGAAGTGGCATGTAGTGAGCCATGGCTGATATCTGTGTGTGAGCAGTAGCAGCAGTTGGGAGCAAGGGTCTCCTGGGTGTTACAACGACGGTTGTGAAACAGAGTGTGAGATGGTATTCCTTGATGGGATGAGGTGGAATTGATCAAGTGCGAGATTACAAGTGGGGTGCACGAGCTAGGAGGGACACGGGCAGCAGCTAATCGGGATGAAGAATGGAGAGAAAGAAAGAAAAAAGGTACGAGACACCACCAAAGGGAAAAGGAGTAGGGGCCCCTGATGACGCATCTTCGACTCTTTTCTTTCCGCTATTTTTGTGGGCATAGCCAAAAAAAAAAAAAAAAAACATGCTTATTTCTTCGACCGTGGCACATAAACAAACACACGAGGAAGGAAGGAGGGGAGGAAGAATAGCCATGGCATCATTTTTTGCGCACCAATAGAGGGTCCTCGCTGATCAATGCTATTCGTACCTCTCTCTATCCAGAGCCAGGGTCGTGTGGCCCCCCATTGTGGACTTGTACCTGCATGACAATATGTGTGAGTAGCATGAGGCGGGAAGTTCACGACCGGCGCCTTCTTTCCCGCCTTCTTTCAACTTTTATTTTCCTACTTTCCAGCCAAGACCCAGCATAGCCCAAGGAAATGATTTTGGAGTTCAGGTCGCAAGTTAAAAATAGCACAGCCACACATTTTTTTTTTAGAGTCGAGCAGCGCGATAAGGTATGCGTACGATGTCTAATGCGATTCGCATGGTGTATCTCGTTTATTGATTATTTTTTTTTCTCTTTGGTAAAGAACAGCGTTTACAAAAGTACAATACAGGCTTGTCATCCGGTAACTCGTTTTCATCAAAACACGACTATGCTCCCGGTTGCTTTATCTCTGGTGTGGCGCTGGCTGGGCATTCAAAGCGGTCTCGAGATCTATAGAATAGTACAATTGAAGCAAAGAAAAAAGTCTTGGCGTCAATATGCCGTACACTCAGTAGCTGCGCTTCCGAATTTAGACCCTGCCAAACGACCCTTACCATCCTCAAGAGTTGTGCGACGGCTGTTGGTTGAAGTCACGGCAGGTTCAATTGTGGGATCAGCTGTCGTCGAACTGTTCAGGTTGTAAGGTCTGTCAGGTAAGGGAGGAGTCGAACCGCTGAGTGGCGGGGTCACTCTGTGTCGGGCTATTGTAGGAAAGTGGAAATGCAAAATATGTACAACCGAGTCAGTAAAATGACTGTGGTAACAACCAAGGCCTCCTTTCACGCGATCCTTTCCATACCAAGAGGCTCATCCTCCTCAGTACGAGATCCAAACCGAATTGGCTCCAGGTTGCGATTCTCATTAGACCACTGGTCTCCTTGATTTCTACTCAGATAAAAATAAAATAAAAAAGCGCGATTAATAACTGCGCAGGCTCCACAGCCATGTATCAATCAGAGTCCTGCAGTCCTGCGCTTCTCATGTACCGATAGCTGTCGCTGTACTGGCCTTGGTTCGCGTTGTTTCTTTGCGTTGCCTCAGCTCTCGAGGCCTTGAATTGGTTGTACCATTCGGTAACCTTCTTCTTAGTAGCTTGAAAATAAAAGCGAATTAACTATCCATTCACTTCGGTCCTTACCATAATCCGGATATGAGTTATTATTGCCTCACTTACTGTCAGCAGCCACGTTGAATCGTTCCTTGATCTTGGGTAATTCCTCTATAGCACGAGATAAAAGTTCAAATATTAGTTTACGCGGAAATCGAAAGTGAGAAGATAGAAACAGGGCACAAAGCGTCCATACCATCCATGAGGTCCTTGATTTCCGTGGCAAATGATGGCCCTTCCTCATGCTGTTGCTGTTGCTGGTTCTGCTGATTACGAACGTTTTGGTTATCTCGGGCTATTAGCAACGGAGAATTATAGAGGGGAGCCTTGTCAGTTCTTTCGCATCAGAAAGAATGACGTCCAGTGTTGGTTACACCCTGCGACGGATGACGCAAAGCATAAACATCGTACCTCTATATTCGTCCATAGCGGCCAGTGTACGTGCAAAGTCCTCGTCTGCGCGCAATTGCTGCTCAGAGGTCGAGGTGGACGCCAAGAAAACGGGCTTGATAAACGGGCGACGAACCAAAGAGTTAGTTCAGAAGTCATTATGATACATTGCCAAGAAAAAAAGCTATTATCGTGCACTCACATCAATTTCGGTGCGCTGCCCCTGGTTATGGCCAAGATTCATGCCAGCCATCCCTTGAGACAAAGAATCAGGGTCCTGACGGCGAGGCAACGCAGGTGGGGCTCCTGAGGAGGGAGCAAGAGGTGTCACGGCAGCAACCGCAGGCGCAAGGGCTGGTGCGGACGCTGTCTGCTGCTGGCGCTCAGGCTGGAAATCGGGGTCTGAAATCTCCAGCAAGGCGTTGATACTCGCCTCGACATCCCCACGATGGCTCTCCAGCACGAATTCGCACACCTCTTTCTCAACTGTGGGGAATGCCTCGGTCAAAATGGCCAACTTGGCTTCCCTCTCAGAGGCAGGAGCAGTGACAGTCTGCAATGGCGCTGCTGTGGGCGCAACTGTGATAGGTGCCGTTGCTGTTGCTGTTGGCAGTGGCGCTACAACAGGAGCGGTGGTTCCTTCCTCTGTCGCAGTGACCGTGGCAGGAGCGGCCAGGTGAGGTTCAAGCTCGTCGCTAGCAACATTATCTGCGCGGAATTGATCTTCAGCTGTTGTCTGAGGGGATCCTGGGGGTTTTTTGTTGGCAGTATCAGGCGAGGCCGGAGCACCCAAGTTAGTCCCACTTGTTGCAGCAGTGGCGGTGGTTGTCGAGGCAATTGGGGGCTCGTTGTCGATATTGAGGTCGGAGGGAGGGTGTGCCTCAGTCTCTGTAAGGTTCATGTCCTTGTCGGCGGCTGACATGACTAGGTTTGGAGGATGGTAGATGTCGATGGGGTTCAAGAGTCAAAAGTTGATTGCGTAGTGAGAAGTTGATGCAAGAAACGTTCATAGGGCGAGTTCTCGTTTTATCGCGATGCCAAGCAAGACGCGGTCTCCTTGCACGAGAACAATTGTTGGATGGCTCTCAAATATGAAAACACACCCAAATCATTATGTCTGCACGCACTTCGAGCTCAAAAACGAGCATACTTAAACCGCCTTTTCATCTCCATAATAAAAAGATGCGCGGGTCAATGTTCTTTATGTCTATTGTGTTTAATGAACTCGCAGATGAATATGGATATTCTTTGTCATCGTCTCAACGAAAGTGTGGTGATCGTTCAATTGCCTGGTTTGAACGGCGGTCCAAAACGGCAAAGCACTATTAATTACAAAACTCTTCAAGGACATAACAAACAGCAGCGTGTAATATTGTTTGAATTCTCTACATGAAGGATGAAGAGCTGGCTTGATGTCCAAATGGCGACTGCTGCTGCTGTTGCTGCTGGCCCCATGGGCTTCCATTGGCGCCCGTTGCTTGGCTACCCATCATGTTGATGCCGTTGTTACTGCCAAAAGTGTTGTTCATACCGCCCATCATATCCATACCACCGCCCATGTTGCTGTTGTTCATACCCATCATGCCAGTCGACTGCGTTGGTACTTTGCCAAAGTTGGGCGAGAATGGGTTGAGTGGGTTCGTGGAAGGCGCAAAGGGATTGGTATTTCCCGTTGGTTGTGAAGAAAGACTGGGCATAGCGTTGAATTGTGTCGACCCCGTCATCATGGGCAGCGAGGGTGTCAAGGCCGACCCCATTGCCGAAGGCCCAAGACGGAAAGGGTTTCCCGTACTCTGAGGAGCAATACTGCCCATGCCACCATTGTTCATGCCCCCATTGCCCATGATATCCATCATACTGCCGTTATTGCTCATATTGTTCTGGTATAGACCCGTTTGTTGCTGACCCATCGAAAAAGGGTTGGTATTGAATCCAGTGGGCTGTGCAGCCAGCATATCTGACTGGAATTGGGATCCAGGCATGCCTGTCAATTGATTTTGAAGCATCATATTCTGTTGTGCTTGCATCTGCTGCATCTGGAGAAGCTGTTGCTGTTGCTGCAGCTGTAGCTGGAATTGCTGAAAGTCGTTTCCTCCGGTCATCATCTGAGCCTGGAACGTGTTGGGATTTTGCTGGATAATTGTCTCCTCGTTATCAATACTGGAGAAAAAGTCGATGATATCCTTCTTGGTGCTGAGTCTCTTAGATTCCTCTGTTGTCTTCTTAGGAGACCATGTATCATCATCTACAAGTAGGAAAACACGAGATTAGTTACATGAAAACTATTTTTACAGTATCAACTTGAAACACTTAGTCAACATACCATTGCCAGGCTTGCCGCCTCTCACGGGTTCTGATGATTTTGATGCAGCGGGCTTGGCAGTCGGTTTGCTTGATGAAGACTCCTTTGGTTTCGAAGCGGACTTTTGTTCCTCCTCAAAGTCTGGACTGTTCAAGTGTTCTTCCAAATTTCTGACCAGCGATAGTGGTGCCTGTAAATGAATTACATAAAATCAAATCAAGTCAAGGGTTAGGGATCGAACGATTCGCATATGATGTGTTAGATATCCTTCGTAAGCCCCACGAGACGTACATGCTTGAGCTGAGGGATGGTGATGTGAATGACGCCTTCCATACGCTTGGCAACACTGAAATACTCCATCGATTTTGTGGTTTGCTCTGCAAAGATCTTGTAAATCTTCAGTCCTAGACGCGCCTGATCTTTGGTCATTTCAAAGTAGTGTTCTATTACACATCGGCAATATGGATCCAGCAAACCAGTCAGTTTTTGTACATGGTTTCTGCCTCATCTTCATCCATTTTTCTTACGAAGCAATTCCTGGGACAAAACACATACGCAAGATGTTGATAACGCCCTCATTCATCGCCTGAAAAAGTCGCAGTAGATCCTGTACGAGCAATGCGAAGGCTCCAATCGTCACCTCGTTACTCAGCTCGTCCACATAAAACTGGTTCGAATAAGCAGTTAAGAGGCTCTTGGTTAGTGCAAGATCATGATATAGCTAATGGCGCCATCTCATGACATCACGTATGTAACGACAACATTCGCATTCTTACCTTGCAGGCCAAGAGGGCGCTGATCTGCTTCTGGAGGCATGCTACATGATGCAACAGGCCCTTGGACAAGGGCAATGTTCTCAGATAGCCATCACGCCCTTGAACTCCTGTCCTGACCGGATCCCGTTGGAGTTCGCCGTACACATGAACTTTTTCAATGAGATACGCAGCATAGGTTCTGATTGTGGCCGA
The DNA here is from genome assembly GCF_025024155.1 of Gamsiella multidivaricata. Classification (NCBI taxonomy): domain Eukaryota; kingdom Fungi; phylum Mortierellomycota; class Mortierellomycetes; order Mortierellales; family Mortierellaceae; genus Gamsiella; species Gamsiella multidivaricata. Next base: position 258,368 of record NW_026251753.1, read on the forward strand.
ATGCCCGCCTATTTCGAATGAAAAGCGTAACAGCCATTGTCAGAACTATATTCTCCAGATATGTTCTGCCATCCACTAATAAAGCAGAGCATAGGTTGATAACGTACTATTGGCGCCGCCCTTGTACGCAGCCGAAAGAATTCCGCGCTGAGAAGCACAAAAGCTCAACACATCGTTTCCGGCTTCAGAGCGAGTGAGCAAGTGTACGACCAATAAAGACTTAAAAGAAATCTGGATGATCGGAGTAATCAGAAGCAATCAGGTTTTCTTTGTTAGACATCAAAACCTTCTTGTACAGATATTAACAAGCCGGGATGATTGTTATAAGAAGGGTGACCTACAGTCCATGTATTGCTGGACAGCCTTGGTTGAAGTGCATTCATAATAAGCATGATGTTGTGCATTGACGAGGTTGCCCCGAACAGCAATGCTATGTATGATAAATTGAACAAACGAAGGATTGCGCGTTAGTTGACACCGATAATGGGAGAAGAAGTCCTCACCCTGCAGTTCTCCTAGAAGCTGTCTACTATGATATTCAAACGTTCTCCGTGAGTCCGTGGAGCCGGCTATCAGCATTCGGCGAGTCTGCGATGCCTCGATAGTGCAGCGCTACTTACTGTCGAGGTATTTCTGCTTCGGATACATGCACTTGGGCTTAGTAGCCCCGACAACTGCCTTCTCCATGGTTGGCTGGGTTTCTGTTCTGAAGGCGAGTAAGGGTAAGTAGCGTGTGAGTAGAGTGGGATTGGGTCGTCTGTAGGGGGAGGTGATGTACGATGGGCAGGCGGGTTGCTGCTGGTAGGGATGGGAGAGTGTAAAGGGTGGAAGTTCTTCCAGCACGGTCTATTTTTTCACTTGTTGCAGGCTCTCCTTTGCACACTCAAAGCCCACAAATGTTCGCGCTCTTTATTACAGTGCACTCAAAATGAAAATAAGTGGGCTAAATTTTGAGTGGGCCTGCAGGAAGTGCACCCCCAAAAGTAATCGTTATTTCCCGGCGCTGCTTGACGTGCCATATCACTTCGCTTTATTTCCGACATCTAACGGCGCGAGATCAACTTCCGAAGTGGATCGTCCAGGCACCTGAAAATCATTCCTCCTTCCCTCGCCCGCCAATCATTCTTCCCCTCTTCTTGCATCGCATCGCATCGCATCGACTCGAGCTGAAGCCAGGGCAGTGTCGGAATTTGATTTATATACCATCCCCCCTTCCCTCTCCCCCTCCTCTCCCCGATTTTCAGGTACCGTAACCAGGAACAGCCCGATCCCGATCAGGACATAACGGAAATCACACCTTTTCAATATCAACCTGGCAAGCACGCTTCGCTTACCTTCTTTGCATCCTTTTCTACTCTGCCACACATTCTAGAAAGATTTTGTGAAGAATGATGAATGCCAGTAGATTGGCCGTTGTTGGCTCAAAGCACACAACCAGGGCTGCAGCCTCAATGCGTGCTACCCAATACCGCGCTCTTGCTCAGGTACCGACCTATTGAAATAACAGCAGTAGAAACAAATCTTGTCGCATTCACCTCCATTTGATCCCCCCAAGCTCACTCGGCTCTTATCTGTACGGCATTATGTATACTGCAGAGATTCAGCTCGACCGACTCAAAAATGACAATGCCCGAGGCCGCTGCTGCCACACCAGCCGTCAAGGCCGGGCTTCGCTTCCGCACCAAGGCCCTGATCACCTTGACCTTGATCGGTACTGGTGTCGCTGGTGTAATCAAGCACTCGTTCGACGACTCTGAATTCCGCACGCTCCTCGAGGATAATGTGCCCTATTTCGCTCATTCCATGGATCAGCTGGAGGCGCTTAAAGATAACAAGGATCTCGAAAGGGTCATCGATGGTGCATCACAGGCCTCAGAGAAGGCAATTGATCTCAGCAAGACTGCCTACCGCAAAGCCTCAGACCTGATCAACGGAACGACAACACCCGCGCCAGAAAAGGTCAACAACACCGTCGCCAGTGGCGCCAATAAGCTGGCCAAGAAGGTGCAGGAGCTGGAGCAACCCAAGCCTGCAGTGCCCGCTACGCGATCTGAATACATCCCTTCAGAGGTTCCCCCTCCTAGCTTCCTCCCGGGCGCTGCCCCTGGCAAGCCCGCCCAGGCTGTCGCAGCTATCAAGGAAGCAGAGGCCAAGGTTGCGAAGAAGGTTGAGGAAGTCAAGGACAAGGCCGTTGAGAAGGCTATCGAGACCAAGGATAAGGCCATTGAGAAGGCCATCGAGGCTAAGGATAAGATCATGGGCACCAAGGACAAGGTTGCTGAGAAGGTTGCTGAGAAGAAGGCTGAGGCTGTCGCTGCCATTCCTGAACCACCCAAGAAGCTAATCAAGGTCGCACCCATCGAATCGGAGGAGCCCATCATGACTAACCTCAACTCAACTCTGCACCAGCTCGTCGCCATCCTGAACGAGACCGGCATTCCTGAGCAGGGTCACCAAGTCTTTGAGAAAGCCAACGAGGAGTTGAAGCACTTGAGCGAGCGCGTCGAGGCTTTGAAGGTCGAGGGTGAGGCCCAGGCTGCGACCGTCATGGCCGAGCTTACGGAAAAGTACAATAAGTTGGTTAATGAGAAGGAGACTCAGCATGAGGGCGAGCTCACGCAGCTGAAGAAAGAACTTGCAGAGGCGCATGAGGAGGAGAAGAAGAAGGCCATTGAACAAGAGCTCAAGGCCCAGCAGAATATTTTGCGCGAAGAGCAGAAGCAGGAGCTGTTGAAGTACGCAACGGACATGCAACGTCGTTGGGTGCGCGAGGTCAAGGTGCGGGTTGAAAACGAGCGTGGCGGTCGTTTGGCCCGTCTGGACCAGATTAACTTGCGCCTTAGAACCTTGGAGCGTCAGGAGATCGACAATGCCGAGTTTTTGGAGCAGTCAGCACGCACGCATCAGCTCTGGTGCGGTATCAAGGCATTGGAGAAGGCTTATGAGGCTGGTGAGCGTCGTCCCTTTGATCGCGAGTTGGTCCGTCTGAAGAGATTGGCTGAGACCGAGAAGGATGCTGAGGTCCTCAAGAGTGTTTTGGCGGCTGTGCCCGAGTCAGTTGCTATCCAGGGCGTGGACTCGGTCCCTGAATTGGTCGACAGGTTCGAGTATGTTGCAGACAAGGTTCGCCAGGCCAGCTTGGTTCCCGAGAACGGCGGCGTGTTGGCACACGGAATGAGCGTGCTTCTCTCGAAGCTGATGTTCAAGAAGCACGGACTGGTTCCTGGAAACGATGTTGAGGCCGTTTTGGCCCGCACAGAGTACTACCTGCTCGAGAATGACTTGGAGCAAGCTGTGCGTGAGTTGAACCAGCTCAAGGGCTGGGGCAAGCGTCTTGCGAAGGACTGGATTGTTGCTGCCCGCAGGAGGGTCGAGGTTGGACAGGCCATCGATGTAAGTTTTTTGTGTGTTGATAATGAAGAATCAAGCAAGTGCACTTCCTGTAACAGACAGCTAACCACCATCTGCTCTGTCTTCAACTGACACTCAATAGGTCATCAACACTCACGCCAACCTTGTCAGCTTGACCCTTGCATAAACACATCCCGATCTATATCATTTCCGACTATGCTTTCGCAGACTCCTCACTCTCATATCTTACTCACCCCCTCTCGCACACTCACTTCGTCTTCTTCACGCCACCTCCCTTCTTCCTTACAATAACAATGGCAATAGCTCTACCTATGGAAGAAACAAAGAGTCTTAAGGACATATCGACGCTTTTTTACTTGACATTTCATTCAAATGCGTATTAGGTTGTATTTCAATAGAATGACCACAGAAAAATAAAGAATGTACGCCACCAAATTTGTATCTGCGTAATAGGCCGATAGGCCACGCGTACAAGACTTGGATCCTACCGCAGCGAGCTGTTTATTCCTGTCGTCTTTCTTTACAATCATCAAGAACACGCAGGCAAAGCGAAAACATGGTCAACACACAATCGGAACTAATGACTCGGGCACAAGCGCTCATGAAGCAGAAGGACGACATTGAGGTCGACATCAAAAAAGCAGAGGATGAACTCCAGTCGGTATGCAGATAATGAGGACCCATCTCTCTCTTTTTTGAGAACAAATAATATGCCTTTTTTTTTTTTTTTGGCTAACAGCTAACACACAGAACGCCTTTACTCTCAATGCTTGCGCTATCATATAGCAAAAAGTCGGCATGACGGATCATTTGGTCGACAGCCAGGGCTTCCCGCGTGCAGATATCGATCTTGTCGTCGTTACAACTGCCCGATCCAATCTTATCAGTAAGTGTTTTCTCCCTCGCCCTTGTCATGTTATTTTTTTAGGTCATCCATCTGTAGCAGCTGAAAAAAAAAAAAAAAAAAAAAAAAAAAAAAACTCCCATTAAATGACAACGTTTATGTCCGGAATATTGATTACATAGAGCTAAGAAACGATCACAAGACCGTTATGCTTCACATTGAAGAAGCCATCCACGCCGTGCACGCCGAGGCATTGGCTGAAAAACAATCGAAGGAAGCTGAAAGATCTCAGGAAGAGGCTTCAAGAGCGGCAGCAGCATCATCATCATCATCATCGTCATCAATAGCATCTGCTACTTCAACTCATCCATTATACGAAGACGAGGAACGGACTTTGGCGCCATTTGCCCGTGTGAACGCTGTGGCTCCTGACTCCCCCGCCAAGAACGCGGTACGTTGATTTGCAGGGGCATGCAGAGAACATTTATGGAAAATATAATGAGATGGAAATATTGCTAATATAATTTGCTCCGCATCTTGCATTGCTTCCCTGACTATTATTACTTTCTATTTTTTTTTCTCTGTTTTAGGGCTTGCTACAGGGCGATATGATCGTAGCCTTTGGGGTCGTGAACATCAGAACGACCAATGTCCTCAAGTCATTAAGTGCACACGTGGAATCCCGTGAAAACGTAAACGCAGTGTTTGTATACTTTACTGCGAAAGGTCGTCTCTTGGACTATTCCCCTTCCATATTTTTTGTTTCTCATATTTCATTTCCTTTTCTTCTTCTTCCTATAGAAACCTATTGTGGTCAAGGTACAGAGAGGCGAACCAACAGAGCTGCAATCTGTAATTCTCGTGCCAAAGCAAGGCTGGGGCGGTCGTGGACTGTTGGGGTAAGAAAAAGATCCGCTTTTTTATGTGCAATGCTGACAAGAAAGGCATTACTGCTGCTTTGTTTTCGTGTATGCGTTAAATATCTGACGCGCCATCTTTTTTTGGTACGACCCTATAGATGCCATATTGTGCCAGTCTAGGCGCTATCATTCGTTTATTGAAGGACCTGCCTTTGCCAATAAACCCCTTCGCTATTGGGAATACTTCATTTCGGATATCAGCTTTGAGAAACTTTCCGGATATTACTACTTCGCGGCACGCATTCGTTTCCTCGCTTTTGTTTTTCGCCAACTACCAAGTGCTGAGTGTGCAGGTACAAAGCAGATAATCCCCTGCTGGTCCAGAAACTGCCGGAGCTGCTGGCGTGTGCATGAAACATTCGATGCTTGGCACTCCTCCCACACATGTTCCAAATCTAAAGGCTACAGATAAATGAATGTACAGAAAAATAAAGTCAATTAGCATACGTGCAACGTGGACAAACTTGAAGTACTTTGGGTTGCTGTTAAACATACCTTGTACGTGAGAAACTGTTGTCGCAAATGGGGCGTCTCATTTAGGAACTGGAACAGCTGGCGCTTCAATGTGGGTGTGGTTGCGACGGGCCCTTGCTCAGACAATTCTTGATCGTCATTGATCCCCGCTTCGAAAAACATACCGGGGTCGTCACCGTGCTCGTCACCGTCATCGTAATCGTCATCCATCCGATCTTGGTCATCGCTCTCCAACTCATAAGACTCAGGGCTGTATGCAAAATTATATCGACCCGATGTTGAATTGATACTTTCTCGATGCGCACTGTCATGATCTCTGCTATCGGTAACGGCTCCTGCAGTACCTTGATCCAGATCTGCATCCACTGCAATGGTTACTCCAAGTTGAGCGTATCGAGAGCGGCCTCCATGTTGCCGCGAAATATTCACACTCGCTCCCCTCTCAAAGTCCATTATTTGAGTTTGGTTCGCACTACTCTCGCCAATGCTATCGCCCTCATTAATGCCAACAGAGCCGTCGAGGTCACTATCACCTCCGTTTAAACTCTCGTCGAGACCAGTCTGATGCATGTCATCCTGTCCGGTATCCGGATTTGGGTTCAACTTCTCCCAGATCCCTGTCAATTGATCTACTAGGAGCCCTTTGCTCGCAGCCTTGAGTCCAAACGTCATTGCTGCCACCCTCAAACTTGCAAGAGACATGTTCTTGTAGTCCGGCATCCTTCTCTGCAGCTTAATACGCGCTACTGCCTTTGCAGACTCCGCTGCCAGGGCCTCTACCCGGATCTGTGCTTGCGATTTGCGTTTCGAGGGTGTCTTTGGTGCCCCAGGTGCCCTCGGCCTATTTCGTGCTCCTGCTGTTGATAAAGATTTAGTCGTGGTTGGTTGGTTGGTTGTGCGAGACAGTGTTCTAATATCTTGTGGATCGACCACCAAAACATCGGTACTCCTGGGCTGAGAAGATGGTAATAGTAACGCAGCGCGCCGGGGTATTGGTGCTGCGTCTTCAAAGTCTGCAGAGTCATCGTCCTCGTTCAAAACAATGGGGTCCACTGTCTCTGCCTTTTTGGAGGCTTGTGGAAGGGCTCCGGCTTTCAGAGGCAAACCATGCAGCGGATTCCTTGCAGGTCGCTGTCTCGGCTGCCTTATATCTTCCCGCGATGACAGCACTATGACTCCGGAAAGGCTAGTTCTGATTTTGGAAGTACTACAGGGGCGGGCAGGCATCTTTAATTCTTCACCACTGCTCTCTGCGCCGCCCCCATCCCGCAGGCGTCTGTTTTTCTTGGGCGTTGTCACTCCACTCCACTTTGATTCCTGCCATGACTCATAGCCATTCCCTACGTCGCCTCCATCGTTTCCTGATTGATACGGATTCTCAGGTAAGGAGTCCAAACGTGAAAGCATCGAGGGCGGCGGCTCGAAGACTGTATGCGAAGGGGCTGGGGAGAATGTGGACATATGATCTCCCAGCTTAGCGAAGTCCAGTGGTGGAGGCAAATTGCTTGAGGAGGATACCCGTCGATCGATGGAATCTTCACTTCTAAACGAAATCTCTGGCGAGTGCCCGAAATCCAGATCAAAAGTATTATCGCCTACCGGTACGTCAAGGCTCGGTTCGACTATTCTATCGCCGTACGAAACTGATGGCGAATAGATTAAAATCCCAGTGTTTGAGTCGATATGCTCGCCGTACATCTGTTCATCCTGAAATGGCTCTTTATCGACTTGATCGTACGTCTCTTCACAATTTCTACTGTCCGACTGCCGCTGAATCGGCGACTCGAGACGGCCTGACATGGCATCATCATAGGCAGACGAGTAAAAGTCTTTGGATGCCAGCGAAAGAGATCGGTCGAGTTGCGATCGCAGTGAATAGCGAAGTGATGGCGAGGAAGGATCTGGGTATGTGTTATAGCGTTGGCTGCCATCGTCGCTGGAGTAAAGCTCGGTCTCTTCCTCCAAAATCAGCTCATCTGCCGGCTCTGTAGGACGCAAACCTGCCGCTACAGGGTGCCTCTCTATGGAATCCAGAATCTGTGGTTATAAAGTAAAGGGTATGGGAGCAACAACCAAGTTAAATATTCATTTCTTAATTTTGAATGTATCTACAGATCAAAGTGTGTTTATGGGAGCGCTACCTTCTTGTACGCCACCATCTTGGCTTGCTGTACTTGTTGCACCATGGCCTCCAGATGATTGACAATCTCTTTCTTTAAGACGCTTGTGAACGCTTGCTGGTTGATTTCCTTGTGCTCCTTAAACGAGATTCTGCGCATCTTTGAGGTCAACCACAGCGGGGATGAGAACTGTAGGATGGAAATGATAAATGAAAACCATTGTCAGATAGGCTTTCACGTTGCGGATCAAATAATATATGACCGATCGAAAGTTTTATTAGAGATGTATAATGTGTTGGCGTCTAGGTTACCTTGTTGTCTAAAGGCCTCTGATCGTCCTTGGATCCAGATCCGCTCAGAGTAACACTGTCTTCCGGGTCTTGTTTCGTTGAGTCACTCGTCTTCTCATGGCCTTCCCGATCTCGTTGCAGATACCGCTTCATGAATTGAGACACGTATTTTTCCCGGTCAAATCTCCGTCGAGGTTCATTGTCCTCGCCTCTTTGCCCCCTGAAATATCCCGGAGTTCCCTCATCGTGAGGGTCGGTTATATGTAAGTCCAAACTTTCGATGTCCTGCGTGTCCTCGAGATGCGACAACTTCCAGAGCGATTCTCGTGGCGAAGTCATTGCGTCGGGTCCCGGCGACTGAGACAGGCGCAGGTCTGCTTCCGTAGATCCAGTGAAGCGTGATGGTCTCCAAGGAGGAGTTCCGATATGTTGTCTCCTGTCCGTGCGACTTCCGTGCCCGCCGAGCTGGTCAGGTTCGAGGTCGGTGCTTGAATATGCATCATTCGAATCGTCCGACTCCGGAAATAGCAGGGCATGGACATTGGCCTGGACTAACTCCTGGACTTCCGCGTATGGTAGCACTGTTGATTTGTTCCTCTCGCGCTCCGTCTGTCTCTTGCGCTTGCTTCCTTTCTGAAGCTTCCTTGCTGGTGGCATAGACCAGATAGGCGTTCTTGAGGGATTAAAAGGGGAACCTGCACTTGAGCCCTGTCCTGACTCAAATCCATAAGATTGATCTGACATGGAAATCGCGAGCGCTAACTGAAGGCTCTCGTCATGTTGATCTAGCTCAAGTTGTTGAAATCTGCTAAACTTGGATGATCGTGGAGTTGCAGGGGTATGGACAGTTGTGATGATAGCGTCGGACGCAAAGTCATCATCTGGCGTCTCTGTGAGAGGTACCAACTGCTTCTTGATGGTGGTATTGGCTTTTGGCTTTCGCGTGGATGCTGAGCTTTGTGATCCTGGGGCCGAGATAACGGGTACAGTTTTGTCCAATGTGCCAGCTTTTGATTCTACCTTCTGGCTTTGTTTGGTCAGGTCCGAGACACTGACTGAGCCTAGTCGAGTGGCGGAGGAGGATAGGGCTCGGGCACTGTTGATGTATGCTGCCGTAAGGTCCAGTTTGGAAGATCCTGCTGATAGTCGCCGAATGGTCTCGGTGTCCGAGAAGCCCTCTGATTCAGAATCGAGAACAATCACTCCTTGGTTGTCGACACTCCTGTTTTGAGCTGGTGATGAGATGGACATGGTTTGCACAGAGCTCAAAGATCCGCTCTTGAGTGCACTTGATAAGGAATTTGATTTTGATGGCTCATTCCTGGTGGGATCGTGATTCGGCATGGACTGAGGAAAGACAAGACAAGACCAAGCATCTTGGGAGGTTGTTTATCCCTCACAGTTCTTGACTGGTCTACACAATCAAATGAGATCGTCGCAATGGTTCTCCTTTTTTGGAACCATAATTAAAACATTGTAATTGGTGGCGTCGTTCCAACATAAAGCTAGTTTTGGCCTCTATTCTTTTATATCACCAAGGTAGAGTTCATATTAGGCGGAATCTTTATTAGAGATCGTTGAGTGTCAGCGCCCGGTCAATCACCAGTGGCCCTTTGGAATGATGCAGAGACTGCCCGGAAATACGACTGGACGATAATGGGACAGCTCCTGACAACGGAGCCCCTCCAAACAACCTTGATGATATCTTTGTCGCTTTGAACAAGGTCATCTTTGGAGGTTCAGCTATATCCAGCGGTATAAAACTGCCGCTCCTACGGCGTTCTTCGGACTCCTGCTCCGTTGGTTTGGACGTACTTTGAAAAGTCGTCACTGGGATGGATGACGATTGAGCGTCCGTGGCAGTCGATGCCGCTGTCGAGGTCGATAATGATGTGAAGGGTAATGATATTGAGTTTGCCGAGGAGATGGTGGACGGATTGGCTGGTACGGCTGTTGGAACTTGAGACCGCGTAAACGGATAATATCCTCCTATATTTGGTTCGTCTTCACTCTTTCTCCCTTCCAGACTTGACCGTCCACTTCCACTCCCGCTCACCCGACCGCCACTAGTCCGGCTAGCGATGTCGCTCAGGCGCCTGCGGTAACTTCCCCCACCACTACCCCGACTAGCCTCCAGGCTGATCCTCCGAAGTTCCCTAGAGAGGCGGTGATTGCCACTTCCTCCAAAGCTGTCCCTGAGCGGTGGCAAAGATGGAATCACATTCGGCTGCTCAGCATTCGGCTGCTCAGCATCCGCACTCTCGCTAGAGTTAGCACGGCTGTCGCTTGTTTGTAGTGCTTCAAATGCGGGATCCAAAGGAAATGAGAGGCGGATTGGTGGTTGATGAATGGTGGCGTGATAGCTGTTGGCGAGTTCTAGCTGCCTCCGCTCCTGCCGTGTGAGCTGTTCTTGAAGCGCCCGATGTTGTTCCTGCAAGATCTTGGCCTCTTCGAATTCTCGGTAAACCTCTGGTTCAACCACGGCGTTTAGTTCCGGCAGATACGAGCCTTGTGGATCGTCAGCGCTCTGTGCATAGGATGCATTGGTCTGGATGTCGCCGTAAGAACCTTGTAGGTGCGTAGTGTGCTGCTGTTGCTCCAGATACTGGGTTTCCATCTCGTGCCTCTTTCGTTTCTCACCAATCATGGGGCTCATGGGCTTCGTCAACGGTTTGGTGGCCTTATGGATCGTTATTGGTTGATAATGCTTGATTGGTCCTGCATGAAATGATCGCTCCATACTCTCGCGCACCCTCATTCTTTGCTCGCGCTGCTACCATGGACAACATGAAATGTAAATCCCACATCAGTGGGTTAAATCAGTATAGGCATAGGAAGCTCTGATATAAATACCCTCCCGATCCGGATCTCGCCAGCACAACACCAGTAGTTCATGCAGGTAACATACCCTGTGCAGCTCCGGTGCCTTTTGTTTGAGCTCTAACAGCTCTTGCTCTCGCTTCTTAGCCGACTGTTCAAACTGCTCCCTCTCCCTGGCACGCTGATCGGAATGAAAGCGAAACTCATGCGGCTGAGTTAACTCCTTCGTGCTCTTCTTGAGTAAAAAGCGTGTTGGTTGAAGTGCTCGTACAGGGACTCGTTGACCGAGCTTTGGCGAGATGGGCACCGTCGGCTTAAACTGTGATTTTCTGATAGCACCAGAGGTGTGGCCTGATGGTATTGACGAGCGAAGGGGGGCGAGTCCTGCAAGTCGACTTGGTCGTCGCGCGCCGACTGAGGTCGTTTGAGCTGCAGCCCCAGATCCGTGTTGGTGCATATGGATCTCAGCGCGACGTTGCGTTGCAAGTTGGAATGGAACTGGAACTGTTGGAGTGAGACGTTTCTGTTAAGTCATAGTATTATTTTGCAAGCACTGAGTTAGTAGGTACAATAATATATTCAGCAGCGCAGCATAGACATGAATGAGAGATTTTAATTACCAGAGGAGGTAGTGGCCGTTTAATGACACCTATAACACTTTGCTTGTTCCTATTCGTAGCCTTCGCCTCCCCTGCTGTGGTTGCAGTGGTATCTCTGGGTTGGAACATTGCGCGACGTCGTCTGAGTATCTCATCCGTTGCGAATTTAAAGGGTACCGGTTGAGTTAATGCGCGACTGGACGGATTATTCCAGCGCTGTTGATTTGGCGCTGTGGATGGTTCAGCATGGCCGTCAGATGGTTGCCTCAAGGCAGTTATCGATGTTGAAATTTCTTCCCGTATGGGTGGTCCTCGAATTTTCCCAATTCCAGCAGGTAATCCGATTGCCGCTTTGAACCTACTCTCCTGTGCCGCACGACTAGCTGTGTTGAATGGGTATATAGCAGTCGTGGTGCTCTGAACATCCGATTCGTGTGCCGGCGTTTCTTTGTTGGAAGGAGCAGGGTGAACAAAACTTGTGCGAACTTGATCTGAGCTCGCGATGCAATGTAAGGTTTTACTTGATGGTGTGTTGGTGGTAGAATCACTGCCATTTCGCTGAGCAGCTTTCACAAATTTAGTCCCTGTCCGATTATTGCCTGACCATGATGACTGTGAGGCGATTGTTGGGAGTTTATCTATCCGTGCTTTGATCAGATTTTCCATTCTAGTAGCAGCTGCGGTCTTGTGCGGTCCTGCGCTTGAGTTCACAGTATCTTTGACCCGGGGCTTACTGAAAACAGGCGACACCGGCACCGTGAGCGGCAGTTTCCGAATTCGAGGTACACCAACGTCCCCTGCGCCTGTAAAGACTTTTGGATCCAGAGGTCTAGCGCGGAATTGTGGCGTCCGACTGGAACGCAGCGACTCGCGTTCATTGATTGTCGGGACTTTGTAAGGTGCAGCCCTGCGCGTAATGCTAGTCCTGGGTATAGATGTTGAATTGGGAATGGGCTGTCCACGCCGAGTGTGCATTAGTTCCTATTAGGACCGGATAAAAAAAAAAATGGAGCGCAAGTATGAGTTGGTGTTTCAATTGCCAGTTCGTACAAATCCAGGCTTGCTTCCAAGACTTACCTCCCGCATATTGGTTCTAAGATTGAGTGTCTTCTGCTTCATATCACTTGACCCATCCAGAGCCAAGGCCTCCTTTGCGCCAGTCGCTTCCGCATGGTCATCTGAGTTTGCGCTGCTGTTGCCCGCTTTTGATGGGTCATTCAAGTATGAAACCGTCTCTGGCTTTCCTTTAGGCTGCAAAAGACTTTGGGTATTGCGTCCAGGGATGTCTGATTTAGGTTGCGTGTTAGCTGTGTTCAAGGGCGGCAAGGGCCTCGACTCAAACGTAAAAGGTGTGACCGGCTTGGTGGAGCTTTGCTGTGAAGAACCGACAAAAGACTGGTTGCTATCCTCCACATCAGATGCCGTCAGCAGGTCCATAAGCGATGGCCTGCCATTATTCTCTGCGGTGACTTTGTTGATCTTGTTGATTGCGGTCTGGGGTGAGGCTGAAGCGTGTTGCATTATGGACTTCCTGGCGAACTCCATCGCGTCCGTGGCGCGTAGCTTTTTTCGGGGGTGAAATACATCCATGGCATCAGAATCCTGTTCCTCGTCCGTACTCTTCAAACCTCCATGGTGCTGCTTTTTTTACTTTTTACTGAATACAGCATAATTCTGCTCAAAAATACGTCACAGAACGTATCCGAACAAGAGTACTGCATATGATATATGGTCAACCCTCCCATGAAAAAGGCTGTTCGCTTGCGTCCGCCAGCTCGTTCTCGCCCCACCATACCAATAGCCATGCTAGTACTGCTGCTTCTGACCTCCGTCTGCGAACTTTCGTTTAATTGTAGATGAGGAGAAAAATGCAGATAAAAAAAACAAAATAAAATAAAAAGAACTACAAGAAACAGGTGAATGGTACAAACTTGAGCTCTCCATAAAAATCTGTCGGCTCTTATGACTGTTGCTCCTCTTCTGGAATGCGATCGGTAGTAATCCCGAGACCCTTCACAAGCTCCCTAGTGGGGCTTACAGGGACAGTTCTTGAAGGTCGCGTTTTACCTGGCGCCCGCTTGGAAACGCCAGACATTGAAATCGACCGTGATTTGCGCGTGGGCCCAACAATGCCTCGATCGCCTTTCTTGAAAGAAAGCGAGGAGCTGAAGGATTGGCGCCTCGGCGTTCCTGTCACTGGGCTTCCTGGGCTTACTGGCGAGTGGATTCTCAGGCCAGCCATTTGGACCTCATGATCCTGATCCTGCGAGTATTGGGAATACGACGAAGATCCGTATGCGTAGTGTCCCTCTTGATTAGAATGGCTTGGGAACTGTTGAGCGCGGCTGAACGATGCTGGACTCTCGGGGCCCGCGGCGATGAAATTAGGGGGACTGTACATGTCTGGTGAGACTGAGGCCGGAGAGAATCCGTGATGGACTTGAGTCATATATGGGTGAGGATGATTCGGCTGTGGAGTTTCCATGGTCCCCGGATGTCTGGACACTGGTGAAAGTGGGCTCGTCGGGTATGATTCTGATTCATGACGCTCGTAGTAGCTGGACTCTTGAGATTGTGCAGCAATGTGTGAGGCCGATCCTAAGGACTGATACTGATAGGATGAGCCGTAGCCGTAGTTGGGATAATAGGGATAATCCCCGTTTCCAGGCGGCGACATGGGACCGCCTCCGCTGCTGATGCTGTCGTTCCTATAAGAGTAACGACTGTCCATGGGCTGGGTCGATGATGCCGGGGCGCCTTCTTCATTGTCGGCGTAGTGACCGGGAGAGCGACCGCGGACGACCAATGGTGCGGAGAAGGAATTCGCAACCAAGACTAGCTCTCCCGTTTCGGTTTCCGCAAACAGATCCACATGAACCTGATAGTATTGCTGGGCTGCACGCCTCTTGCCGTTGTTTGCGGTGGCCGTTTTGAACTGGACACGCTCGAAAGTGATCACATTAGAGCTGGATCCGGAAGCGTAAAGGCTGAGATCGCCGCCGGCTCTGACTGCGGTTGGCCTAGGCGTAATTTGGGGGCCCTTGTCACGCTTTGGCGTATGCTGGACCAGTTCGATCGTCTTTTCGCCGTTCTGGATTTGAGCACCAATACAGATCAGGAACTGGTTAACCTGCACAAATTCACCATTGCGGTCCATTAAACAGGGAACTTCGGGATGCATGGAGGTGTCTAGCCAATGGATGGAGAACGACGCACTAATTTGGAAGTAGTTTCGGCGGTAACATGTCCAGTCATTAGCGGCCAAAAAAAATCCGCGGTCAATCTTGGCTGAGATCTTAATATTGAAACTAGAGCAAGACGCATAAAAAAAAAAGAAGTCGTCAGCGATTTGTACAGTAGATGGTGCATGTAAAAGTATCAAAGAACACATACCTTGTGGATCGATCCATGCTGTACAGATTATACTGCTGTTGTGCCGGATAAAAGTAAGGGCTTTCGTGCGAGGCAAAGACCTCGGAACGTCGCTTCATACGGGTTGCAAGCATGTTTTGAGCTGAGGTAGTGGATGGCGCTGAAGTTGAGTAGGCCATGTTGGAATCACTGGTGCTGTTGGTAGGTACGCTATTGGGGCTGTCTGGCTGCTCGTCCATGCTGCCGTGGTGGTTGCTATGCGAGTGGTTCCTATGAGACAAGGCGTAAAAAGGTGCCATTGGGGTGAGTAGGTTGGGATGGGAATGCATGTGATGTGTGATTGGCTCAAAATTTCACACGATTGCCCATTTGCAATGTGAGCGCTTCGTTTGTGGAAGCACAAGAGAGGAAAAGGCCCACGCGTTATCTGTTTGATGCCGACGCTCCCTGATGTCCCATCAAATCCAAGTCGCCGTTCAATGCCTGGTAATATATATTTCAAGCACACGCGCTGACGCCTGAAGATCTCGCTCGACCTTAAAGACACACCCCCCCCCCCCCCCCGCAGTGTTCGTTTTCTCTGAACGATCTTACTGCTGCAGAGTACCAGTACTCTTTCTTTTCCAAGCACCGAAGCAGGACCCATTGAACGCGAAGGAGATGGGGTTCCTTGCATGTGACCCACTCTGTTTAAAGTTCCTTTTCAAGTCCTTTACTCGATCCTTATTTCAGACTCCTACTCGCTCCTGGCCACAATCCTCTCTCGTCTTGAGATGGAAATCCATGAAGATCCAAAGTAAAACACTCCAATGTCAGCGTTGGCGCAAAGCTCTTTTACCTTGGGTGATGTGTTGAAGATGCTGACGAAGAATACGATGCATTATTGGCATTGTCTACCTTCTCGCTGACAGAGATCGGGTAGTTAGGGTAAAATGACCCAGGTTGCTCCCGTCAGTGTTGAGACATCTTTTTGTGCGAGAGAAACGAAAGGGGGATACAGTCTGGTATGGAGTCCAACGGGACTAGCCTGAGGGCAGCAATCGTGTCCAAAACATCGTGGCCAATCCGGTTGGTAGATTTCCACATCTTCCCACTAGCAGATCCCTCTGACTGCTCACTGCCTCATTCCGCTTACCTGTTCAGTTTCACGAAACCTCCACTCTGTCACACTTGTTGTTACATTTTGTGCAACACCCATTGGGCACAAGGACACCATCAAGGACGTTGCACAGCACAAACCTCAACCTTGAACCCCATCCTCATATTCGTTTTCTTTGTGCATTGTGGAACTCTCTCTCTCTCTCTCTCTCTCTCTCTCTCTCTCTCTCTCTCTCTGATTCCCTTTTTTTTTCTCCTTGACGAGAGTAATATCAAACAAGTCGGTACTTACAGTTGGTGCTGCCGATGATGTGCATGATATGAATGGTGGTACTGATCATACTCGTAGTGACCTTGCTGTGCCTGCTGTTGCTGGTACTGATGTGCGTTGCCAGGGGAGAGTGGCGAGGGCGACACAACAGGGGAAATCGGAGAAGCAAATGAGCTGTTCATGCCAGTCTGAGCGTGGGGGTGGACCCCATTGTTCCCAGCGCCATTTCCAAAAGGCGTAGTTTGGATAGGTGGCGGCAGATATGAACCGCCTCCAACAGACCCGTGAGGGTAATGAGGTTGCGATGAAGAGGGGAGGGTGGGTGCAGGATGACTGTATCCGTTGCTATTGCCGTTGGTATAGTGTTGCTGCTGATTATGGTACTCCTCTGGGTATTCGCCTGCATGTCCTTGCTGTTGGTGGTGCGAGGCATTATTGTTGTTGATGTTGTTGCTGGTGGTGTAATCAATGGACATTGTGGACCGTGGTTCGGCCCTGTCCTGGTATTCTGCATGCTTAGACGCATTGGACGCCGAGCGCTGCCTTGCAAGATCAGCCAGGCTCGCTATTGGAGAGGCGGTGGTAGTCATCTTTTTTCTATTGTATCTTTGGTCTGGTGGGAAAAGAAAGGAACAAAGGAACAGAGTGGAAGAGGAGCATGGGGGGAAAAAATAAAAGGAATCAGTGTTTTGTAGACAGGGTTACCCACTAGCAGAAGCAACTCGGGAGATGCGGGTGTGCTTTAGGGACGGGGGAGCAGAGCGCTGGGAAGGGTGGGAAGACGGCGTTTTGGATGATTGGGGAGTAGGGAAGTTGGCGAGGGGAGGTTCTTCGCGATAGATGGATCTATGACGCTTTTTTGTTATTTTTTTTTTTTTTTTTTTTTTTTTTTGGGTGATCGTTCCTCTACCAAGGGTTGCCTGTTTGCTTTCTTTTTTTTTGCGGTGGAGTATGCCAAGTACCTTGTGGTGTGAACTTCGCGTCAGTAGTGTGCGGTCGACGTTACGAAGAATGTGGAAACCAGACGGAGGAGGAATGGTGGCGAAGACGTGTGGAAGGAAAGTATGGGGGGACTCGATTAGAGCTCGGAGTTGGACACAGACTCGTCGGACGCGGACCCCGGGCTTGGCAACTCGGCTTTGGTAAAGAGTGGTACAGAGCACCGTTCGATTGTTCAGTTACTCGATTGCTCGATTGTTCGAGCGTTCAATGAAATAGGAAATAAAGCGAGGATGCGGTGGTCGCGAATAACGGAAAGAGTGCGGACAGATCGAGGGGGTGAGCTCCAGCAGAGGCGGATGAGATTAGGAAGACGAATGAGAAGGGATGAGAAGGAATGAAAGGAACGAAGGAATGAAAGGAACGAAGGAATGAAGGAACTCTGGGAAAAAGAAAAGGGAGGAGAGAAGGAAGGGCGTCTTTAAGGACTGAATTGATGGTCATATTCTTCCGCTCAGACTCTCTCACACTCCCACACTCTCACACCCCCCACTCTCGCCCTGATTCCCTCCCCCGCGCGCACACACACACACACGTACACATTCTCTCTCTCTCATCCTCTCATCCCTCCGCGCCGCCTTCCGTCGTCTCTTTCGCCCCCGTCTACAGTCTGCTAAGGTGAAGGAGCACCGAGTGCACCTGGGTACAGGGCAGGACAGGCGGCACAGGGTGGCGAGCACACTCAAAACACCACAACTGAGTAACGAAATGCGTGCATGCATAGTATACAAAGTCTATTCTATTCACTCTCTGATTTGGCATTCGCGGTTAGTCATGTCTAATCCTTTTGGCTTCCTTCCCTTGCCCGTATTTTTAATTAAAAAAACTGAATCAGTCCATTTAATGGCGCCGGTCAATCACAAAGTATAAACCTAGAATGGACTTACGAGCAGCAGGGGCGAGGGGGCCCCGGCTGGCTGGCCGGCTCCCTTTCCTAATTGACCATTCTGAGCACGCACCCTCTGGCCAATGGGTTCTCAAAAAAAAACCCCCCTCAATTCATTCGCTCCTATCCATCCATCCATCCATCAAATCAAATCAAATCAAAATCCATATCGCTCGTTGCTCTGGAGACGTTCAATTGTACACTTTGCATCCACGGCCACATCCTTATCTGCAGTAAAAGAAGAAGCCCGCAGTCGTTTCGTACTTTGTCGCGCCCGTTCGCTTCCTCAAGGCAGCATATTCGATAGAAGGATATGTCGACTAAATGGAATGCATCAAAGACCGCGCATCACAACTACCTTGAGTACGAACGGAATAGCAGGAGCTATCGTGCACCTACGCATTGGGCATATTGGTACATTCTCAGGCCTGCGTGAATATCTACTTGGTCCTCCATTTTGTCTCCCTACAAATTAGCACGCTCTCTGAAAACAAACATGCAGGCACGACCGAAATGAAGTTAATTTGCATATCTCTAATATTTCATCCAGGGTAGAGCGTCCATTGCATTACAAAAAAAACTTAGTTTCCATCGCCTTTGCTTCTTGACTACAGCTGCATCTTACAAGTATGTTCATCTTCCATGTCATACACAGCGAGGGTCAAAATGACGCGTCTCAGCCTCGTTTGTCATGCGGCGTACTCGCCTAGACGTGTTTCTAGTTGCTTCGCACGACGTATAGAGTCTTCCATGCTGAGCAAACACGGCTTTGTCTCTTGAGAAGCATATAGAAGACCAAACACATCTCAAGAAGAAAAAATGCAAATGGTCATACCACCTCATCTTCTATCTCACTTGTGCATACAGTGGGGTCGATGACCTGCATACATATCATTCCAATCGACGGTCGGAGCTTGCATTTGGTGGGCGAGAAAAAAAAACACTTTTAAACAAGTGTGGTAGACTAATGGCTCTCTCTCTCTCCTAGGGCGCTGCAATTTGCATGCTCAAGGGTATACGAGTGAATACTTGTTTGAATTGAATTAAAAGCGATTGGAACTTTGTAAAACTATCCCATCAAGTCTCTTTCTTCTGCTCTCTCGCTCTGTGTAATGGGCAATGATAAGAGGAGCACAGAAGTAAACAATCAATTGCTGTATACATAAAAATCAGAATCGTCAAAGAGACAATACTAGCCTAACAACAACAACGACAGCAACAGTGTCCGTTGGCTACTCAACCACAAAGATGCCCAGCATCAGAGCAATCCTGAATTCTAGACACGTAAAAAGAAGAGAGCTGTGTATTTATGGGGCAGGATGCGTGGACGATACTGCATGCCATGCCACAGTACAACATGATGTTGGAGTGCTCTGTGGGGGGATACTGGGGGGAGTTGCTCATGTGCTGACCTTCTCATCGCGAACTTCGGCATGCACCCCTGAAATCAGCGCGTGTTTTCGAGTACAGTGTTCCCCTTGTACGCACTGCCCTTGAGCAGCTATGGTATTGGAGCCGTACCTTATTGAATCCGATCAATCTTTAAGTCGCTACATGTGCCACCTATCCGAAGAATGCGAAAATAGAGGAGACAGTGCGCGTTCATGAGGGAAAGGAAAGTGGCCAAGCTGTTGCCAGTGCTGTTTGACGTCCTCGCTAGTCGTGGCATTGGAGGCGGACTTCTCGAGAGCAGCAAGGTGAACACACGAACCACACTTTTTTAAGTCCGCTTTCGAACGAGGATAGACCCTGGGAAGTAAAACAAAATAAAAAAAAAGCGAAGGATCTAGTCTACCAAAAGCATTAGTCGTCTTGTTCTGCCAATATCCGACTAATCTATCGGGGATTGAGGGGACAACCCTTGCTGTCGCACTCAACTGTGGGGGCGCTTCGGAATGGGAGGAAGGACATTGAACACAGGTGTGACACTGCAATTAGCCGACGCTACGTTCTTCGTGCCATCGGGAGTAATATAATATGCCCGTGAAATGGAACAAGGGCTTACTCTCCGGCTCAAAAAAAAAAAAAAAACAGGATTTTCAGCCTGTGAAATGGAATATATACCTGGGTCTTGCCCTAGACTAGGCGGTCGTACTCATTGGGCACAGTACACACCCAGGAATCGAGCGTGCAATAGAAAACGAGGCATCCACATCGTTTTAGTTTGTAACTTTGTATTTACATAACTGCACATCAAAGTTCGCATTATTTCTGCCTCGCCTCGCCTCAACCACCGACGAGGGGACACTGTCCTGGCTCTCTCGCACATGCACCCATTATAAACAGCGCTACCATACGCTCAACAGCACTGCAGACCTAGCCCTAAGTCCATATCCTTAAGACGTGCCGTTCCGCCAATCGCCATGTGCCCTCTTGAGAGTATTGTTGAGAGCATGAATTTCCAGCCTGTTAGCTAGGCACATACTGTATTCTATACTAAGGCATAAAAAGGGGGCGTGTTCTCTGCACAGCGTTCTACGCCGAGGCGTCTTTTATTTTATTTTTGCATAAATGCGTCGTGCATATAGATGTACACTCCTCTGAAACAATCGATTGCAGTGAGCTATCTGAGATTTCCAGCGATATGGGAGCAGAACGTTTTGCGTGTCGAAGTGTGAACGCAGGATGAAAGTGAATGCTCCTCCGCGGAACAGCCACCAGGCTCGCACGTCCAAGCGGTCTGGTGGAGCGGCATTCCTAAACAGCACAACTGCGTCTGAGCACAGTGGACTCTTTGTTATCTATCGACTGTGCTCTACTCACTCTCGCAACAGTGGCCTCCATGGGAGGGCTCACGGGATTTTTTCATATATTTTTATTCAAGCCATGCATACGTCTCACAAACGCATGCTGCACGCATGTCTGCCCAGGCAATAAACTATTGGGCCCATTTGAAATACAGAAAGAGGCGAGTAATATTGGCTACTGAGCCATTCTCTAGTACGTGTCCACTATCCGTGCGCGTCCTATATAAAACACTACAGGGGTTGGTGGCGAGCGACCGAACAAACATTTCTGATTCCCATACCACATTTTCTATACGCAAGCAAGTCTGCAGCTACTGGAAACGCTAAACAACATTTTCCATCATCCATCATCCATCTCTACATGGCACAGCGGGACATTTGATCGCTTCTTTTTTTTAGATTAAAAGTGAGTCTCCATGTCAGTTGTAGAGAACGGAGCACTTTTTCATTTATCGGCTGCATGATCGCACCCTCACTGGAATCATGCAATCTAAACTCAAAAAGAAAAAAAATGGTTCGATGGACAAGCTTGCGCCTTCCATCGATAGCATATCGGATAACAAACAGTCCATGTAGAGGCTTCGTAAGCGAACAGTGCATTCTTGAGCGCAAATATGAAAGAACAATGATCTCAGTCATTGGTTCCCTCTCTTCATATATCTGTGTCACCTTTTTGTTTCTGAATTGTTTTCTTATGTCCCCGAGCACTAAAGGCATGTTTTGTCCACACAAGTGAGCGCTAATTCTTCGTTGGAGCTGAGCACAGCAAACATTCTACAAGGTGAAGCATGTGCTAGTCCCCATCCAGTAAATGCACACCTGAAGTGGAGTCCAGTGTCTATAGAACCCTAACCTTTGGAAAGGGAAATTAAACCGCATTTGTGTGAACATGCAATAATGTATTCCCCGCCCAACAGCTAACGACTGTTCTAGTGGGCTTGTGTCCAGTATTGGTGCAAATATATGCTACAGAACTGACTCGTAATCCGTCTTTACATGAGAGACCTGAAGGCTATCAAATATGCTAACGAGAATGGACCTAAAATCCAGTATGTTCTTATAGATCATATGGACCACTACGTGTTAGGCATTAAAGGACAAGTACATTCATTAAAGAGAGCAACCAAGACTGGGCCTATATGAGTGGTTCCCACCTGTGAATAAAGGTCGTTTCCTTCACTCATTATACGGTAATAATACTAGTCAGGCAAAAATATTTTTAGCAATCAGACAAGAGCTATATACATCGCAGGCAACATACTGGAGACATAAAAGTATATAAAAAAAAAAAAGATCTCAGTGACATTGAGGCGACAGCTACGGACGGGAATATGGGGTCACCTAGTAGTAAAGTTGGCTGTCTATGACGATCAGAGTGGTAACGCGTCGCCAAGTTAGAATCGTAGGACGCGAATCAAGTATTGGAAAACGAGGTCCGAGCGCAGAAAAAAAATATAATTCAGGGCAGGCGATACGCGTCGCGAAACCCAAAAAAAGGAGAGGTTCCTGAATAAAAAGTCCGTGCGTAGAAGCCCCTTCACCTGTGAAAAAAGATGCTCAAGGTACAGAGAGGGCGCAATCTCATTACCAACAGCCAGGTTCAAGGACATACATGCAGATAACCTGTGGCGGATAGAAAAGGCGACTAGCCGTGATTGCACATGTCCAGTAAGCGAATGAAGGCTGTATGCGTTCGGAAGCACCAGAACCTGAGGAACTATCAAAGAGTCAATCGATCGATTTATTCGACGCGACAGCAATGTATAATCCACTCATGAACTCAAACTCGCTACACCGTACAGACAACGTATCCCCTAAGCATTCTTTATATTCACTGTGGTCCATTCATTCTGCTCTTCACATATGAATCCTAGAGGGCACTCATTATGAGACCAGTTATTTATTTATTTTTCCTATGCATGTGTGCAGTGCATTCCAATCGTTTGTGTCACTCCTAGACTCATTCTCCGAGGGAAGACACAAGAATGTATCACCATCGTCTTCATGGGTGCTACAATGTGTGTGAATGGGCCACAGGAATGAGAAGAATACATGGGGTTTCACACACAACATTCCTGGGCCATTTATCAAATAGTCTATGTAAACACGAGCGCACCTTCCCGCTGCACGCATGCATACATGCATGCAACGTTGACCTGCATCGACGTTGATCGGCATTGAGGATGAATACGTACAGAAGCGGCGGAAATTAAGAGTAACAAATGTTGTTGCAGTGGGACGTTTTCCGGGGACGATTTTTGATGGAAAAGAAAAGGACAGTCGCTATTAGCTTCAGGTTGGCTGCATATCTTTCTGGGGTAAAGAAAAGTCGCTGGGCAAAGCGTCCGACGGATAAGAACAGCTCGCGAAAGCAGGCAAGCAATCAGCCCGACTCAGTTATACACTTTGTACATCGTGTAAAAGCGAAACGCATATTATCTTTCTGCATTGCGATGCGATTAAAAGTTAATATGTTGTCTTGTTTGTTTTATTAAACAACCAAAAACTTCCTGACTAGACCAACCAAGCCATGACATAGTTTAGTAGAAGGTCGAGGGGCGCGAACCCATGAAGAGAGCGCGGTGGGACTTGTCGGCAGCGCGAATGACGCGGTGAGGCAAGGGGAACTTGATGCCGGGAACCAAGATCTGCTTGATGTAGGGGCGACGGACATCAGCGTTGGCGACCTCGGCGACACGGATGATCTGGATGGAGCGAGAGCGAGCGCGGTGGCGGGAAGCCATGTCAGAGTAGCAGGCCTCGACAGCGGCAACACGGGACAACTCACGGTACTCCTTGTACATGTTGTGGGTGCCCGAGCGAGAGTCGTAGCGGAGCCAGATACCGAAGTTCTTGGTCTGGAGGGGCTTCTTCTCGTGGATCTGTGATTTTTTTTTATATAATATTCTGTGAGATTAGTTGCTGCTCTTCAATACCCTGAGAAAAGATGCAAGGCAGAAATATCCGTCCTTTATCCTGGGTACATACCTCGTTGATGCCGACGATCTCGCCGTTAACCTTCTTGACCTTCTTCAGCTTGCGCATGAAGTACCAGAAGCGGGACTTGGCAATGACCTCGTTGGTGGCAAAGAGGCGCATGCGGAAAAGCTTAGGGGTGGACTCCTTCTCGGTGGGAAGGTGACGGCCGACCAATTGGTACTCGTGAAGCTATTGGATTATCAATAGGTTCCACAATAGTGACCAGATTGAAAGGATAGAGAGAAAAACGAACCAAGTAAGATACTGGTCAAATCGCTGATGGGGAGGTAGAAAAAGCAATTGAAAGGGGCGTGCAAAGAGAAAGGAATCCTGAGCCGTGTATAAAGTCGCTACTAATCCTGCCATATTGCCCTGCTTCCTGACGAGAATCTGCCAGTCCTGCCACTCCTTGCGACTTCAAACTATCTCTCAGTGCCTCACGGGCAGCCCAGGGCGACATGATAGTGACAGTGTACTGCATCCTGTTTCCTCCAGTTCGCAATGGCCGCACATCTGTTTGTCACAGATCGATGTGTGCCTCCAGCTCAACAGCATGTAACAGGTCTTGCTGAGAATCCGCGAAGAGCGTTGTTGCAGAGAACCAGGCAGCTGTAGTGAATTGGAATATTCAGTTGGGCGAGGATTCAGTCCTCTTAAGAATGTGCTGTGTCCTGTCGCCACTGGCGATGATCGTGATGCCAATCATGATCCATTGATCCACGCCACCGACAATGATGCGTCCGATGTGAACCCATTGATTGAGACTGGATAATTGCCGACAAGAAGGCTAGGCACAAATGGATGGATGGCGAGTCCTGGATAATGAGGATGGATATGTCGATGGATTTTCACGCACTCTGGACATGATTGAGAAGTCTTCTGCTGCAAAAAGAAGGATCAAAGTTCGCTGGGCCGTTTCTCTTTAAAATAGGGCTGAGATCATCATGTGACTAGAACTAGCTCGAGGTTCGCATGCAGCATTTGAAAAGATACATCCTACGGCTAACGCTTTTCTTCCTGTCCCTATTGCATCTTTGATCCATTCCCCCTCTTCTTCCTCCGTTTGAAATAATGCAACGCCGGCAACCCGCTCCATATCAAAGAGCTCAGCCCAAGCATCCGTCCGGCCCCTCACCCTTTGGTCTTTGTAGTCCACCTACGCCTGACCAAGAGCCGCATACCCCTATCCAGGAAAATGCCTTTCCGTCGAAACTTCAGCCCTACACCTCGCATGCCCCGTATTCGCCACAGATTCCTCAAGCCCTCGCATACCCTCAGCGAGTGATCTTACCGTCTTATTCGACACAAGCACTGAAAACTTTTGCGCCTCAACAGATGGCCTACACTCCTGATGCGGCCATGGTTCCTATTCGAAGTCTTCAGTCGGAGAAATCTTTCGTGGCAAGTACTTATTGAATACTAAAACTCAGGCTATACAGTTTACTTATACTAGATATCCGTCGCCTAATACGCGTTAACTCTCCCTCTTGTCTTTACTCTTTCCGTTGATACAGCGCGTTTCCGGTATAGTGGATAGATGCAACAGAATATCACGACTGATTCTATGCGCCATCAATATTCATTCATACCATTTTTATGGCCCTTGTTGTCAGGACGGACGGTCAGAGTTGCAGATATGAAAGCCTTCCCAGACAAGAGAGACTCTAGCAAGCAACAGTGGCTCCTGTCATTTACAATCAAGGATGACTTTGATACGATCGACGTCAAGGTTTGGCAAAAAACACGAGAGTCCATGGATACTTACTCCCAGATATCGGTATGTGTCATTTGTACAGATGACGCGTTTGCTCGCTTGTCTCATGTCACTTATATGCTCCGTTGCCATCACAACTAGCTGAATCAAGTGGTTCATATATGGACAGACGATGTCAAGATCAATACGAAGCCGTCTATGGGCAATCATGCTGCCAGCGCACAGGCTACCTCATCACCGCTCTGTCTGAATTTGAGCGAGGGCAAGGTCGGCCATAGAATTGACTTCGGCTGCAAAGCAGAGATGGCAACTCTGTTTAGAACGGCCCTTGGCGCCAATGCGGGCGGAGTCGTTCAGTGCGTGTCGATCGCTCAGGTTCTTGGAGCGTTGAACACGCTTGGAAAACAGAGATTTAATCTGGTAGTGTGTGTGAAGAAGGTACTAAAAAAAAAAGTCGCCGCTGGCAACTTAAGCCTTCTGGGCAGTTCATTTTTAAAACAACGCGCTCAAAAAAGTTATTTAGCTCGGTAATCATAAAGAGCAAGCATGGGCCTGTCGCCAAGACGCCGTTAACGGTATTTGATGCGCAAGGACAGGAGGCTTCCCTGACTCTATGGGGAGAGACCATGGGTACTATGGTTCAGAATTGGGTTCCCTTTACAACGAGTATGTGACCATGTGACCATGGCTAGGAGTACACGTTCGACGACCGATCCCTCTCGCCAATTGATCTGATAGATATCGTGAATCCATCGCACTGTCCCCGTAGCCCTCATTCTTTCCGGTGCGCAAGTGAGCATGTATGGCCTGAAGCCTCAGATAACGGTCGGGTTCAACACTCACATTCAGGTGGACCCTGTTTGCAAGAATGTCGAGGCAAGCGATTGCAGATGATTTTCTGTAAATATCCCGAGTCAATGGCGCCTGTGGACTAACGATAAGTCTTCATGTTCAGTGGTTAAAACATTTCGCTGCGCAATGCTCTACTCTACCGGTCGATCTGAACCCAAGTAAAGCACGCGTTCGTTGAGAAGATATCTAATTTTGGTTTTGACAAAGCGACCCTTGATCACGCTGGCTGAATATCCTTAATAGTCGCTGTAGCAAACGACATTCCAATCGATCAAATTCGCTCATATTATCGTATCACTGACATTTCTCAAGTCGCCAAATCACTGGCAGTACCTGGCAAGTGGAAGTGTGGGTGGACTGTGCGAGATACGATTTCCTTGCTATGAAATTAATGATTTATATCGCTGTTCATTAGAGCTTGCCTATGGGATCACATTCGCGATCTTATCGGAGCTCGACATCGAAACGCGCGCCTCAGAGGTGTTGACAGCAAAGTGGTATGTACTCTTGATTTTAGCGCTTGACTCTCTGGATCAGGTGCCTGACTGAACTGAGGACTAATGCTGAAATCGGCTCCAGCCCCTCTTGCTTGACATCTATTACTTCATACAAGATGGAGCCCTGTCCCTTTTGCACTATCTCTCCCAAGAGCGAGAAGTCGTGGAGTTACTCCCTTGCGCGGCATCTCTCTTTTATGGATGATACCGCCGAGTTGCGTCACCCGAGCATCTCCTCCGACACTGTACAGAACTGGCTTGGATTCACGCCGAAAGAATTCAACATACTGTCAATGATCGAGCGAGCGCAGCTCAAAGTACGTTGCAATAAGATGTTGGTTTCCTTGCTTTCTTATCCCTCTGTACATCTATGGCAGATTGAATATGACGTTCGAAAGATAATAGAAACGGCACTATTTGGAGCGCTTCAAGGTTTATTTCAAGGTGCTACTCGGACACACATCAAGGCTGCTATGCCCAGTGTTTATTGAATGCAATGCTCATTTAGTATTACCGTATCTATGCCAGGTCTCTTGGTCTGATTTTAAGAAGCAGCAAGTCGTCCATATTATCGCAATCGAACAAGCTCATCTCCCGGAACTCGAAAACCTGAACCACGCTTCGATTTGATCGTTCTTATCCTGTGCCTTTGTGCAGGTTGTGATCTTTGCGCATATATCATCTCCTAAACACCCCCAGTATTTCTCGCGTTAACATGCCAGGGGTGGAAACACGGTAGTTCTTGAGCTCACTCCCTCCTGAGAACCTACAATAGCGATCCTGCGTATCATATCACAACATTAAAGAGAACGAAGGTGCAGCCACTTTATTTGACGATCATGCCTGGGTTTGCTGATACTCCTTTTCCAGCTTCTTGGAGACTGCTGTCCGGATGAATCCGTGGACCGCCTGTGCTGCTTTAAAGCATACATTTGCGCATTCCAGATACTCTTCTTCTGTGAACAAGCCTGTGCTGTCTGAGAACAATATTCCTGCCTCATTATTCCGATCCACATCCATGCTTTCCTTTGATGGTATTGACGTCTTGTTGTCAAAGACATAGACATGGGTCGACTTTGCTTGCGCAAGTTCCTCTGTTGTGGGGTCGAGCAGTATTTGATTTGATTGGGCGTCAATGATGCAAGTGACGGATCCGAGAATAGACTTCAAAGGTATACCAGCGTCCAGTAATGCCAAAATAGTAGCATTGAATGCTGTCGACATAATCTAGTCAGATCAAGAAAGCGCTTAAAGCGTATTAGCATTTGGTGATGGTCATTATCATGGATTACACTGACAAGCAAGTAAGGAGACTTACGCATCCATCATCCTTCATCGTCTGCAGCACGATCTGGATCCCTGTCCGGGGGTGGAGTCCTGAGAGAATCAAAGGCTCCAATGTCTCTCTGATACACCGTTCGAGCGTCTTGTCCTTGACACCAGGAAGACCGACCAAGGGTCTTGCAACGACCTCAATGGTTGCTCTATCAAGCTTCTCGTCGCGAATCTTGACCTCGGCAGGGCCGACAACTGAGCAAATTACTGAAGATCCACCTAAATGAAGCGGATCCAGGTTGATATGTGAGAATATGAAGGACTGTTAGAATGGTTTCCAAAAAAAAAGTGGTGTAAACAAGCCTGGTATGATGTGTCCTCGATATAACAGCATACCAAAGTCGAATTGTGCCGAGCCGTCGGCGCGGTTGAGTAGGTTCTGGGAGGAGAAGAAAGGGCGCAGCTGGTGCGGCGATGTGCGAGTACGGTCTAGACGCGACATTATGAATGGGGTAGAAGGGTGTGGTAGAAAAAGAAAAAGGCATTGGTTCTTATTGTCTTATTGCTTCTTGCAGAAAACAGAGATACAGTTTGCCTTGCAGTGGCTTTTTAGCTCAAAATGTTTGGGGGGGGGGGGGGGGAAAAGTGACTTCAATTGTGTCAACGCGCACTCAATATGAAGAAGGAGCAGGAATGGCTGCTGCGTGCTGCAAGGAGAAATAGATATACAGCGCGAACCTGAAGCGTGCAGCATTATGGATACTGCAAGAACCCTTGTTTGCCATCACATTAAAACATCTATGGACTACAGGCATATTTCTGTTCTTGCGCAAGGACCATGGATAAATCAACGGATACGTGGACACCGTGGGATGTCTAAACAGGCCATGCTCGCGTGGTACCACACATATTTCCTTCCGTGCTACCACCATCACTCACATATCCTTCTGTTCACATCTTCCCGATGTTTAGACCTTGGGGTTTCTTGTAGACTAATAGAGAGCTTGGTTGGCTCTATTCGCACAAATAAAATTGTCCCGATAACTCTAGATATCCGAACTGCATCGTCTTTGCCCGCCAGCGGCGAAAGTGTGAGCTGCGAAAATGATTGGAGCAGCAGTGAGCGCGCTTTGAATGGTGTGGGAAAGTAAGGACGTCTTTGTTCTTTATTTATTTTCTTCACTCTCGCCCTTCTCCTTCACTCACCCATCCACCCCATCCACCCATCCATACTCTCATTCGCTCTCGGCCATGGCGGAGTCGGGATTTGCTACGCTGCAAGGAAACCCCTCCTCCTCATTAGTTGACACCGTTGCCAATGCTTCTCACTCCATAACAGGCACCACCTCGAGCACCGTCGCAGCAACCTCCACAGCAGAGAACTCTAGCCATGAAAGGAAAAGTATCGCTGCTGGAGGACCAAAGCTGTCCAAATTGGAGACCGTTCTCTGCGGATCCACTGCAGGTGTGGTGTCACGCTTTGTGATTGCGCCCTTGGACGTTGTCAAGATCCGACTTCAGGTACAACTTCAGTCTTCGTAGGAAACATGAATCGTAATTAGCATTAGCGCACAAGGTTGTTAATACCATGCACAACCTATATGGAACCCAACCGATAGCTACAAACGGAGAGGAAGGAGCTGCCCAAGGTATTAAGGCGCATGTCCTTTTCGGACCCTACATCCTCTGGACTCAGGAGCAGGACAGGCGAGACAGTAAATGGTCTCGCACGGCCGACCAATTTACCTGCTAAATATAAAGGCATGTTTTCGGGGATGGCCACGATCGCTCGCGAAGAGGGTATTAGGGTATGCCATTATTAGGATCATTAGATACCATGGATGTAATGAATAGATGTGCACCAGACTAATTGCATACGCTACGTTCACAAATCTTAGGGTCTGTGGAAGGGTAACATGGCTGCAGAGTATCTCTATTTAACATATGGAGGTATCCAGTTCCTCGTCTATCAGCAAATGAAATCGTTCCTCTCCAACAACTCCGAGCGTTCCGTGCGACGAGCTACAGTCGGACATATGAACGGCATACCCCTTCATATCTTCACCACCCTCACCACTTCATCATCAGCGCAATCATTTATCAGCGGTGCCACAGCAGGGGTCATGGCAACCGCTTGTACATACCCATTCGATCTCTTGAGAACGCGCTTTGCCATTCAGCGTGATGTTAAGGTAACAATGTGCATTCCATATCTGAAGTAGATGAAGAAAAAAGAAAGAGTTTGTTGCTTATCTCATTGTCTATATATTCTAGGTCTATACTGGTGTTCTCCAAGCATTTCGACATATTTTGCAAAAGGATGGCATCCAGGGATTTTACAGAGGCATGACTCCAGCACTGATACAAGTTGTCCCCTACATGGGCGTCATGTTTGGATCATACGATACTCTCAAGCAGCTGGCATCTTGGCTGAAAACAAAGGCCAACCTGACACCAATGCAATCATTGCCCCGACCCAATTCTTCAGTTGACTTGAAATCAAAAGAAAGAACAGCATCGACCTCTGACCCTCCGATAAAGACCTTGGGGACGCTCCTTCTGGGGCTCGAGGATATGCTATGTGGTGCGATCTCAGGTGTCATCTCCAAGACAGTGGTTTATCCACTGGACATGGTCCGGAAGCGCTTGCAGATCCAAGGATCTGAGCAACAGAAGGTCAATCTTGGCGTATTTACGTCGCAAACGTCTTCAGTTAAACCCGTCGCGGGGGCAGCAGTTTTGGCGGTCGATAGGACAATCGCAAAAACAGTTGTCGAGGCACTACCGACTTCAGTCTGGAAATGTATGGTGCATATTGTGAAACAGGAGGGTTATCTGGCGCTCTACAAGGGTCTTTTGCCTGGAATTCTGAAGGCTGCACCCGCCAGCGCTGTCACATTCTTGGTCTTTTCGCAGACGGGTTCACTCATAGAGCGGGTTCGACAGCCGTCGGCGACATAGGCAGCTAAATTAGATCAGAGCGTATTTGGTAGTCATCCGCCATCCAAATACATCAGCCCTCCAGGCGGTGCACTTTAGATTCGCACTGCGACTTTCCTCCCTTTTCTCTTTTAAGCACTTGTAGGACATATCCAATGCAATCAACTGTTCCTTGCTCCGTCTAACTACTCAATTTTCTGTAACATGAGATAATGACACAGCTCTTTTTCATCTCCCACTTTGTCTACGCTGCCGTTCCACACGGTTGTTGTTACTGTTGTTGTTGCTGCTGTTGTTACTGTGGATGTGTCAGCTCCGGGCCATTCTTGGCGCTCTACAAGACAGAGAGCGGCGCGAGCCATATTGTAGCCAGCGTTATAGTCTCGATCTCTCTCCTGATTGCATTGTTGGCATTTGATGGCCGGCCCTCAACCTCTCCTGAGGTACCGCACTGGCAACGTGTTATAGAGGCCCTCCATTCATCGGCATGGACTATGAACATATTGTGGGCCAGGTCTAGCGGACCTCACGAGACCAATACTCACAAATGAGCCTTGACGAAAATGCTGTGTGCAACTTGGCCAAACTTTAAAATGAATGTGGGACGAATGTTAAATGTGGAGTACAATAGGATTACGGGATATGATACCGCCGTTGTAGGCAGGACGGATAATGAGGCAAAGATTAAATAGGGAAGTAGGATGAAGACGACAGACGGGAATGTGAGGACAGGAAAGAGCGCGGGGCGAAAGACTTTTATAGATGTTGTTGGTGAGTCTGAGCGACTATGCTCCTGAAGAGTGCCATCCTCAGCATGTACCTTTTTAGGGGAATAGTGGTAACGACAAAGTACTGGCTGACAATCAGTGTCCCAGCGTCCATGGCTCTCTTTGTGGACCCTGGTCCCTTTGTCGCCGGCGTTACTTGTCGGACTTGTAGACACCTATAGACCGCTTCAGATGTGGATCAATTTTGCATAGATAGATAGAGTTTTTGCCCGGACCTTACTCTGTAGTTATCTGGTATTTGCCTTCCTTTAGTATAATGTACTCCACAACTCATTTCACTCTGCACTTTCTATGTGTTCATTTAAATCTCCGGTGAAATTATACATCTAAGAGAGATAATAGCTTTGCTCCTGATGGTATGTCTAGCTGCAGGGGATGGGCTCCCAGTAAGGGCTCGACTTGTTGCCGTCTCGGCCAGCACCTTACATCGGCGGCAGTCGATTGATTTGAGCTCAGGTGTGCCAATCCGGCTTTAGCGCTGTGCAGCTCCTACTTCTCTCTTCTAAGGCTCAGATGACCACGCATAGCTGCCTCAGTCGCCAAGCTAAAATACAATACACGGAACATCCGCTGCTGCTAGGCGCCTCCTCACAGCTGGTTTCCGGCACCACTGTGTCACAATGGGTGCCAAAAAGAAAAAAAGAAATGAGAACAAAAGAAAAAAAAAAAGGGAAATATAGCACATGGAAGGAAAAGTCAAAAGATGTGTCAAGGGGCACCAGGTCTTTCGCATTAACATTTTCAATACATAACCTAGAACCCTCTTAGCCGAGAAGACATGGTGTTGACCCCCTCGACACATGAATCACTATGATTGGTGTAAACCAAAGAATTCACGCTGATTCTTATACCCGTGCACGGCTCTTCGCTCCGTCCGGGTTCGACTCCTAGTCATGGCGAACATATTTCTTCATAGCGAACACATACCTCCATCGCGAACACATACTTCCACAGCTGCTGGCGCCTATGTAGCAGGATCAATCTCTGCGAAACAAGCTGACTCCACACCGCACCCTTAGCACCCATCCAAACCATTGCTGGGCTGTACTAAGTCAACCTTGGAGCAGTGGAACGTGAGTAGCCGTACTAGGTCCCTTGCACGAGTCTCAGGGATAGCCAGAAGCGTCACGTCCGTGAGTCCTGGACAGCGCTTGAGGAAAGCAGGCAAAAAGGGATCCTTAACCGGGGTAGCATGTTCTCGGATATGGAGTCGCCAGATGATCGGATGTCCCCATTTGAGACTGGGTCCCGTGCTAGAGGCAAAGCAGGCCCCAACGCCGGCACGCATGCAATCAGCTCCGGGTGTCGTCCACAGACAGAAGGCGCTCGACAGCGGTATAATGATGTCCACTGCGCGTGACATACCAAAGGCGCTGGTCTTGTTGGTATCCGGCTTGGAGAAGGGTAGCGGCACGGCTGATGGCCGATCAGGCAACTGAAAGTCTAGCTGGGGACACCTAGGCATCTGAGCGGATGTCTGAGCGGACGTGTGGAAATAAATCTGGGCACATCTGGGCACACATCTGGGCTATGGACATAAACAACGCCGCTTTATGGATGTCGTATATCCCTATTGCTACGCTATTCTACGCGTTCCCAGACTACCTGGCGAGAGATTAAAAGATCGGGCTCTGGTCTGCTAGCAATGCCGCCGGCGTGTCAAGCTCCGCCACCCTTCCCTGGTCCAGCACCATGATCCTGTCACTACCCATCACCGTGTCGATCCGATGCGCGATCGTCAGGATCGTGCACTCGTGGAACATTTGCCGAATAATCACCTGCACCAGCGCGTCTGTCTCCAGATCAATCGCCGCCGTCGCCTCGTTCAGGACCAGCAGACTGGTCTTGCAGAGAAGCGCCCGTGCAAGGCAGATCAGCTGCCTTTGACCTATCGAGAAATTGTCGTCTCCATCAAGCACCATCACATTGAGTCCTCCTTCCATGGCCGAGATATAGTCCTTGAGATACGAGTCCTCGAGTGTCTGCCACAACTCGACGTCGGGCCTTATCCCCAAGGGATCCAAATTGAACCGGATGGTGCTTGCAAACAAGACTATGTCCTGAGAGATAATCGAGAACCTAGGGCAGGTATCGTACAACCCCAGGGTCGAGATATCGATGCCGTCAACAAGGACCTGTCCCTTGGCGGCCTCGATGATGCGGAAGAGCGACAGGGTCAAGCAGGACTTGCCTGCTCCTGTTCGGCTGCAGATACCGATCTTCTCGTGAGGATTGATCGAGCAGTTGACGCCGCGGAGAACAAGATCGAATCCTGGGCGATGTCTGGTCTCGTAGTCGATGAACTCGACGCGTCCCTGAGTTGGCCATTCCTGGAGTGGACGGTTGTCGGGATTGATCTCTGAGACTTCAGGCTTGAAATCGACGTATTCCTGAAGACGCTCAACGGCCACGATATCGGACTCGAGCTCGGTGTGCTGGCGGACCATCCAGTTTGGAGCTTGTGTGATAATGAGTACATATTTCAACGACAGGCCCACAAGACCTGGACCCACAGCGATGTTTCGGCCAGTGATACGATGGGTAAGAATGTAGATCCACAAAAAAAAAAAAAAAAAAAAAAAAAAAAAAATTGATGGAGCCCAGAGTTTCAAGAATGGAACGCGGGGCCGAAATAGAATGTACTCAAATTCTAGCCCAGACGATGCTTTTTGCTCTTGATGAGCCTGTCCTGTCGGCGGTAAACGAGGATGGTGCTGATTCTACCGAGTATTTCCCGGAAAAGTGCAAAGACGGCGATCGAGTAATAGAATTCAGCCTGCAGATATTGCGGAACGTTGTCAAGAAGTACCAATGTAGCAAGAAATATATGAAGGTAAAAGGAAGGATGAGAATGGTGAGGCTGAACGTCAACACAGAGACCAGCACCAAAGCCGAAGGGGCCTAGCAGACTGCCCTTGAGTACACAGCAAAAGAGCGCGGAAAGACCCTATCAACCGCTGATTGACCTTTGCTGGAACGGCTGAGGATATATCCCATGGAAGAGGTATCAAGGAGCACCATTGGCGAGCGTATAACACTATGCAGTACCCTCTGGTGCAACATACGCGATAAACTGATACAACAATGGGTCTGGATTATAATCGACTGAAAGATCGTCAACAGTGAATACATGAAGCCCAATTCCGCATGAATGTCGGTATAAAAAAAGTGAATCCTTGATACCCCTTCCTGCGCCATTGTCGCTGTCCCAGTGAGTCCGCCATGGAGAAGTCGATCTAGAATAAGACCACGGGCAGGATGCAAGCAATGATCGAGCGATAGAAGCATGAGTTTGCATATGCAAAGTAGACGCTCCTGCTGATACTGCCTTGCCTCATTTGCTCCTCCGACATGATAGTGACGTTCTGGCACCCATCGATCCTGAAAACACTCCATTGAAGCACTAAAGCGACTGATGTCGGCACTGTGTCTGAGCTGAACGAGACGTATCGAGCAAGGCTGGTGCTTCTTTGACGAGAAAAGCATCGGTATCAACAATGTGTTATTGCTGCTGTCGCTTCCATGCCCAGTGACCAGTTGATAGACCTCTGCTGTCTTTGCCTTAGCTCCTGGAAGCTGTCTTGCTCTAACCGCCTTGCCATCGCACAGCAAGAGAATCGTAGTCGACTGTACCAGGTACTGAATCCGATGTGTGACAAAGATCTTCGCCTTGTCTGCCAGTAGTTCCTTGGACATGATCGCCTTGCAAAGATCGCCTTTTTCTACATGTGCATCGACTGTCGAAAGAGTATCGTCAAACATATAAATATCCGCACGAACATAGATAGCACGCGCCAGTGAAATATTTGCCCTCTGGCCACCCAAAAGCTTGATGCCGCACTCGCCAATCTCGATCGCGTCGCCACCAAGCAACGCCGCCAAGTCTGACAACAAGCAGCATGCCTCAAAGACTTCTTGATAAGGTGCTGTATCCATGGAATCCTAACTACGCTTCTATCGTTAGTACTTGCATACTTCAACACTTTCAATACAACACGAGCATGCCATCGATTGCATAAGTCAGTTTTTAGAGCAGATAATAAGTCTTTGTCTTTTTATTTTTGCTTTTTTTTTTATAAATGTAAAAAAAGAGAGAAAAGGTTGGCTTGCCATCGGTCAGTCTTACTCGGAAGAGTAAAGACTGTGCAGGATACACCGCGGGCAGGTTGCAAGCCATGGTACCCCAAAAAAAACCACAAAGGGAAAAAAAGATCGGCCCCGGAGCGGCTTCTCTTGTTTTATTACCTTTATTACGATATTCTCGCAAGCCCTGGTGGACTTGTTTGCTTGGCTTAGCTGTAGGAAATAAGAGATAAAGAGAAGGATTGAAAAAGGAAATGTATGGTCACACGACTTGTTTTTACCAAAATGGGAGAGACAGCTGGAAGACAAGCACAACAGTTCACTTACCTGGAAGCCTTACCGGCAGCGGGAGACGCCTAAGCATCGATCAGCCGCCGCATACTTACAGCGGGAGACGCCTAAGCATCGATCAACCGCCGCATACCTACAGCGGGAGACGCGTAAAGCATCGATTAACCGCCGCATACTTACAGCGAGAGACGCCTAAGCGTCGATCCATCGCCGCAAGCCCTTGTGCCTTGAAAGATCATTTTTCGGGCAAAAGGGCTGGGAATGGTAGCGACAGCGAAAGAAGCAGACAGAGAAAACAAGAGAGAGAGAGAGAGAAACAGATGGACAGAGAGGTGGACAGCGATGTGGACAGAGAGTTGGATAGAGAGAGGGACAGGGAAAGGGACAAAGAAAGTGACAGAGAGAGGGACAGAGAGAGAGGTAGATAGTGGATTAGAGACAACGAACAAGAGCAAGATAAAAGGAGACAAAGCAAAAAAGATACGGGCTGTAACTGAAAGAGAGAAAACATATGGGGACATCAAGAGCAGAGAAGGTGAAAAGTGAAAGGAGTAGAGGGGAGAAGAGCTTACCTTGGAAC
This sequence comes from Gamsiella multidivaricata, assembly GCF_025024155.1. NCBI lineage: Eukaryota > Fungi > Mortierellomycota > Mortierellomycetes > Mortierellales > Mortierellaceae > Gamsiella > Gamsiella multidivaricata. The sequence continues at coordinate 295,179 of NW_026251753.1, forward strand.
CTTGGAAACTTGGAGCCTTGGAGACCTAAGGAGGGGAGGATGAGGAAGAGAAGAGTAAAGAGTGAAGAGAGAAAAGTGAAGAGTGAAGAGTGAAGAGGAGTGAATAGAGAAGAGTGAAGAGAAAAGAGAGAAGAGGGAAGAGAGAAGAGAAAAGAGAGAAGAGAAAAGAGGAGGGGTTAAAAAGAAAAAAAAAAAAAAAAAAAAAAGAGGAGGGGAATAGTTGGGAGCATCTATACCCCTTCATCTCTCATCGAAGGATAGAATCCGTCGTCGGTGCTATCTGCTGCGCATAGAACACCACCGAACAACCGCGTAACGCAACGGTTATCTGCTGCTCTTTGGATGAAAGAAGCCGAGACAGAGAGGAGATTTAGGACAATAGCAAGCATGGACACAGAAGGGAACATCCTCGAAGCAAGCATGAAACTGGTACTGAATGAACCAACTAGCCTGAAAAAGATGGAGCGGCCAGTGCTGTCGATGACCATACGAGACATAGACCATGCGAGACATAAACCAGCAAGGCTACCTCTTCGCCCCAATATGTAAGAGCGTAGTGGTCCCTGACGGCAACTCATCGCGTCAGGGTTGGGTCCGGACCAAACTATTGATTCCTACACAACCATCGCTTCGTGCACCTCTTCCAGGCCTATATTCGGCTCACTAGTCTGCTATAGACACCACCGCCAGCTAGACAATACATCACAGCAGTGAGCTGCAGTACTTTAAGCGATAATAGGATATGCTCGCATTGTGCATTGTACATTGTGCATTGTACGTTATGCATTGTGCATTACGACGTCCATGTATTGACGTACTGTTACGCGTATCCGTTGCATGAGCTCGCGTGACACCACAAGAGGTCTGCAGCCGATCATCAGAGTGTCTCACTTGCCACCAAGAAGGGAGAGTCAACTTGGATGGAAACCAGCGTAGACACTTCGATGTGCTACTACTGCTACTGCTGCTGCTACTGCTGCTGCTGTTGCCACTGCTGTTGCTGCTGCTGCTGCTGTTGCTGCTGTTGTTGCTGTTGTTGCAAGTGTATCAAGCGTCCTCAAAGAGCTGCACTCTGTCCCCAGTTCTATCGCTGGCAACGCCTTCAGCACAAAGCGAGCATGTTATCGGTCGCACAAGGCAGTTGTTGGAGCAGACAATGGCTGTTCCTGTTTTATTTTAGTTCATTTCATTCTGCTTCATTTTATTCTGTTGTACTTCATTTTATTTTATACTGCTTCATTTTATTCCGTTATACTTTATCTTACCTCATTTTATGTTATATTGCTTCATTTTATTCTGTTTGATTTATCCATTCTATTCATTTCACTCTTTATTTTACTTTTATTCTAGTCTTTTTTGCACTCGTCCAGATACTCCTGCGGAAGCGCATGCAGAAACACACCCAGCGCCGACAGCAGCATCGGTAACAGCATCGATCGCAGCAACACTAGTGGACGATGCTGCTCCCAAAACGAGACAAGAATAAGTAATAGTAACAGCAGGGAAGAAGAGCGAGGACAAAGAACGTGGACACGAATAGTGAAGACAATGGTGCTCTTTCACAGCAGCACGCTTGTAGGCAGTGGCTGCTGAAGACAGCTCAAAGCGATCCTGATCTGCTCGGACCAAACTATCCACTTTGGGACACTCGTTGCTGGATGGACCCCATCAATAGCTGATTTACGACCCATAGTTGAATGGTCCTGTGCCAGGACCAAATAAAGGAATATCACCCACTGCAGCCACTGCGGGTGACAGACTGGCACAAGCCCTGTAACGCACATTACCAAATGCGCCAAAGGAGAATGCTACAAGTAGCAACACTCGCGGGGACCTAATAGAGCCGCAGCGTTGACACCCTGCAGCCTCTTCTGCAGTACAGCTTTGTGTAATCACAAAAAATAAACCACCGATCCCAGGATCAGAGTCATCAGCAATGAGGATCGCGGCAGGTGGCAATGGACAACAGCAGCCCTGTCGCTCTCCATACCAAGGTGTTCTGTGGAGAGCAAGGAATGGGTCCCATCGCCGTCTTTGGCCCTCCTAGTCACTATGGCCTAGTCAGGGTGGTCTAAACCTTGACTGTCTGTGCGCTCCTCGCGTATGTGGCCCATGCATTTGATTCTTGATGTAATTGGACCTCTCTTTGTTTACAGCCTAAATTTGTTGCCCAAGCACTGCTGCGACCATCATTGGGCCACGCTTTTGCTGATGCCGCCTCACCTCATTCGCTCCTCCGACATGGTAGCGGTGTTCTGGTGTCCATCAATCCTGCAACACTCCATTGAAGTGCTGAAGCGATTGAAAGTCAGTGCCATGTTCGAACACTGGTTGCGCTGCGAATGCTGCTTTGACGAACTGAACGAGGTGCATTAGACAAGAGTAATGCTTCCTCGACGAGGAAAGCATCGGCACCAACGATATCTTCTTTTGGCGGGCGCTCTACTTCACCGGCGGCCCCTGGTCGCCTGCTTCTGTAAATGCGTTGTTGTTGGTGTCGTTTCTAAGCCTAGTGATTAGTAAATAGACCTCTGCTGTCTTTGTTCTTAACTGCTGAAAATTACCCTGATCAAACCACCTTGCCATCGCGCAGCATCAGAATTGTAGACAATTGTGCCAGTTCCTGCATCTGGTATGTAACATAAATCTCTGCCTTATCTGCCGGTAGTTCCTGGACAAGGAGCCTCTCAATTTCGACTCGCAGGAATATTTGGCGTAGCGAAATCAAGATAGTCCCACATCTACTGCAACCGTGACCAATGTAAAAAAAGGATAGAGATGCCTCATCCTCTTCCCCCTCCCCCAGCAATAACGCAAATGACTAGACATTTGAGATTGACAATGTTCATGGTATGATTAGAGTCGGAAACAGAAAGCTGTTTATAGAACTACATGTCCTCATCCTAGGATTGAATACATTGCTTTATTTAAAGAGATGTATGCAATTAGCTCCATCCATCATATAAGCTGCCATTTCTATCTGGGCTGCTCAACTGTTGGATAGCCGAAAAAAGAAAAATGTATGGACACGACGCGCCACTTGCGTTACATGACAGTGAAAATGATTGCAATTTTCCTGTAGACGTGTCTGCAGCGAGACTGACGAGGACGAAACTGGCAGGGAAATGTATTCACTCGCGCCAACTCTATCGAAAGACAACAAACACATCTCATAAAACCTACCGTGCTATGCTCGACGTCCTCAGAAAAGGCCGAACAGACATCTCTACTGTGTGCTGTGATTAAACGTCTCGGGGAGTTTACAGTAAAGGCCATGGACCACCGCATCAGTGGCCCCCAGGTTCAGCTGAGCGATAGCAACAGCTGCTCGGTTTTGAGCTCGGGCACTCTCTATCTGTAGGAATCGTAGAGAATCGACGCCTGGGCTGATACGATGTACCCGTAGTGCAGCGACATCACATCGGCATGGATGTGAGAATTGATGATTTTCATGTCGGTTGACCTCCTTCAATGACCATATCGGTTAAATACTAAAGGCTCCGTCCATCCCCATTTTAATCGAGTGGATCGCTGACACAAATAAAGACAAGTTTACAAGTGACAATGGTCCGAGATTAATAGAGTGATACGCATCAGTTGGTCCATTTACTCCACCGACGAAACACCGAGGCGACACAACTTTGAGCTTACGAGGCTCGCAGGAGCGGGAAGGTGGCGTATTGAAAGAAACTTAGCTGTTCCAAGGGGGAGACAATGCCACTAAGGACAGTGTAGTAGTGAATGGGTTAAGGTGAGCAAAGGAGTGTGGGAAGACGACAAGGTGTAGCGGACCTTACGAGACCAATACTCACAAATGAGCTTTAACAAAAGTGCTGTGCCTAACTTGGCCGGACTTTAAAATGAATGCGGGACGAATGTTAAATGTGGGGTACAGTAGGATTACGGGATATGATGCCGCCATTGTAAGCAGAGCGGATAATGAGATAAAAAGCAAACATGGAAGTAGGATGAAGATGACAGACGAGGATGTGAGGACAGGGAAGAGTTGGGGCGAGAGACTTTTATAGATGTTGTTGGCGAACCTGAATGACCATGTTCCTAAAAGTGCCACCCTCAGCATGTGCCATTTTAGGGGAATAGTGTTAACGACAAAGCATCTCTTTGTGGACCCTGCTCTCTTTGTCCCCGATGTCCCTTGTCAAACTTGTAGACACTTATAGACAACTTCGGATGTAGATCCATTTTACATAGATGGATGGAAGGCCTTGTCCGAGTCTTATTCTGTATTTATCTAGTATTCGCCATCCTCTAGTATAAAGCGCTCCACAACTCACTTCATTCTACACTTTCTACGTGTTTATTTAACTCTCCAATGAACTTCTATCTACCTTTGGATTGTCCTTGCTACTTTTACTATTGATTTCCTCGATCTCCTTACTCTTCGCATCCAAATTATTCAGGTTGGAGGCCCTTTTGGATGTGCGACGCCTCTCAGTTACTGCCTCTTACAACAGTACCAAGCAGCGCCACCGGCGAGCACTTCAGATCATTGCTTGCCCGCTAAGTAAGGCGAACGAGTTAGACTTCACTGTGAAGAGCAGCTGTTGAAACTGATAAAAATATTTACATTCAAGAGTTGGTCTATATAAATGGTAAACGAATGTGCTTCATGTTATGATATTCCCGTCGTCTGATATTTCGACATACACGCTGTTTTCATACTACTTGTTCCGTCCAGACCCCAAATTGGGACTGTACTGGGAGTGAACCTTCATATGTAGGCCACTTCCGTTTTTATTCATGAGACTATTAAGCTATCTAATACTCCAAGCCCCAGGTCGGGGCTATAAAAACCCCTACCGGGAGCATAATAAACAACAACGCTCTTTTGTCTCCTTGACTCACACTGAAATACATAAAACATCACACTACTCCTTACTCCTCCCATGCGTTATGCTTAACTTGGCGGCCCGAATATCAACTGGACGTGAATTACACGAAGCAAAATTGAAGAGTAGACTTAGACCCCTCATAGTGAACCTCATAATGCTCCAGAGACTGTTGCATATACTTTATTGCCTTATAAATTTATTACCTCTGAAAGTCAATTTAGAGTTGATTAATAATAGTGTAGATGCGGCGGGTGGAGCCGCATCTCTTTCTCGCTCATTTTTTTCAGTGAAGATACTATCCACACACACATACACACACACACACACACACACACACACACACACACACACACACACACACACACACACACACACACACACACCCAAAAAAAAAATGAACAGCGACGGTATCAACAACCTGCCCCTCGACGCCCAGCAGATGGACATCGCTATTGAGGGTCAGTCATCGGGCAATGCTCCTGAGGCGACACCGACGGATCAAGAAATCTTGGCTCAAATGAACGAGCACCGACGGTCGCTGAAAGAAAAAAAAGCCGACATTAGCCGCTATCTTGCCCTCTCGGCGGATGGCGATGATGTGGTAGAAAAAGAGCAAGCCCATGAAGAGGTCATCCGCGAGCTGAATGCGCTCGAAAAGCGAATCCGCCTACTCATTGAGTCCATTGAAGACAGGGCTTCGCTTAATGAAGCGTTGGCTCTCGAAGAATCGCTGAAGGTGACAAAGAGTATGCCGCGATTTAAAAACGGCGGTGATCCTCGGGCGTTCCTGGACCAAGTGAAGCACACTGTCTGCGCGTGCGTGGGAGATGACATGTTTGAGGACCAATGCAGCCGCTACTTGTCGCACCTCACCGTGAGCCCCTTCCACAGTCAAGCCCTCAAAGAAGAGTTTGCAAAGAGATCGAAGTCGAAGCTGACCTGGGATGAGTGCGAAGCGATCTTCCTTAAGATTGCATTAACCGAACAAGAGCGCATTGAGCAGATAAAACAACTGTTGATAACTGGACGAGAAAATAGAGAATCCTATCGCCAGTTCGCAATGCGTATTGCTCGAGACATTCGCATTTATGGTGTCAAGGACGATAATGAAATGGTGCTCACATTGTTGAGTGCCACCATGTCTCCTGATGCTCTTAATAACATGGTCACTCGCCTTCATGTTGAGAAGGGAGCCTCGGCCGATTTCACCTCTATCAACGATTTTACAAGAGTTCTTAGTGGTTTGGTCGGACCGCATGCACACGTCAACAGGGACGCTAACGGTAACCCTGTCGATACCTCGACGGGCGCCTCACGCAACAAGCACAACAAGGGAGCAAACCGGTTCTCCCCGGCAAGCAAGAAACACGAGCCAAAGGAGATGTTCCGCGGCTCCAATAACCGAACAAGCCAGTTGTTTGACTGCAAGCACTGTGGAATGAACACAACCCACGAGACTGCAGGTCATAAGCAGTGCTTCAAGTGCGGCCGACGAGGCCACATCGAGGCCGAATGCCGCGGAGACAGACATATGTCTCCACTGTCTGGTAAGAGTACAACGAATGATGACAACCATATTGTCAGAGCAATTTCGATTGTTAAAATGAGTAGTCAATCTAACGAGCTTTTCTCTTCTATTACCTTGAATGACTCAGGTTCCTACAAGCCTAACCAAGGACGAAAGTGAAAAGTGGAGAAGATGGTGCAGTGTAAAAAGCAAAATAAAAAATAAATATAATAACCAATATATCTCAATTAATTCGGAGACAAACAATGTGAATCTAGGCAGCAAACGAAAAAACCCTCCCATAAAAAGAATGGCACAAAATTTAACGCGACAAAAGAAGAGCCTGCGCTGAAAAATGGGCGTGAGTGAACAATCATGTGCTACGCGATCAGACTAACGCTTCGGCGCAGCGCGGTCATTTTTGACAAACAACCACGCATCGCAATGAATCCTGTTTTAGCGCAGCCTATAGTCAACTCTGACGTACTGCCGCACTCTACAATGTCAATGATATCCATGAAATAATACGAATGATAATCGCAACTGAGGACTACGAATGTCTAAACCATCAAATTCGAATCTCATCGTTGACTAAAATCGCCGATGGTATAATCGAATTAGCCAAATCGAGTGTTAACAAGGACCAATCGGACAGAAGAATCATTGACATTGTCGCTTTTGAGGGTGATAAATATGAAGCTTTGCTAATCCTGTTGAGGGTGTCATCGCGCTTGTAGACTGAGAATATCGAGTTGCAGTATGGTACTCGAATTGTGTCAGCACCTATGGAGGTTGAGATATTTTGGGGTTCAGAATTAAGTGAGAAAGAGATGTGGTTCCACACACCACACCGATTAGGTATTTATTTGTATTAAATGTAATAGTGAGCTGGAGGTACACTTGTTAAACTAAATATACAGTGAACTCTGGTGAAATATGCGACAGAGGTCATCAATCAATCGTACCCGTTCATCATAGGAATGGATCTCTTCCATCAATTCGGTTTCAGCATTTCAGGTTTCGCCAACCCTGGCGACGATGCGATGCAACTCTCTGAGCCTGGGGAAGATACCGAACCTTCATTAATTCCTGGTGAACAGCTTCCAGAGGAAAAGGCAAAAGCATTTCCGACTGCAAAACATAAGTTTCCCGGACAAATTGCTGAGTATCTGAAGCAAAATGCTCAAATACCAAAAACGAGCTTCTGCCCTATACCAGAAATCAAGGTATATCTGCCTGTTCCTGAGGGCACTGTACTATTCAGAAGGTCCAGACCGTTTGCAGAAAAGCAGATGAACATCTTCGAAGACACTATTCAAAAATGGCTACGCGATGAAGTTATCACGCTTGCGCCAGTTGGCAATGTGCACAATATTACGCTAACACTTGCTGCCAAAAAAATATGAGCGTGGTAAGAAGACGTTGTGGCGAGTCTGTCTTGGTCCCAGACCGCTGAATGAGCATCTGCCGGATGACAATTATCCGTTACCGTTAATCAATGATATTATTACTCGTCTTGGCGGGTATACAATCTTTACTACAACTGATCTCTCTAAGATGCATCATCATCTCCCAATTCATGAAGAGGATCAAGCACTGACCACATTTATGCACAATGGCAAGCAGTACATGTTTAAAAAAGCACCTTTTGGACTGAAGCCATTGTCCAGTCTCTTTCAGAGGGAGATGTCTCGGACCCTTGATGATCTTCCCTTCGTCTGTAATTTCATTGATGTTCTCAAAGAATCGAGAAGAACATACTGAGCGTGTGCAAGCTGCCCAATAAAACAAGTTAATAATCAATCACGAGAAATGTAACTTCATCAGCACACAAATCTCGCTGCTGGGCTTTATCATCGGACTGCACGGCAAATATCAATGAATGGGAGCCCCCAACAACAGCAAAACAGATTCAGTCATACCTTGGCACATTCAATCTCTTCCGAGAGTATATTCCCTTGTTCAGTGACATCGCAGCACCGCTAGGTGCGCTTCGTAGTCGAACCGAACCATTCATTCTGAATCAGGCACAAATGCAATCATTCAATACTCTAAAAAATATGTTGACGAATGCACCAATCTTGGCATTCCTTGACTTTAGCAAACCATTCTATGTTGCAACAGATGTTTCAGATATTGGTATCGGTGCTGTACTGTACCAATTACCACGCGGAAAGGAGCACCCAAAAAACATTAACTATGTCTCCTTCGTAGCTCGCTCTTTGCAAGAAAGAGAACGTAAATACAGCGCCACAAAGAAAGAATTACTTGCAATTGTGTTTGCTCTGAACAAATTCCATTACTATTTGTGGGGAAGACATTTTGATTCGTACACGGACCACCGTGCCTTAATGTTCCTGCATTCTCAACAGAATTTTAATTCCATGATGGCAGCATGGCAAGATACCATTTTGAGTTATTCATTTACTGTCCACTATCGGCCGGGAATTCTTTAATATTCTTCCTGACGCATTGTCGCGCCTATTCCCGATGAAGAAGCAGCAATCACTCCATACAGAAGAGCAGAAAAGAACTTTTGCGTACGTGTACATCCTTCAAAATGAGGAAACAGAAAGAGCGGTAGTGCCCGAAAAAGAAGAAACGAAGCTATGTATAAAGCGCATGCCATGGGTCACCTTGGTATAAATGTTATGGCGGATTCAATCCTTCAGCAAAGGAAAACTTGGTCCCATCTGACCAATGATTGTTTAAATTTCGTAAAGCGCTGCCGAGAATGCTAGAGGATGGACATTACTCGTAAAGGGTATCATCTTATGAAGGCAATCCATGCACACTTATCTGATGAACACATTGCGATTGACACTGCAGGCCCTTTTGAAGAGTCCGAAGACAAGAATGTCCATTTGTTAATTATAGTCGATGTGTGTACTCGGTTTGTTCTGTTGAATGCCTTGCCTGATAAATCCTCGTACACTGTAGCAAGACCTTGTTCAAACGCTTTACTGATATTGGCGTCCCTCGCGTGTTACAATCGGATAACGGAAAAGAGTTTGTCAGTGAACTCACTCGCATCATGACCACGCAGATGTATATAGATCATCGTATGGTAACACCATACCATCCAAGTGGAAATGGAGTTGTAGAAAGTCATGTCAAAACAACATGCAATACGATTCGTAAAGAAGTTAAAGGGAATCATCGTTATTGGGATCGACATGTTCCCTTTGTACAATTGTCTGCAAATACGCAAACGGTTAGTCTGCACAATTCATTTCCATTCTCGCTATTCTTCGCGCGCAAAGCAAATGGTTTTAATAACTACACCAACGAAGAAGGCAGAATCCTGAGCGAAGAAGAACTGCTTGAACGTCTAAAATATATGACCGACATCGTGTTTCCGCCATCGGAAAGAAATCTACGGCGAAGCAGCAAAAAATGCTCGAACGATTCAATGCAACAGTGCTGGATAATGGATTTCCAGATGGACCAAAAGTAATGATCCTTGATAAAATTAAAGGAGGCAAACTCACTCCACGATATAAAAGACCTATACAGTGGTGCGATGCACTTCACATGGCTCATATATTCTCAAAGATGGTACAGGAGCCTTGTTAGGACGTCACTATGCCCCGTCTCAGCTCAAGCTAGTGCTGGACGACTTTGAAGACACTGACACCTATGAAGTGGAAAAAATCGTTGACCACAGGGCTAGTACGATCACGCCTAATACAAATGGAAGGGCTATTCTTCCGATGAAAATACATGGGAACCTGAAGATCATTTTATTGAACGACGATGCATCAGTGATTACTGGGCTGAGCATCATGCCGCGCAACAAAAATCAAATAAGCGAACATACAATGACACGGCAACAGGCACCTCTGGCCGGTCATCCACGCGGCGCAAACGATCTCAAAGTACACGTTCATAACAAATATCTTGCTGCACAAGAGATAAATAAACGCATATATATATAAAATAAAAAAAAAGGCAGGCACAAGACACATACAATGAGCATTACATTCCAATGGTTCTGCGACAAATAGAATGGCTAGAATACTTTATTTCCATTCAGCTTTACATGTTGAAAGTCTGAATATTTTGGATATTTTGGATTATTATCGTAGTCCTGGCCATTCTACGCCGCTTACGAGGACGTTGCTCCATTCTGTTATCGTCCTCCTCCACTTCAACTTGAGCCCCTTGCTCCTTTGTCTCTCTATCCACCTGAGTGCCTTTATCCTTGCAAAACTGCGGCGCAGAAAGACGTCCAATGAATGGATTTCGATCCTGCTCATGCATCAAGGCAGTACGAAGCCTCTCGATTTCTAGTTTAGCTGCGACGAGTCGACTCTTGTAATCCTTGTACGTCTCATTCTCATCCTCTGACCAATGCTCTGCACTTCCCTCGACGGACTGCGTCCCTGGTGATGATGCACGCTTTGCGCGGCGGCATACTGTCAAATCTAAAGGGAAAGTCGGAGACAACTCTTTCTCCGCTACCTGTGTGAGAGACACCTCCTCCAACGGCAATGCCTCCTCTGGTTCTGCCGTCGACGCGGATGCCACGAGTTGTGGACTTGGCGAATTCACAATGCGAGAAGTCCTACATATGGCAACGGCCATGCGGCTTGGGTTGGTGTTCGAGCGGAGGGGAGACATGATAGCAAAATGATACGACGTTTGTGAATGCGAAAGAGCAATGGAAGTTGTGGATATGATGGAGGAGAATGAAGTGAGAAAAGAAATAAGGGGAAAGAGGAATCAACTCACCCGTTATTCTTCATTCTCGAATCCTCCCTCCATCTCCATCCTCAACTTCATCTCATTGGTCCATGGGACGTCGGATGATCTCGCGCATCTGATCAGATGATCTTCATCGGAGGATATCACACCAAAAAAAAAACGCGATTCAAAATCTCTGCAGTACAACTCACTCTGCCTCATATGCCATACATGATCCTGGAACTCGCATATTCAGCCGAGTCCAGTGAACTTTATTACCATATAAATTTATTGCCTCTGAAACTTAATTTAGAGTTGATTAATAAATATCGTGTGTGGAGCAACAGTTCTTAGTCAAGTCTTTCATTCGACCCAATGCAGAGTACTCCATCATTGTGAATATGGACAGAGCCCTTCTTCCTTGTACGTATCCTGATTACGTCCAGCATGGGTTGTCCTGCAAGCACATGTACCTGGCATCAAGGATCTACAGAGGCATCGAAATCAACTACGACAGGGAACCTGTACTTCCTCAAGAGCCATGAGAACCGATCGGTATTGAAAACGATCTCGAAGACTATTTCGGACTCCCTCTTGAAAACCTGCTTTCACCGCAACCCCGTCTCCAACTACAAGCAATGAGAGCTGAGCAGCAGTAAGCACAGAGGAGAGCGAGAAAGCTGAAGATGAAACGGCATTTCAGGAATGTGAACGCGGGCTGGAATACGCTTTAAAGAAACCGGGCGATGTCGTTCACGATTTTTTATTTGGAGCTGTGGACAAAGAATTCGATCGAACCCTTTTGGGTGTGTAAAAGGTGTGGTTGGTTGTGGCAGGGCAAAGTGGAGGCGTTCGGGGGGTCTCAATAGTCTTTGATGGTCGAGCATAGTCCTGCTGCACCCGCTGTGCGACTTTCTGAAAATAAGTCTGAGAAGCAACGATTAATACAAAAGCCGGATTCAAGAATGAATACCAACAACGGCGCCTTGAGTAGCAGCGCAGTAAGAGTAATATGCACAAAATCTGACTTACCCTCAGCGATAGCAGCGCTGCTATGCATCTGCCGTCCATGAACCACTCGAGCTCCGCCTCGCTCGTTGGGATCGCTAATTCTTCCTCGAGCACCTTCCCGCAAACATGAACCGATTCATACTCCCAGAGACAATACAGTTGTGCTGAATATCCTATACGATGCATGTAAACAATCGACAAATCCGTTAGAGTAAGAGCTACAGAAGGAAAATGATCATGATTTGCGAGTCCAAATGCTCGAAAAATACCGTGCATGTCAAGAAAGTAAAGCTTGGTTGATGGGATCTTCTTGGAAATAGAGTGGTTGAGACGCATGTTCTTGCGGGCCTGGATTTCGACCTGCTGGCAACCTGCTTGTTGAGATTTCATCTCGAAATTTGAAATGGGCTTGAACTCCCATTTCTTTGCCTTGACAACGGAGGCGACTAGCTTACAATCCACTTTTCGCGGGGTCACCGGTGTGTTCATCAAGGTGGCTGCGTGGGCAGTCTCATTCACTATTCGCTCTGCCTTGCTTGTTTCCAACCCTGTCTCTCCGCTGGTTAATAGAATCAATAAACAAAGCCGGTGTTAAAACGAACTGGCAGGGAGATGGATGAGATGAACTGAGTGAAAATAATACTGCCCTACTTACATTACGATCGAGATCCTAGTCCTGGCGAACAATATCTCAAGGATCCGCTGCCATACGCTCTGAGACTTTTGTTCCGTGTCATTAGGTCGTGAAATGGCGTCCTCTTGACATAGAGGCACCCTACATCATACATAACATTTTCTCATGATTAGCAGTTCTCAAAATGTCCCCGCAATTTTCATATTATAAAACTTACACTACACGTAGAATCTCGAATATCATGCGCGCGTTGTCATCCACTTGAGTGCCGTCGAGCTCCTTCATGGCCATACACCCAATTTCCTTGTCAACCAACAGGCAAAATCTTTGAACATCGAGACTTCCATCCTCTTTGCGAGCATCTTCCTTCAGTTTTGCGAGAATGTCAATGAGGAATTGTGGAGGGTTGCTGAGCGTGGAATCCCTTGTCCTGTTGATGAGCTCCGGTAGATCTTCTCCAATCACCTGTGTTGCGTCCTCCATGTGAAGATGAACAATGGACGAGGCCGCAACACTTCAAAGAGTCATACAATGGCATAAATGAACGAGGGTGAGAGGGACAGTGTTAGAAGCCAAAATAATACCGCACAGTGAGACATCGGATAGTCGAGGCAGGAGAGCTCTTACTAAACGTCCTTCTGCTTGAGTTTCGGCAAGTTACTGAAAGCTGAGAGGTGCTTGACTGCAAACCGGAACAGACGTTGCTGTAGCCGGCTCTGCATAGTAGGCTCCACAGGCATCACAAACGGCCGATTATGCGCCTATCGAATATAATATAACATCTTCAGTCTGAACTTGAGCACATTCATGCAGGGATTGCATGAACAAGGTTATGATAAAGATATTATAATGGTTGCATACTGGCATACATACAATGTCATAAAGCGCCTGAAACACCTCGTAAAACGGGTGAACCCGGTCGTGGATGTCGATGTCCGTCGCGAGGTCTACAGATAATATTGCATGACGATTAGGTTTAATGACCACAACGGGCATCTCCGCATCAGTCGGCTGCGTTACCTTGAGCATCCTTGTTCATTTCATTCGCCATAGCTCGTGATGGCGATGGCTCGTCTATTGCCACAAGATAAAGAGCCGGTAAGACCTTTGACACGAATCAACACAGCTAGAAAAACGACAAAGACCCATGCATTATCATTGTCTGCATTCTAGATTGAATATTCTTTACTTTTTGCTGTCTGTCCACTTTCAATTGTTTCTGATGTAATCAAAGGAGCATCGATCGTACTTAAGCCTCCGAGTTCAGCTTGTACGCTGCTGCTAAGCACATGGCGCGCCTGCCTAATCATGCTCTGAGCATTAAATATAGCGCCTGCTGACTCCTGTGCTGTTGACCGTTGGAGGATCCCCTGAAGTCGAGACCGTCTTGGTTGCAGGTACTGTGCTCTCCAATCCTGGCAGCGCTTTGATAGAAGCATCTCCTTCATTTCTCTTGCCCAGGTTGTGTATTCCGAATCCTCCTGTAAAGAGTCCAGACTTCTCGCAATTGCGTCGAACCAGCTGGATGGTACAGTCAGTCGAAATTTGTCCGAGAATCCGCGCCAGAGTTGTTCAGGCTCCTTATGGCGACACTCTTTCAGATACTGTATTCGGTCAGTGATGTCCATGACTAGTTGAATATAGGTGAATAGATGTGTTTCTAGAGTTGTAGCGTGGAGAGATCAATCGATCTCGCCCGTCATGATAAAAAACGACATGGTCAGTTCGTTTAATAACTCAAGGTATAAAAGCATGGCACAACTGCGAAAACGATATATACATGAACGACCAAAAAGAACTTGACTGGAGTCTGGTACTGTGTGGCACCCTCAAAAGTGAATCCATGGACTATGCCATGTAGTCGGAGGGGCGTCAATGCAGCCTCGCCACCAACAGCGCCACAGTAGCCGTTCCCTTCGAAGAAGGGAGTGATGGGTCTCCTTATAAGTACGCGCAGCGGGAGGTCCAAGAGGCAACACCCATGATTGTGTTGGCTCACCCTACCACCGGACACCCATCAGCTAAAGAGCACTGAATTTGACACATACAGGACCACAGACAAATCACGAAAAATAGGAAAGAGAAGAGAATGGATGGCACCCTCAAAAGTGAATCCATGGACTATGCCATGTAGTCGGAGGGGCGTCAATGCAGCCTCGCCACCAACAGCGCCACAGTAGCCGTTCCCTTCGAAGAAGGGAGTGATGGGTCTCCTTATAAGTACGCGCAGCGGGAGGTCCAAGAGGCAACACCCATGATTGTGTTGGCTCACCCTACCACCGGACACCCATCAGCTAAAGAGCGCTGAATTTGACATTCAAATCTCCCAGATGAAGAATATTTAAAGAAACTTTAAGATGCTTACCAGGCGGATTGACTGAAGGAAGAAGTAACAAAGAGGACGTGGGGGAAGCAGAGAAGAAAGGAGAGAAGGATTCAAGAGCAATGGGCGCAAAAACTACGTCACCGAAGTGACGAACCGCACGCTACAACTACTCGTCCTGAATTATCTTGTGTCCATCCACTCTGACGGTGCTTGTCGTTTGATCCCACCATGTCCAACACGACTCCCATGGCCTGTGTTGCTGCTGCCCACCGAACGAGGACTTGGATATTGCATCCACGGGTAGTTCCCATCGACATCTTTGGGCTGGAGGTACAGAGGCCGCTGCTGGCTTATCAGATGGCCACGGACTGCATTGTGTCTGTGACACATTGCTGATGTTGTGGCCGGCCATGATATCGCGATGCATGAGTATCTTGCACGTTGAACAATAAAGCCGGTGGATATCGACCTGACCAACGAAATCCTCACATCTCGGACACTTTTTCGAGGTGTAATACTCATTTATACCTACAACAATGTAACCAAGCGGTCTAGCCTAGAGAGAGGCAGAAACAAATTGGAGAGAGAGGCGAGATTAGTCGTGATATCTCGCAAGAGAGAGCAATTACAGGGTCGCTAAGGAACATCATCGGCCACTTACTTTCTGGACAAGTACGATTGGAACGACTCGCGCAAGGAAGACAGTTTGGTCTTTGTAGAAAACTTCTCGAGATCCACGCCGATCACAACCTTGTTACTGTCTTCTCTCTTGGCGCCAATTGATCCGCCAACCAGCTTGAGAAGACGGCTGGCAATCTGCCTGTACTCTTCGTCTCGCGCCCTTCTTGTGTTTCTTGAGGACCATGTTGCTGTTGTAGAAGGAATCGAGATGTGCCTCCACATCCTTGAGCTTGTCGGCGTAGTCTTTGATGCTTGATCCAGAGCCGCGTAGGGGGACAAGTTGCTCTCGATGCTGCTGATAGATGTCGAGTCGTAGATTGCTTTGTCATTCCTTTGTTCTATCCAGTGTCGTGTAGGCTGATACACCGCTTTCTGGTTGACAGCAACATTGAAAAACTTGGGGGCCTTTATCTCTCTAGATGATTCCTTGGTGGCAATGTTCGTCCCTGTTCCTTCGTCCAGCTTGGGCCTCTCACGACTGGGCAACAAGGCACTCGCTCCTATCACGAATGCTTGTCCTAGATCCAAACCTAAAATCTTGATCTGCCTGCTTAGTCTTCACGACATTCCTGATCTCGGTCAAGAAATAGTCCGTGCCGCCGAGAGTAGAAGTGGTACGAGAAGGTAACTTGGCCTCGGGAAGTCGTCTGTACTTGATCGCATTGGGTTCGTTCAGCTTGAATGCTAACCGTTAGAGTCGAAACCCATCCGTTCGAAGTGAGCCACGTAGAGCATAGCCACGTTCCTTGTACGAGCTGGGTTCGAAGCTGTCGTCTTGAATGGCTCCAATATGCTGTCTCATCTTGTCCAAAGGCATTACAAACATTCTCGCCTTATAGTCTTTCAGCGTTTTCTGTTACTCTGGTGTGTGTCCTCCAATGTCGGTGACCAGCTTGATAGTCCAGGTGCTTTTTCCGAGAGCCAATACGACACGTCCGCCTGCGTGATGTTTTCGGTGATTGGGAAATCAGGCTTGGCATAGTCTTGAAGTAGCTTTCGCAAGACCACGTCTTGCCAAAAGATCTTGATCAGATCCGACTTCGAAAAAGATATGAAAATGTCTTCAAAGGAGGTTAGCAGAGCCAACCTTCGACCACTCGTGCAGACCCTGTCTAGGAGAATAAAGTTCTTGATTGCTGAAATGCCATGATCGATGCTGTTTAGTGCATATGCAGGCAAAGGACCTTTTCCCTTGCGTGCTTTGACCTATTTTGAAAAGGATGGGCAATGTCAGCAAGGTCTTCCTTGATACAATTTGGCCTGTATGCAGACGATAGCGCCGAATGAAGCTACATGCCGGTACCTTCTCACAAAGATCTTTAGAGCCATTACTGTAATGATTCCTTAACTCGACCGAAAGCTGTTGGGCAGTAGATCTCAAAATAGCGGATCCTGGATATGGCATATTTGCCTCGTCCTTGGTTATGGCTAGCGAGAAGTCCTTGGCTTTCTCGATGAACCGAAGGACATGGGGCACCGACCCCGAATTGGAGGGAAGTTCGGAGTTGTAGATGCACACGAGAAGCGATAATAGGATGCCCATTTGTTCATTTCTCATGTCAATCTTGTCGTCGTGCATATCAAACTCTTGGAGTTCTTGAGCAGATTTATCGGAATCGTTGTTACTGGCATCATCCTTGGGAACGTGGGAGCAGCGTTTGTGGAGCAGGGTTCTGTCTGTCTCATCGATGTCGGTGGTTGAAAGGTGCTCTATGTACTAACCGATAGCTCTCTGGCAGGTACGTTTGGCTTGGGACGCATGACGAACAAAAAAAGGGATGGGACCAACAAGGTTGTGATCAGAGTCGGCCTAGGCGAGTTCTCAACAAAGACTAGGCTTTCCTCATTGCACGAGTCCTTCCGGTCCTACTCTGTTCAAAAGGTAACGCATCACCAAGCAAGTATGCAGATCTGTATCATGTTTGGATGCTGTGAATATTGTACTGATATCATTGATGCTTTTTTATTAACGCTCACAAGGCTAGGTCACTTGGATACATCGTGGTTGGAGTGAACGAATACACACGTCCAAGAAGTGTCCAACCTGCGAGCAATTTGTCGGACAGGTCGAGATCCGCAGGCTACACTGCTTGAATTGCGGTACTACCATGTGCCGCGATATTATGGCAGGACACAACATCTGCAAAGCGATACGTGGCCAGTTACTCCGTCAATAGCGACTGCTCTGTCTTCAGCCAGTAGATAAGGATGGACACTACCCTTAGATGCTAGATGCAAGACCACACATAGAAGCTGGGGGCAGTAGCAGTAGCAGCAGTAGCGCAGTGGGACATGGTCTCCGTTGGAGCATTAAAAACGCACCAACTACGCCAGCAAAAGGCGACGCCATAGAATTTTTTTGGTGAGCATAAGCAAATACATGCAGTAAAAGAATTTCGGCGTGCAATAACAGAATTATGCAGCTTTAGGATATAAATTACACCTACCGATCATTTTTAAATGTGCTTGCGAACACATTTATGGTTGAGATGGGGTTTAGGCACTTCCTGGGGCCTGGCTAGTTGCCGATTCCTGCCCTGATGCCGCATTGGCCGCACGCTTGCGCCTTGGAGCTCCTTCTTGTTCTGCAGCCGCGGTTGATGCTGTCCTCTTTCGGGCCACACTGCCCTTGCTGGCGCTGGTGCTGCTAGTACTACTGGTGCTGCTAGTACTACTGGTGCTATTGGTGCTGCTAGTGCTACTGTTACCATTGATGCTGCTAGTGCTACTGTTACTATTGATGCTGCTGCTACTGGTGCTCGCGCTATCGGTTACTGTCTGTGTAGCTTCCATCCAAGGATATCTACCATTCTCATCTACA
This sequence comes from Gamsiella multidivaricata, assembly GCF_025024155.1. NCBI lineage: Eukaryota > Fungi > Mortierellomycota > Mortierellomycetes > Mortierellales > Mortierellaceae > Gamsiella > Gamsiella multidivaricata. Next base: position 313,698 of record NW_026251753.1, read on the forward strand.
GGCTGAAGATAGAGTGGCCTCTGTTGCTGAAGCAAGTGCCCTTGAATAACGTTGCAAATATTGTGGCCCGCCATGATATCGCGGTGCATGTATGTCTTGCAAGTCTTGCAATACAGCCGACGTATTTGAACCTGGCCGACAAACTCCTCGCACATCGGACACTTCTTTGACGTGTAGTACTCATTGACGCCCACGACAATATACCCGAGCGCCCTTGCCTAACGGACACAGAACGTAAGGCGCCTCATTAGCGTCATCAGTAGCTTTTTTTTTTTTTTTTTTTTTTTTTTTTTAAAAAAAAAAAAAAAAAGAAATCGAATGTCTTGCAATGAAGCACTAACCCTTTGAACAAAGTACGACTGGAAGGACTCATGTAACGAGGAAAGTCGTCCCGTGGATGAAAACTTGCCTAGACCAATGCCGATTACAACCTTGTCCTCTTCATCTCGCTGTCTACCAAGCGATCCTCCAACCATATTGAGCAGGCGATCTGCGATGATGTCGAATTCTGCCTCTCTAGCTTTTCTGGCATCCCACTGGTGCTTTTTGAATGTGGCGCTTTTGTTGTAGAACTCGTCGAGCTGCTCCTTGACGCCTGCTAATCCCGCAACGTACTTTTCAACGCTGGCATCCTTTCCGCGAAGGGCTGGTAGCTCGCTTTCGATGTTGCTGATAGATTTTGCTGCGCCTAGCGGGATCGACCGTTTGCGTTCTTCTAACCAACGTCGAAACTTGAATGTTGGTTGGTATACGGCCTTCTGCTTTACAGCTAGATTGTAAAAGACCTGGGAGCTGCGGGCGGAAGCCTCGGTGTCATTGTCATTGTCAGGTTGTTCGGTACCGACGGCACTGTTCTGTTGATGGAAGCTCTCCTTGGATCTCGGCATACTCGCTCCTGTAACACATGCTTGCTCTGGATTATAACTGTCGTTGCGTGGCTTTCCATTTTCGAGGCTGACGGATTTTTTCATGTCATCTAAGGTCTTCTCAGGCAATAGAGCGCTCGCTCCAACCACAAACGCTTGACCAAGATCGAGACCTAATATCTTGATTTTCTCTGGTTCACAGTCCCAAAGAACTGCGACATCCTGCTTCGTCTTGACAACGTTCCGAACCTCAGTTAGGTAGTAGTCGACTCCACCCACAGTGGACGTAATCCGAGAAGGCAATATGTCCGTGGGATGCCGCCTGTACCGAACCGAGAGAAGCTCCTTCAGCTTGAATGCCGTTAACTGGAGACGAAAGCCATCGGTCCGAATAGATCCGCGAATAACGTAACCGCGTTCCTTATAAGTGCGGGGGTCGAAATCCTCGTTCTGAATGATTCTCAGGTGCTCTTTGATCTCTGCAAGTGAAGGTGTCGCGAGGTTGTTGAATGATTTGCTGATTCCGGGCATGCGACGCTTTTTATGACCCAGTCCTACGTCGGTGATGAGTGTCGTGAGGAGGTAGCCTGGTGCTTGGTTGGCCAGCCAGTACGACATGTCAGACAACGCAGGACGATAGTCCTTGGCTCCATGAAGACTCTGCAGCTTCGCCTTGAGTGTGTCGCTCTTCCAAAAGATTGAAATCAATTCCAGTTCCGTGAACGCGACGAACGGCTGCGCGGAAGGCGTACACGCCATTAACTTCCGAGGGTTCTTGGTCAGCGGGTTCAGACGGTAAAAGTTCTCGACCGCAGAGACGTCGCCACGAATGTCAATGCATGTCCCAGCCGGCAAGAGCCCTTTGACCAGTTGTTTCTTGAGCTGTTTTAAAGTTGCCGTGTGTAAGGTTCGAGTTAGCGGAATAGAACCTTGTAACCTTGAACCTTGTGTCCCTTGTATGTACATGTACATATGTTGTTCCCCCTCTCTTTTTTCTCTCTTTCTTTCTCCCCATTTCGCCACAGAATACCTTCACTCTCAGTCATTCATTGTCTATGTCCAACATCGCCACTCCGGCATCCCTTACTCTTTCCTTCTCACATTTACCTTTTTATGGAGTTCCTTGCAGCCTTTTCCGTACAATCGCTTGAGATCAACCGACAGCTGCGCGATTATGCTTCGCAGTATGACTGACCCCGGGTATGGCATTCTCGTGTTGATGATAGCAGCATCTTTTCGTTCCAGTAAGTGTAGCTCCTGCGCTCGATCGATGAACCTCCGCGTGCACTGTATACTCTTCGTTTT